>NC_080194.1:99641865-100003115 GCF_030028045.1 Hippopotamus amphibius kiboko
GGGATAAACCATTGCCTCTATGATGGAAAATTAAATACACGTCAGAAAAGCTCCCAGCAAGGCAGGTGGGCAAAACACTGCACAAAGAAGTAAAACTGCTTTCTTGGTAAACAAACAAACAGAAACAAAATAACACAACATAAATAAATCCCAAACCAAACTCCATTAGAAGGGAAAAGGCCTTCTGCATCCACTCTGGGAGCTTGACCACAAGATCTATTTGTTAAATGAGTCAAGCCAATTTGAACACTAAGTAGAGTTTGTCCCTTTTATGTTTCTAGAACACTGACATTACTGAAAAGCTTGTGGCAGGATATTTTCTCTGAGCTTCTTTTTCTTGCTTGAATGTAACAAGTTGCCTGCAGCTTAAAGAGCTGTTGGATCATTAGCTGTGGCCAGAATGCCGGCTCTGATCAGCAGCACGAAGACAAAGAAGCTTGCAGGAAGGGAGGACAGTGAGGAAGGGAGGAAAATGGAAAGTGGTGCATTGAAGCGGGGATCACAAAGGAAACCATGGCTGCAGGGGTCAGCAAGGAAGAATAAGAACATGTTGATGAATGGAGGGGAGTTGAAACTATCAGAAACGAAGAAAAGATAAGATTATTGAAAAAGGAACAGAAAACACAATATGGAATGTGGATCAGAGAAGAGCAAATGAATGTAAAAGTAGTTAAACAAAAATAGGTGAGGTGTAGATTAGTGGGAAAATTATATACTAAACTAGAAAAAATAATAACTTTTTTTAGGGTGTGTCTTGAAATACTTTAAGGCCTTTGGAATACTTGGCTGAGAATGATGAATAATAATGCCTTTAATGGAATGAACTTACTACGTTACTAATTTAACACGTGGTTGGAAAATCAGAAAAATTATACAATATATAATTTGTATAATTCATGAAAGTCACAAGGAAGAAATTTTTTTCTTCAATTACTCTAATTAACACCAACTTACTAACATATGTGCTTTCAGGGTAATCAGTGAGTTTTCATTGGTATTTCTACTAATAATGAGACCAAACTGTGGACCATGTAGTATTCCAAAACTAAATGTGAATAACAAAATGGAGAAAGCAAAGGGTTCTTTTTTCCCCCTAGCTGTCGCATTGAAGGAAGACTATTATTTTCAATTACTGTAGTTACATTCACAAAATTATAGGATAAAAAGTTGGAAGTTATCCTATGAGCACAGTTTGTCCATTTCCTCTGGCTCCAAATGCAAATCCAAAGAACTAAGATAGTTGAGACGATTTGATAATGGTCAAAATGAATCTAAAAAAGCTAAAATCTTTACTTACTAAATAATTACTGAGAACTCAGCCAATTTTTAGTGATAGCTAAACACCCATGTATCCATTCTGCCAAAAGTCATCAACCCAGGGGCTTCCCTGGTTTGGTGCAGTGGTTAAGAATCTGCTTGCCAAAAAAAAAAAAAAAAAAAAAAAATCTGCTTGCCAATGTGGGGGACACAGTTTTGACCCCTGGGCCGGGAAGATCCCACGTGCCGCAGAGCAGCTAAGCCCATGAGCCACAACTACTGAGCCTGTGCTCTAGAGCCCGTGAGCCACAACTACTGAGCCCAAGAGCTGCAACTACTGAAACCTGTGCACCTAGAGCCCATGCTCCACAATAAGAGAAGCCACCACACTGAGAAGCCTGCACACCGCAATGAAAAGTAGCCCCCACTCGCTGCAACTAGAAAAGCCCGTGTGTAGCAACGAAGACCCAATGCAGCCAATAAATAAATAAACTAATTAAAAATAAAGTCACCAACCCAGAAAGCATCAGTGTCCCATGGACCGTCCACACATGGTCAATCCATGGCCCATCTAGACTAGTGGAATGGCCAGTCTTTGATGTCTCCTGGGTAATTCACACCAAGGAGGGTGGGGAAATCATAGCATTATTGGCAAAACAATTAGTTGTTTTGTTTCATTCAAGTATTACTTTTGGTTCTTGCTGGCACAGTGAAATTAAAAAAGGTATCAAAAAATATTAGATTTGAAATAACTTGATTAGAAAGGGGCTAAGGACTTGCATAGACATTTCTCCAAAGACATACAAATAGCCAAGAGGTATATGAAAAAATGCTCAACATCACTAATCATCAGGGAAATCAAAACCACAATGAGCTATCACCTCCCTCTTGTCTGGATGGTTATCATCAAAAACAAAAACAAAAACAAACAAACAAAAAAAACCCCAAAGACAACAAGTGTTGGTGAGGATGAGGAGAAATTAGAACTCTTGTACACTATAGGTAGGAATTCAAAATGATGCAGTTGCTATGGAAAGTGGTGTAGAAGTTCCTCAAAAAATAAGAAACAGAACTGTCATATGATCCAGCAATTCCACTTCTAGGTATTTATCAAAAAAATCTTGAAATCAGGCTCTTGAAGAGATACTAGCACTTCTTTGTTCATTGCAGCACTATTCACAATAGCCAAGATGTGAAAACAACCTAAATGTCCATTGACAGATGAATGGATAAAGAAAATGTGGTATATTACAAACAATGGAATACTATTCAGCCATAAAAAGAGGAAAATTCTGTAATACATGACAAAATGGATAAAACTTGAGGACATTATACTAAGTGAAATAAGCCAGTCACACAAAGACAAATACTACATGACCCCATTTACATGAGGTACCTAGAAGAGTCAGACTCTTAGAAGCTAAGAGTAGAATGGTGGTTGCCAGGGGCTGAGGGATGGGGAAATGGGGAGTTGCTATTCAATGGACCTAAGGTTTCAGTAAAGCAAGATGAATAAGTTCTAGAGATCTGATGTACCTGCAGTCAACAAGACCATATGGTACACTTAAAAATTTGTTAAGGAGATACAGCTTATGTTGTGTTTTTACAACAATCAAATCGAATCAAACAAAAGAAAACAAAAGGTGAAGATCAGTGTATTGCCACAAATTTTTAATTGATGCTCCTTTGTTTTAAAGTCAGGAAGTCCAAATATATTTTAGAAATAAAGACAAAAATTCATTTGAGTGCAAAACATATATTAGATCTGAGTTTTACGATGGTTAGCTACAAAGTATCTGTCCATCCTCTTATACCAATGACCTAAGTGGCTTGTTCAGTGGCCACTTTTATACCCCATGCTACCCTGATCTAGTCTTTGGTTTCAAGGACTCTGTGAACTCATTTAGGTGGTCATGACAAAATGTAGACTCTGGGTAAGTTCACTCCAAAATATGGAGAAAGTTGGTCATGGCTTTAAACTTGTTTAAGAAGCCCCAAGAATCCTGGAGGAGGCAGTTGGTAATAGGTCTTCTGGGAGACTCATAATCTCTGGAATCAACTTGCCGCCGCAGTAGCTCTGGACCAGATTTTGGCTCAGGATCATAAAAGACCCTAGAGGGGAACTGCAGAAACATGGGGTGCCCAGGTGCTCCTCAACAATGTTGCCCATTACCAAGGCCACTTGCTAGGGGAAATAATTTGGGAGGGGAAGGTTACACATTTCCTTCTCAGAGTTCTCGGAGCAGAGCATCCGTGACAGAGAACATGATATGAATAAGTGCAAGCCCCCAAGAGCAGGCCTGTATTGCATCCTCCCACTTTGTGTCAGAGACAGGCACACTGAACTACAGAGGTTAAGAGATTTGCTCAGTTTTGCAGCCAATTGGGGAAGAAGCAGAGCTCTCTTCCTTCCACGAAACTGTATTCCTTTTGTATGACCAAAAATACTCTATGCCCTCACAGGACAAAAAGGAGCCAATAAGATAAAACCCCTAAGTCCATTCCTCAACCCTTGGCAGGTGGCCATGCTATATTGAGCTTTCCTTACAACCTATCTTCTCAGACGTGGCCTCCGTGCCTTCTCCCAGGGCAGCAGGCAGTGAATGGCACGCGCCTTGGAGAGAATGACCAGCAAAGCCTTTCATCAGAGCACAGGGCCGCTGTGTTTCGACTGACTCCACACTTGTCTTAACAGGCACAACCCTCCCTCTTGGGACACATTTTTCACGGTCGTGTCGGTCTTTTAGTCCGAATCAAGGCAGTGATTCATTTGCGTTTTTCACATTCTCTCTTTCATTATTGAGAGAATCCTTGGGTCATTTATAGTTTGGACCTCGGGCCCTGTCATTTTTTATTTAAAAAAGAAGCACGAACACTCTCCCTGTTCATAGGGAGGCCTGCTTCACTGACATCCTATTTCCTTTTGTTCACAAGGTCAGTATTTTTGTCTTCTCTCCTCACAAAAATTATTTCTACATATCTGATAAAAAGGAAGCTCAAAGAAGACTTTTAAGCACCCTTGTCACTCTGTGGTGTGTTAAATCCCATGTTGCTTTGTCTTTTGCCTCCCACCTCTCCTGTGGCCTAAAGTGTTTTCTCTCATGCATACAATGATGGGGGTGGGTTTTGACTCAGTACAAAGGTAAGCCACGAGCAGTTATAGGTAGTCGAAAAATAAATGGGGCTGTCTCCAAAAGTAGTGAGCTCCTTGGCTTTGAGGTATGTAGCCTACGTATTGGCAAGGGCCATGTGCCAGAGAGGACATCAGAGGGGATTCATGTACCAGATTAAGGGTGGCTCAATAGCACTGAACATTTGGGTATTTTTTATGCTAGGGACAAGGAAAGCACAAGTGAGATTGTCCAGCAGGGTTAGGTTAGAAGATTCCCCAGGTTCCTTTCAACCTGAAAATCTATCTAGATATATATGCCGGGGCCTTTAAGAAAAGTCTTAAATGCAGCACGTTTCTTAGAGTTATTGAATGATCTTTAGAGATCATCTTTGTTGAGCCAATTTTTTATCCAATAGAAGAAGAAAATTAGGCCAATTTTTTTCCAATAGAAGAAGAAACTTAGTTTCCAACAGGTGGAGTATTTTTTTCCAAGATCACACCACTGGTCATGTTTGTTTAAGAAACAAAAATAGACAAGCTCCATAGATTGCAGAGTAGGCAGAACACTCACGGCATGAGAGTATTCTAAATTTCCCTTCTGACCAGGTTTGGAAATTCCTGCCTCTTTAGCTGCTGTTATAGCTGCAGTTTGTCAAGGGGCCTCATTTTGCCCCTCTGTAAAACACCCTGATTCATTAGACATAGGGGAAGAAAGTGGTGGTGGTGGTGGTGTGGATTTCTGTTAAGACCTCAGAAGCATCACCCAAGAGGAAGTAGTGTAGCAACAAGCAGGAAGGTAGGTAATTGTTTCCATGGTGTGATTTGAGAGGGTACCGTGGTTATCATTCTGTACCTCAATGCCAGTAATCTTTCTATAAGAACAGTTTCATTGGGCCTTGAAGGCATTTGCAGTCTTAAAGAGTTCTCTATATAAAATCACAGTTAATGTGTCTAACTCTATCAGTTAATACTTTAGCTAACCGTTAGTACTTCGCATATCTCCTATGTGCTAGGCCCATATGTCCTCTTTTAATTCGCTGCCTGAGCAATCCTCGAAAGAAAGGCTCTGTAGCAAGTGGGATGCAAACCAGGCACTTTGAGGTGGAGTACTACCAAGATGCTTAGCTTTGGACTCAGATAGAACTAGGTTCTAATGTCAGCTCTGCCATTTATTTGTACTGTGACCTTGGGAAAGTTAGCTAGCTAACGTATAGAAGTTCAAGTTTCCTTATGTGTAAAATAGGGATAATAATAACAGCACCTGTTAGGGTTATGTTTGAGAATTGGTTAACCAGCCTCTGTGAGGCACTTGTGAGAATACCAGGAACATATGAAGTATTTCACGAACGTTAATTATTTCTGCTGTTATATCAGAATCAAAGAAATGGCCTGACTAGGGGACAGAGAAGGCCCCAAAGAAAAGCCATGCCTACAAAAGAGGTTTGCCTAAAGCCAGTTTTATCCAGACAGTCTTATCCTGAGAGGAAAGATTGTGCGTCAGAAAAAAGCCAAGGAAAGCAGTCCTGTGAACCCCATATTGCAGAAGGTCTTCTCGCCTTCGCGTGAGCCCTTGGAGGACGGTGAGTGCGTGTGGTTCACGTTTGCCTGGCGGCTGGGGTTTGGGTATGCCTCTCAGGGTCATTTTTTTCCCTCCTCATCCCAACCTTCATCCCAGGTGTTTGGAATTCCTAACCTGCTGATAATTACACTTGCTGCTTCTTCTGCCTGGAAAACATCCCACGGGATTGGCTTTGTTAATTCTGGTTTGAATGTCAGGGCTCAGCTTAGATGTAACTTCCCCTGGGAAGCCCCCTCCCCATTAGGCTGAGCTGAGTACCCCTCTGTGTGTTTTCCCACAGCACCCTGCCAGATAAGTTATGCTTTTATTATCATCATTTGATTACGCTGCCTTTCCCACTAGGTTGTAAATGCAGTGAGAGCAGGGGACTCATCTAGTTTATTCACTATACATATTGCGCCTAGCTTCTAGCATGATAACTGGTAGTTAACAGGAACACAATAAATGCTTATTCAATAAGTGAGTGAATGAATGAATTATATGCTGAAGTCTGAGGAAGAGGACGTTGCTTTGGATTTATTCTGGCATTTTGACCTTATATGTTAATTCTGATCTGAAAAGGTCCTTGTTAGGATAATATCGTTATTGTTCCCCTTTTCCCATGTAGAAACAGCCCACAGCTTATTTAAATGTCAAAATACTGGAAGGTTTTTCATAAGGTTACAAAATAATACATGTACAGATCATCTCTGCTTACCAAACCTATAGTTGAACAGAGTCTTGATATTTTATCAGATGAAGAAGAATGTATACCTGATCAGTTAGTGGTGAAGATGTCTTCTAAATCATTAAAAAAAAACCCAACCCACAGCACTAAATCACTGTGAAAGGAAAACAAACTTGGGTTTCTTCTCAGCTGGAATCTATTTGTGCTATTTTAACGACTAAAGACTCTCAAGCACTTTCCCCTATGCTTGGGACTTTTACAGTTTAGCACATGACCTTGTCTTAATCAGTGGTAACGTAGGGTGACCATACATTTATCATTCAAATCAAGGTAGTTTTGAGTTCCGGACGGTGCCCCAGGCCTGGGCACAGTTCCTTTTTGTGTCGTGTGTTCAACAAGTGAGAGGGGAATCACAAACGACTTAGTCTAGAGAGGGATTGGGAAGGTGCAACTACTAATGTGTAGTTTAAGATGCACGTGGAGTGAAAAAACTTAATCCAGTTGCTATGCAATAGAGATTTGGAGTGGAAGAAAAACAATGTGTGGTGGTATGGGTTTTATCTTTCCATTAAAAAGTAATTTATCTTGAAGTGATTTTCAAACTAAACAGAAAACTTGCAAGTCAGGTACAAAGAATTCCGAGATCCCCCTCACCTAGATTTCCCTAATTGTTAATATTTCGCTACATTGGCCTCATCTCTGTCTCTCTGTGTTTGCCTCTCTCTGTGTCGTGTGATTTGGAAAAAGAAAAGGAAAGTCCATTCTTTTTATTAAATTTGTGGGAGCAGTACCAGCAGGAAGACTTGGGAAACAACCAAAGAAGAAAGGCTAGGAACTGCAGAACAAAAGTATTTTTGGGGGCAGCCTCCATATGCTAACTGTGCTAATTGCTTTGGGAACATTCCCTCTTGAAATCTTTAGTAGACCCTCTGAAGTGGGTATTAGTCCCACATTACAGAGAGGAAACTGGGGCTCAGGAAGGATAAGCAGGTTGCCACAGGTTAGGAAACGGGCTGTGCCTGAGTGCACCGTTTTAAAGCTTTTAGAGCACACCTTGTCATTGTCAAAAGAACAGTTGGAAATAAAAAGGCCCAGCTTTGCCCCTAAAGCAGTGTGATCTTGGGCAAGCCACTTCAATTCATAGAAATTCAGCTTTCTAATTGTAGGAAGGCAAGATGAAATTTATCTTAAAATGCCTTCCAGCTCTAAACTCTGAATAATTTAATAAGTGTAATATTTTTGCTGGCTCACTGACAAAAGTGTTTTAAGCATATTGTTCACCACAAGAACTGGAGAGATGGCACTTAGAGCATATTCAATTCTGTAACAAAAGAGTGATTTTCCCCTATATGTTGGATTGTCTTCTATTTAGCCTTTTTAAAGCATCTGTGGGTCCTCGACCTTTGGCCGCTTTTTCTCCTATGCTGGTCCTGTGCTTGGAGCTTCAGGTGTTGGGATAATTCTGAAGGATAGGAGTTGAGTCCCTCTGATGGATGAATTGAAGGAATGAAGTGAAGGACTCTACTTTTTGTTCATGAGGTTGGTTTTGAACTTACCCTTGGTAGCTTAGAGGTCATCCTACCTAGGTACAAGTTTCTGTCATCTTGTCTAGGTACAAGTTTCCTTAGATAGGCCATTACATTCTCAAAGAGTTCTAAACATTTTGAAACACACCTTCTTTTAAAATATTTGCCCTTCAGAAATTGGAGTATGCATACCCACAGAGTGAGGCAGTGATGTTCTAAGAGGCCCCCAAACACACCATCGGATAAATACAGGACAGTGCTTCAAATTAAGTTGTTGGTAGTCAGAAAAATATTTTTTAAACACTGATGCATTATTTTAACATAAAAGCTGAATCCCAGGAATTTTTACTGTAAAAGCTGAGAACCGCTAACAACCTCAGCATTGGTATGGCTTCTTTTGCCTTGTCCCCTCTGATCTGGAGGTAAACCTTCTCTTTTTTCTGTCTTTAAATGTACTGGGGTTCAAAAGTTTGAGATGCAGTGATATTTCAGGAGTATAACGTAGTGTCTAGTATATAGTATGTGCCAAAAAAAAAAAAAATAGTCATTTTGGGCTTTCTAGGTGGTGCAGTGGTTAAGAATCCACCTGCCAATGCAGGGGACATGGGTTCAATCCCTGCTCCGGGAGGATCCCACATGCCATGGAGGAGCTAAGCCCATGCGCCACAACTATCGAGCCCATGTGCTGCAACTACTGAAGTCCATGTGCCTAGAGCCCATACTTCACAAGAGAAACCCCCACTCACTGCAACTAAAGAAAGCTCGCGCACAGCAAAAATGACCCAACACAGCCAATAAAATAAATAAATAAATAAATAAAAATAATAATTATAAAATAGCCATTTTTGTTAATATCGTTATACCAAGCTCAATTCTCTTTTAACATCATTTCCTAATCCCAGCTCTAACTTTTCCCCTATTGTTTCATTTCTTTACAGTGGGAATTATTTGACACCCAGTGAAAGCAGACCCAACTTCCTTTCACTTATTCTGAATCCCTCCCTTGATTCTGAACCCTATTGGTTCCAAATCTGGTCCTTGTAAAGACAGTGACTCTAAGATCATCAACACATGACAGAAATGTGATGGCAGCTAACCGATCCCTCCTGAGACCTTTCTCTCCTGACTGATATTCCTAGTTCCTTCAACATTTCTTCATATGATTTTTGTTATATGGTTTTATTAGGATGGTTCTCTCACCATCCTGATCCCCCCTTAAAAATACTTTGATTTATCTGTATCTCTCTCAAAGAACTGATCCAGTTGTGCTAAGAGACTTCTCTTTATTCATGTTTTATGCCTTCCACTGAAGACTGATTAGCTTTAAGAGGGGCTGATAGAAACCATCTTCATCTTACTGAATTTGTTCACCAGTACTAACTGGTGAACATAAACTATTTTAATTAATTAATTAATTAATTTTATCAGCTGCATTAGGTCTTTGTTGCTGCACGCGGGCTTTCTCTAGTTGTGGTGCACGGGCTTCTCATTGCAGTGGCTTCTCTTGTTGCAGAGCACGGCCTCTAGGTGCATGGGCTTCAGTAGTTCCGGCACACAGGCTCAGTAGTTGTGGCTCTTGGGCTCTAGAGCGCAGGTTCAGTAGTTGTGGCACACGGGCTTAGTTGCTTTGCGGCATGTGGGATCTTCCCGGACCAGGGCTCAAACCCGTGTCCCCTCATTGGCAGCTGAATTCCTAACCACTGCGCCACCAGGGAAGTGTGACATAAACTATTAAACAGTTAAAGTTTTCTGATTGTTCAACATTCTCTCTCTCCCTCCCCTCCCTACTTCCTTCCTTTCTTCCTTCCTTCTTTCCTCCCTCCCTCTCTCTCCCCC
Organism: Hippopotamus amphibius kiboko; assembly: GCF_030028045.1. NCBI lineage: Eukaryota > Metazoa > Chordata > Mammalia > Artiodactyla > Hippopotamidae > Hippopotamus > Hippopotamus amphibius. Next base: position 99,651,843 of record NC_080194.1, read on the forward strand.
TTCCTTTCTTCCTCATTCCCTCCCTCCCATTCTCTCCCTCTCTTTTTTCTTTTCTCTCCTTTTCTTTTTTCTTTTCTTTTTTTTCTTTCTTTTCCCTTTCTCCCTCCCTCCCCCCTCTTTCTTTTCTTTTTTCTTTTCTTTTCTTTTCTTTTCTTTTCTTTTCTTTTCTCTTTTCCCCTCCTTCCTTCCTTCCTTCCTTTCTTTCTTCGTTTCTTTCTTTCTTTCTTTCTTTCTTTCTTTCTTTCTTTCTTTCTTTCTTTCTTTCTTTCTCTTTCTTTCTTTCTTTCTTTCTTTCTTTCTTTCTTTCTTTCTTTCTTTCTTCCTTCCTTCCTTCCTTCCTTCCTTCCTTCCTTCCTTCCTTCCTTCCTTCCTTTCTTTCTTTCTTTCTTTCTTTCTTTCTTTCTTTCTTTCTTTCTTTCTTTCTTTCTTCCTTCCTTTCCTTTCCGACCTGATTTCCTTTTTAGGAATTATCTCTTCCCCAGTGGATACTGTCTGTTGAGATTGTAATCAGGAGTCCTGTTTACTCTTCCCAAGGACTGGGTACTGATGCAAGCTAGGCCAATCTGCTGTCCTATCCTGGAATTTTGAATTTAAATTGAATTTTCAATAGGAGGACAATGGTTTTGAAAGTAGTTGGATTTCTATCCCACCCTAGCCAATTTCCTGGATCATACTGTTCTTCGTATGTGGTCCCATTGTTGCAATTCCTGCTTTCTAGCCTTGCATTCTTTTTGTGAAAGAAGTATGTCTTTGGCTTAAGCTAGCAGAGTTGCTATTTATTGCTTACAATGAAAGAACACTAATCAATCCTACCATTGTACTTGGTTGTGTGCCTATCTACTGCACAAGTACTTCTACATCTTTCCCTAAAAATTTCTTTAATACTTATTCATGCAATTTAAAAAATTATAAGTAATCTCCTGCCTTTATAATTTTTGCCATAGTGTACTATTTGTCTTTATTTCCAGGAGGCTGACCCTATGGTAGAAAAAGCTGAATGTGTTTTCATCCTCCTCTCCTTCCCACAACATTATTCTGCAATTTTCACTAGAAGGTTAATTAATAAAGCACCTAATTTAGACTGAACATAAAAGATTAGTGACCTTTTGAAAAGGCAGAATGCCTGCCTTTTAATGGGAAGAAGCCAGCTCAGGTGTGGAGTTGTGGGGGGGTGGGGGGGAGAAGGGGCACACGTGTTGTAACGCTGTGGGAGTAGGAAGCACTTGTATCTGCCAAGATATTAGTATTCTGCAATTGGCAGATTTCATCCTCTTATTGGTGTTGAAATGACAACAGGAAAGCAGGGGTACTAGCCTAATGCTAAACTCAGTACTCGACTGAAGACGAAAGCTTTGTCATCTGAGCAGCAAAGCGACACGAGGCCACTGCTTTAGCGATGCAGGGAGACAGAAGCAGCTTAGCATCCCGCTGCCCCTCCGCAAACCATGAGCCAGACCACCTTCTGCATTCATCACCTCCAGTGCAGATTTGTGTTACTGACCTTTCATACTTCTCCCTCACTGGTGAGATCTCAGCCAGATACTTCACAGGGAAAAGCTGATATTTCCTCTGAGAAGTAGATGCTGAGATGGAGTTGGTAGTTCAAGAAATTTATTGGGAGTAACACCCGTGAAAGGAAAGGGATGGGGAAGCAGATTGAGCAGGGAGAGCCTCAGGCCACGGTGCAGATCTGACAGTTTCAGCCAACGCAGCGGGGGAGGTCCAGAGCAGAAACTGCCTGTTCCAGCGCCGCTTTAGGCAGAAGCAGCCAGGCCCTCGTGCCCTCACCTCGTGGTCGCTGGAGGAGGACTGCCTGGGGAGAGCGTGGGTCCTGAAATAGCAGAGCCTGTGAGTTTTGAGCTCCTGTAACTGAAGGGAGACCTGAGCTGTACACTCTATGGCTGTTACACTGTCCCTCTCAACTGTGTCCTAAATTCAACGTGGCATAATTCCCCGTGCATGGACTCTGGAGCCGGATAGTGTAGGTTGGATCCCAGTCCCAACACTTGCTCCTGTGTGACCTTAGGGAAAATTTTAAACCTCTCTGTGATTCATACTCCTCATCTTTAAAGTAGAGATAAATCAGTAATAACCTTATAGAATTATTGTAAAGCACTTACACCATATATTACTATTATTAGATTAACAAATCTTCTAATATATTATTAATACATTATGTTAATATACTGAAATGTTTGACACAGCATATACTGCATATGAGTATTTAAATGTAAAGTGCTTGCACAGTATATATTTGCTATTATTTCACTGAATATCATCCGTGAGTCAATCCCCACTGACCTACCCTGCAGGAGGGTTCACATGATCTCTTACTCAGCTTGGTTGTCTGAGTATCATTTACCTTTTATTGAAAGCACATCTGAAGACTTGGGAGACTCAGTGACAGTTCTTGGATCAAGGACTTAGCTCATGTCTTGTGTACAAACTTCATTGTTTCTGGTTTTTATTATTTTTTAAAAGATTATTTTATTTTATTTTTCCTTAAGAAATTAGCTTTGGCCCCATTGGCTAACTGTAATGTGGCAGACTTTCAGCTTTAAATGTCAAGCTTCCACTTGTCTGTTGAGATGGAACAAGGAACATGCTTTCCAAACAGTCACAGCAGTGTGAGGAGACAGGACCACGTTTAGGAACTATGGAGAAAGAACTTCCTTAAAAGACATCCCCTAAATGTTGTTGGGGAGATCATTTTGTTTATTCAGCAAACACTAAATGATGTAGTACTTGAGGTCCCAGTTACTCTAAGTGCTTTAAAGCATCAATTAATTTAATCCTTCCCACTATTCTATGATGTAAGTTCTCGATTTCAGTACCATCAATACCCCCATTTTATAGCATGGCAACTGAGGTTAAAAGACTTGCCCAAGATGGAAGTCTAATGAGAAACAGAGTTGGACTTTGAACACAGGTAGAATTTGTGTCTCCAGGGTTTGTGCTCTAAACTACCAGACGTCCTGTCCCTTGAGTAAGGGCTCATCTTAAAACGCATTCTTTGCTTCTATCAGCTAATTGTGAGGTCTCTTTGGAGCACAAATCTCTGAAAGGAAGGTCCTAATTTATTCAGGGGTGAAGATCCATTTATCTTGCTTTCGAGAGGAGCTCTTAAGTTGTGTGGTTTTGGGTTTATGTTACCCTGGGACTTTTAATTTGGAACTTGACAGAGAAGCCCCCTGAACTCTTTGTGGCTTCTTGGGTTCAGTGTGCCAATCACCTGACAAATCACCTAGGACAAGTTCCCAAGCCTATGCCACATCTGAGGGCAATAAAATTGATCACTACTTGACAAAATTGACTTATCTCTAAGAATGATGGAAGATTTTGTATTTAGAAACTTCACTTTGTCTTAGGTATATTATTACTTTAAATTGTGTGCTCGTAACAACTTTTTTTTTTTTTCTTCTGGCTTTAACTCCTATATTTCTGGTGTGTGCATCTGTGTATGAGTTTCCTGTGTTTCACCTTTCATACATAGGTGGAATAATCCAGCCAATGACAATATAGTAGAATAGCAACATTAGATTTTCATATCAGGCTGTCATGATTTTTTGCAGATTTTCAGAAAGCAAAACCCTATTCTAAAAAGAAGACAAAGAAGGAAGACATAGAACTCCCTACAAAGAAAGAAGACTCATGATTGACCAAATTTCACTCAATACTACTGAACTGGGAGTTAGACAATATGAATTCCAGCTCCAACTCTTCCATGAATTCAGTGTACAACCTAGGGCAAGAAAATAGTTAACTTCTCTGAGCTTGGTCACTAGTGACTTCTATGAGAATTCCAACCTCAATAATCCATAGAATTTTAAAGAAAGGGTAATGACAGAATTCTGGATGGGAAAAAAATAAAGCAGTATTTATTATATTAATTCCTTCCCTACCAACCCGCCTGCCATTGTAAAGCTGTGTATGTGCTATTGTCTAATCGACAAAAGAAAAAATTACCCTGGAGTGCCATTTACAATGGGAAATAAGGTGGATGGTAAATCACTAATAAATTTTATAGAAACAAATGATTGTAGTAATGTTATTTCCAATGGCATTGTTAATTCAGTTCTGGAGATAAGTTAGCAGGTGATGTTGGGGGTGTGGTATATTATACTGATCTAAGCAGGTTTACTTGATAATTTTTTATAATAGAGATCTGCTAGCCACAGTGAGAATCTTTTTTTTTTTTTCTTATTCACTAGGCTTATCTCTCTTCCCATGTCTTTTCTTCTCCAGTAGAAGAAGATTGTTACTAACTACTGCTACCAACAGAGTAGGTCTATGCATAAACCAAGCTTTCTGTTTCTCATTTTAAAAAGAAAGCAAGCCAGGGCAAAAGAAAAAAGAGTGTTATTGTAAATTTTAATTTAACAAACATCATAGCAGAGAACAACTAAAATTTGAGTTCAATGGCATAATATTTAATTAGCTAAATAATTCTTGCAGCCAATCAATATTTCTTGGACAACTGCTATATGCCTAAGCACTATACCAGGTACTGGGGAGACACTGGTGAATGAAAATACATCTTGCAGTCCATGGGAAACTCAGACAAGAAGATAATTTCACCAGGATATAAACTGTGGTTCATTTTATGAAGAAGAGCACAGGCAGCTCTGAGAATGTGTACCTGGTGGGGCTGCCCTGGTCTGGGGCAAGAGGTCAGGGAAGGTTTTCCTGCGGAATTGACTTTTGAGCTTGAAGATTAAACAAAAGTACAGTATATTCTGCTACTCTGACTTATTTCTGTTAATCAAATTGGCTCAGGCTTGATTGGTATATTGGAGAAGAGTGTCAGTATAAAATGAAAGTCACATTCTTTGCTGGTGTAGATTTTTGCCAGCATACTAACTGTAACCAAGCAATGCAGTTGAGGGCAAAATCCACACACAGAGTTGAACACACAGAGTGCCGGAGAATGCAGTACTTTGCACGTTGCCCATTCATCCTATTTATCCCCCAGTTTGGATATATGCTCTGTGTTAGAAGTATTTACTGTGTGATTATTTTGACTTTTCAGCATTTGCCTTTGTCGCTCTATGAATAGGAAATCTCAACCCCTCATCACCTCCTTTCACCATAAAAACTTTACCTTTGGGAAAGATTCCTATATTTATAATAGTATTTCTTTATCAGGAGTGTAATTTTTTTTTAATGGGACCACTGTTTTCTATTGATATTATTGTTTTTCTGTTGCTGAGATTAAAACATTGCATAAATTTTGAGTTGTTTTTCCCAAGTTTAATTTTGCTTTAAGATTTTTAGAAGGCAGTACAGGTATTTTCAAGTAACTTTTAGCAGAAACATGTTTATCTGAAAGCAAACTCACAATTAAAAAGTATATACAACGACTATAAATTCTAATTTTTAAATGAAACTTTTTCAAAGAGCTCAGTGTAGGTATGTTAAATCTCAGCTTTTTAGTTTAGTCAAAATTTAAGAAGCATACAGCTTTTCCTTCACCTTTCTAAATAATTTGGACAAAGAGAAGGTATTTGACTTATTCAAGATGACAAACTCATTTCAGTTGAATACTCCATGATGGCATATTGCCTTTGACTTGCGAGTTATTTTTACTTACCACTCACACATTCTCTCAGACATATACTAGTGATAGGGTTAAGGACAAAGTATTTGAAAAACACATTTTATTAAAGTGTACTCTGCATACAATAGGAGGCATACATTTTAAGTTTATAGTAGGATGAACTTTTTTTTTTCTTCTCTTATTTTTATAGTTGTGGCGCACGGGCTTAGCTGCTCTGCGGCATGTGGGATCCTCCTGGAGCAGGGACCGAACCAGCGTCCCCTGCATTGGCAGGCGGACTCCCAACCACTGTGCCACCTAGGAAGCCCAGTAGGATGAACTTTGACGGATGTAGTCACCATCTCCAAAGGTTCCCTTCTTCTTAGTAAGTCCTCGCCACCCTGGTCCCAAACAACCATCGAGCTACTTTTGATCACTCTACATTAGATCTGTCTTCTCTAGAGTTTCATGTGTCAGTCAAGCAGTTCCTAAGCAATAGCATCTACTGGAGATGCTGGTTTGACTGACTACCCCTCCAGAGATGCGGCCAGGGAGGCGACATGAGCCCGGATGATTCAGTTTTCAGTCACAGCACCGTGGGCAGCATGAGTACTGGGTTCTTGCTGGTTCTCCTCCCCCACCACGACCCATGGGGGTGATGTGGAGGAGGGCCAGGTGAATGCTCATGCACGCAGTGAGTCTGTGTCACAGCCGAATAACACTGAGCCCAGGAACCTCTAATATTATAGAGGGACTGCCAGTAAACCTGTCCATTCTCCTCTATAGAAACAGACATCATTCTTATTCTCCGGTCAGGAAAAAAAATCTGCCTATTGACTTAGAGGAAGAATTTGTAGTCCTAGAATGTTTCAAGGGAGAAGAGACCCTGAGCAACTTGAGGGTAAATATCAAGCAGTCTAACATATGTGTATTTGTAGAAATAATTCCCCCAAATGTCAAGTAATCAGAAGGCCCCTAATTGTTCTAGGACTTGTGTGCCCTCTATTTTTCTAAGGTATCTACTATACTTATTAAAATTGTCTTCTTTGAACTTGAAGAATTCAGTGTCTCTTTTCCAGTAGATGTTCAATGATATTACTCCCATTTGTGATGGCAGAGAATGAGCTAGAGTCTTAATATAAGTCCAAACAGTAGAACTTTTTCTTTTTAACTCTACATATATGGATTGCAAAATCAAATAAATAGAGCCTATAGATGTTAAACATAACATCCAGCTCTGATACATAATTGCAGCTAACCAAGGAGCAGCTGTAATTATATTTTGAAACAAATCTTATTTTATTATGCTACAAAAAATTATTAAAATTAAAAATTAGACCAGCATAGCTTAGAATTAGAAATCTTCCTATGAACATCTACAAATTCAGCCTGAGAGGTCACTGCAAATTCTCCTAGCTCTCTAAAGATAATTTGTTTCTTTTGAATAATGCTTAAAGGAAAATAGCCTTTCAGCTCTGTGAGTGAGCTAATCTTCTGGGGATTTTTTTCCCCCCCAGAAGGACATTCCTCTGAAACTATATCATACAAAACTATAAAAAGAAAGGGAAAAAAACTTAAGTTGATAAACAAATAAGAAATCAAAATTGATTGGTTCATTCAACTATCCCTTATTACATCTGGGAAGAGCTTCTGTGCTATACGTTTTTACCAGCTAGAAATGAGAGGCGAATGTTCCTAATAGAAGTTGAAAGTGCACATACTATTCAGGTGCTCAACAAGCCAAGCACCAGCACATCTTGTTAGACAGTGAAAGTGGCTCCAAGACAAAGGGCCATCCTAGACTAGCAAGGGGACATCTAGAGACAGAAAAGGAGCACATCATCTTTCATACTCCAGTATCCACTGAATATCAGAAATAAAGTTTGTTAGTACATTCATTCAACATACATACTTCATTATTACTTCTAATAATTATATTTCTGTTGTTAATAAATGGTTCATTATATTGCATTACTGGCTATCAATATTATTATTCCTATTTACTGGTTATTATTATTATTCCTAGTATTATTAGGAAAAGAGTCATCTTCCACTCTTAGAATGCATCCAAACTAGGCACTATCTTCGGATTGCTGCCAAGGCTTTCTTTTCCTGTAGTAAGAACAGTAAGAAACATGCAGCATTGTAACTGTGCCAGGGGGACAATCAAACTGAAATAGACTCTAAGTGTAGTAAAACACAAAAGGCACAGTATCTTATCCTTAAGAAGAAAGTAACACTGGATTGAATGTAGACCATGAAATCACTACCCTAGAACCTAAAAGTTTTCACTAACCAAGGGATCTGGACTATCTGTCATCTGGAAAGCAGAGCCCACAAGCATGGTGGGAGGACTGGCCATAAGACAGGCAGTGCTCAGCAGTTTGAAGTATATCTAATTGGTCTTCTTCTACATCAGACATGTGGTGTCTTTGTGGAACCCATGATAAATAGGATTTTTCCAGGAAATATTGCAAATACAATAATTGAAATGACTAAATTTGTTGGCGTAGGAGGGTAAGAACACTATGAAAGAAATAATGTATTCTTAAGATTTCCTTGGCTCAATTTTGTAAGGTTGTACCTTTCTAAGAATTTGTCCGGTCTCCGGCCGTACCACTCTGAACGTGCCGGATCTCATCTGATCTCGGAAGCTAAGCAGGGTTGGGCCCGGTTAGTACTTGGATGGGAGAATTTGTCCGTTTCTTCCAGGTTATCCATTTTATTCACATATAGTTGCTTGTAGTAGTCTCTTATGATCCTTTGTGAACCAGGAAGAAATAGAAAATATGAACAGACCAATCACAAGCACTGAAATTGAAACTGTGATAAAAAATCTTCCAGCAAATAAAAGTCAAGGATGAGATGGCTTCGCAGGTGAATTCAAACATCAGACATGTAGAGAAGAGTGAACACCTATCCTCAAACTCTCCCCCAAAATTGCAGAGGCTTTTATATTTTAACTTTTAAACTATATATATTAGGGTGTGTTATTTGACACATACATTTATGACAGATAATATTCATTGTGAACTTTCAGTTCTTAACAACAGTGACTCTATTATAGCTAATTTCCCCCCCTTGATTTCTACTTTGATGTTTACACTATAACACACTTTTTTTTTGTTCTTTGTTTTTTTCTTAAATTTTGTGAGTCACTTAATTTTAGTATATCTCTTAATGACAATGTATAGTTGGATTTTGTGTTTTGACCGATTGTCTTTCCTTTTAATAGATGAGATTATTTCTTTTACATTTATTTTTATAACATATGTTTATTACTTTTCCTATCTCATTTCATGTTTTCTGCCTTTTCTCTGTTTCCTTTGTTCTCTATCTTGATATAGTGTCTGTGGTTTTTCTTTATTCATTTTCTTAAATATAAATAAGTATATGATTCAGTAATGTTGTGAATTAAAGTCAACATTTAATTTCACTAATGATTTCTTTTAAATCTTTAAGTACAAACTTTCTCAGGTTATTAATATGAAATAGTACCTAATGACTATCATCTATTAAGATGAAAAGTTTATTAGGGGTAACATTTCTTTACATTTCCAGGTTTCTGTTGGTATACTTTGGGAATTTTTCTTAGATAACTCCTGAATTGTTAAAATGTTATTCTTTTTAAATTCATTGTCTTTTCTTTCAAGAATTATATTTGCACTTTGTTTTATAACCTTATTTGCCCAGTGATTTAGGTTTGGTTATGTGTTTTAGTTCATGTATCTGGGCCTTTCATACCACTGCATCTCCATCTGTTACTTCTTTATTTGCATCTCCTCTTGACCACTAGTACATAATCTCAAGTCATTTTTTTTGAGTAGAGTATATAGGTTGTATACTTTCTGAAGATTTGCATATTTGATTTTCCTGTTATCTCTATATGAAAAACACACTTTACTGAGTTACATAACTACCATATTATTTTCGTTACTGACTCAGTGTTATAGCTATTTCCCTTAAAAATTAATAATTCCCTTTTCTTTTGGCATTTAATGTTGCAAAGAAGCTGTCTGACTCCAGTCTGTTTTTTAAAAGAATTTTTCCTCATGGATAACCTGGAGTGTTGGATGCTGTTGGAAAATGTTATCCGCTCAATCATTCAGTAGCTTGAATAGGGTAGGGAGGGAACGGGGTTTACATGTGGGTCAGGAAAGGAGGAAATCTATACGTTTGTCTCAGAAGTTTTGTTTCCACTCTTTGCTGGTTATTGTACTAAAGGCCAGATTTTCTACATTTGGTATTTTGTTCAGCCCGACCTCTAACTCCAAGTACACAGGGTGGGTATAGCTTTCTCCCTCATTAATAGGGATTGCTAGTGAAACTTCTCAAGCTATGCTTTACCCTCTTCCTGCAACCCTGCACTTCTGGGGTGGGAAAACTGAATTGGTTTTTAGTAAGATCTTCTGATCCTATTTATCCTTTATATGTCAGATAATCTTCCTTGTCTGTTGACAGCATGCCTTACTTTCAGTACTGAGGAATTGTTTCCTATATTTTACTTTCATGATTTTGTCTGTGTCTGGGGAGAGATTTGAAAGTAGTTGTTCCACTGTTACCATCCCCAGAATTTAAAAGATTAAGAAGATTTTTTGCATAAATTGCAATTCATCTCCTTCTTAAGAGTCAGAAAGATTTCTTTGCAATTTCTTCTCAGCATGTGGCTTAGCTCATTCATCGACAATTGATTTATATTAGCTTTCTTTAGACTTGCTCCCTCCCCTCCCAATTTGGGAGTACTTGTGGGTTTTTTTGTTTTTGTTTTTGAATAGTAAGTATTTAATTGGTAAGTATATGATTTCAGTGGCAGTAATAAATTCACTTGAACAGGAGACAATAAGCAAGTCAAAGAATAAATGCCTGCTAATTCTCATAAAATCTGTGGCCATTAAGGCCTTCAGGTAGAAATCCAAAGCACTCAGAGGCCAAACCTTAAAGGAGACACATCCTCTTATTAGTCCCATTGAATAGGTCCACAGCACCTGCAGTCTGTAGAATTCTGTAAACTACCACCTTCTAACCAAGCATGATCCACTGGCACGTGACTGTAGATTTTAAAGACACCCGATGGACTATTGCTGAAGATTTTGTCTCCTGCCCAACCGATTACTCTTCTACACATATTTGATTCTGGATCACCTGGGCTTTTTGCAATCCCAATGTCAGCATTTTGGATGTCACAAAATGACAACTAAGATTCTCTGCAAATTTGCAAAAATTTTAATGTCTGAATTTTCAGTTGTAGGCTCCATTGATGGTCCAGAACACATGACAGCACCACCATCAAGTTCAAGGGCACAATGAGCTACAGTCATACTGAAGAGTGTAGCCAACATGATGAAAGGTTTTTCCTAGAAGACCATGAAGCAGAGTTCTATGTAGACTCCACCACTATTGGCCGTAAGTCTATTCTACAATACATTCAATTTTTAGAGTAGTTGCAGGGCTTCTAGAAAGAAACATCTAAAGCATGTCTCAAAACATATCTAGGTGATGTGTGGTTTCAGCATTTCTCTGGCCCTAGAGAAGTCCAGGAGGCTCTCATCCCAGACTCAGGTGGTGCTTTCTCATGAGGCCTGCCCTCCGCAATGCTCTAACCACGACAGCTCTGAAGAGGTGAGCTGTGTGCCTAAGGGAAAGGAGAGGGACTGCAGTGAGCAGGTGTGCTTGCAACCATGCTTCTCCTTGGGCCACCTGGGGTGGTTGATGATGGCAGAGCCATCAATAACGTGCTTGGCCTTATTCTCCTCCACACTCTCAGGATTCCATGCTTCACCTCCTACTCACTTACATACAGTTTGTTTTGTTGATTATCTCTGGCAAAATTTTATCTTCTTGGCGTCTCTGTGCCCTTGAGGGTGCTATTGGGTATGTTTCCCCATCCATCAGGTAATGCATATCCAAAAAGGGAGACAAATTCTAAATATAATTGGGAAGATAAATCTACTGCAAATAATAATATAGTACAAAAGCAAATATAAAAGATTGTTGGATTATCTTTGTTGCTGTACATCATTGCTAGTGTAGATGATGAGTTGGCTGTAACAGTGTTGACCTGTGCATTATTCTATAATTCTTTGCCCCTATTCCTTAAGTAAATTCCTTACTGAAATGATTTTATGTACGGGCAATCACATTTCGGCTACTCTCAACACAGCACCTTGGCTGTCTTTCTGAATGTTATTTTTTAACCATTCCTACCAAATGAGGCTTAGATTTTGAATGTTATTATATTTACATTATTTTAAAGCTTTTTTCTATAAAGTGTATGCATTCTAACTTATTTTGTAAGGAATTAAGTGTGGGATTCTAGTTTAGAATATTTCTATTTCTTTCTGACATTTAGCTGTTACAGAAAACTGGTGAGTGTAGCTTACTGTCTTCAAGTTACATCAGTTATTTAGTGAATTGGATGAGAATACATTAAGCTTATTTTTAGAATGTTCCTTCTTATAAATGTATCATGTACATCATAGAGACTTAGCAGCCCCACTAATGTGGGAAGTCAGATATCATTCCTTTTGTGGGGTCAGGTTTAATTGAAACTTCAAGAGGGAAGTAGGGGACCATTAAAGAAAACTCCAAATGATTCAAGTAGTGGTATTTATAAACCTCTGAGTCAGTAACGAGTCAGCACTGAAGCACAGTGCTAAGGTCACTACTTGGCTGAAGAGACAGTGGTGTGAAATGAAAGCTGAGACCACTTGTAGTTCTTATTTGTGGGTATGTGGCATTATGAGCAGGCTAAACATTTGGCACAAGACTTTTCACTCCAGGTTCATTTGTGTAATTCTTTACAAACTTGGAGAAGCAAATTTAAACTCTCCCTCCCAGTTGCTTTATGAAAAATAATACAGACAGAAAAAAAGGTATCTTGTGTAAGTTTATTTGAAAGTAAAATTCAGAGTCTAATTAGATAAAAAATACTACTAGCATCTCCTGAATACTTTATAACAAATATATTATAGCTGTGCTGCTTGTCTTATAATACCCATTTTACAAATGATGAAACTGAGGCTTGGAGATGTTAAAAGCTTGCTGAAAGTAATATAGCTAATAAAAAATATTCAAACTCACACATTAGAAGGATCATACACCATGATCAGGTGGAGTTTATCCCTGGAATGCAAGGATTCTTCAATATACACAAATCAATCAATGTGATACACCATATTAACAAATTGAAGGATAAAAACCACATGATCATCTCAATAGATGCAGAAAAAGCTTTTGACAAAGTCCAACATCCATTTATGATAAAAACTCTCTAGAAGGTGGGCATAGAGGAAACCTACCACAACATAATGAAGGCCATATATGACAAACCCACAGCAAACATCCTTCTCAATGGTAAAAAACTGAAAGCTTTCCTTCTAAGATCAGGAACAAGACAAGGATGTTCACTCTTGCCACTACTATTCAACATAGTTTTGGAAGTCCTTGCCACAGCAATCAGAGAAGAAAAAGAAATAAAACAAATTGAAATTTTTTTGTGTGTGATTTTACTCATATGTGGACTCTAATAAAACCAAACAAATGAACAAACACAACTAAACAGAAACAGAGTCATAGATACAGAGAACAAACAGGTGTTTGCCAGAGGGGAGGGGGCTTGGGGGAGGAAAGAAAGAGGTGAGGAAGATTTTTTTTTTTAATAGACAATAAATAGCATATATTTAGAGTGTACAATTTGGTGTCCCAATCTCCCAATTCATTCCCCCCCCAGCCCTCCCCGCTTTCCCCACTTGGTGTCCATGTGTTTGTTCTCTACACCTGTGTCTCTATTTCTGCCTTGCATTTCCTCTTTCATAGTTGTTAGCATTTGCCTTATGTATTGAGGTGCTCCTATATTGGGTGCATATATATTTATAATTGTTATCTCCTCTTCTTGGATGGATCCCTTGATCTTTATGTAATGTCCTTTCTTGTCTCTTGTAACATTTTTTATTTTAAAGTCTATTTTATCTGATATGAGTATTGCTACTCCAGCTTTCTTTTGATTTTCATTTTCATGGAATATCTTTCTCCATCCCCTCACTTTCAGTCTGTATGTGTCCCTACATCTGAAGTGGGTCTCTTTGAGACAGCATATATATGGGTCTTGTTTTTGTATCCATTCAGCCAGTCTGTGTCTTCTGGTTGGTACATTTAGTCCATTTACATTCAAGGTTATTATTGATATGTATATTCCTATTACCATTTTCTTAATTGTTTTGTTTTTGTTTTTGTAGGTCCTTTTCTTATGTTTCCTGCTTAGAGAAGTTCCTTTAGCATTTGTTGTAGGGCTGGTTTGGTGGTGCTGAATTCTCTTAGCTGTTGCTTGTCTGGAAAGCTTTTGATTTCTCCATCGAATCTGAATGAGATCTTTGCTCCATAGAGTATTCTTGGTGGTAGGTTCTTCCCTTTCATCACTTGAAATATATTGTGCCACTCCCTTCTGGCTTGCAGAGTTTCTGCTGAGAAATCAGCTGTTAACGTTATGGGAGTCCCCTTGTGTGTTATTTGTTGTTTTTCCCTTGTTACTTTTAATAACATTTCTCTGTCTTTAATTTTTGTCAGCTTGACTAATATATGTCTTGGCGTGTTTCTCCTTGGGTTTATCCTGCCTGGGACTCTCTGCACTTCCTGGACTTGGGTAGCTATTTCCTTTCCCATGTTAGGGAAGTTCTCAACTATAATCTCTTCCAATATTTTCTCAGGTCCTTTCTCTCTCTCGTCTCCTTCTGGGACCCCTATAATGCGAATGTTGGTGCATTTAACATTGTCCCAGAGGTCTCTTAGGCTGTCTTCAGTTCTTTTCATTCTTTTTTCTTTATTCTTTTCTGCATCAGTGACAATCATCATTCTGTCTTCCAGGTCACTTATTCGCCCTTCTGCCTCAGTTAATCTGCTATTGGTTCCTTCTAGTGTATTTTTCATTTCAGTGATTGTGTTGCATATCTCTGTTTGTTTGCTCTTTAATTCTTCTATGTCTTTGGTAAACTTTTCGATCTTTGCATCCAATCTTTTTTCAAAGTCCTGGATCATCTTCACTATCATTATTCTGAATTCTTTTTCTGTAAGCATGCCTATCTCCTCTTAATTTAGTTGTTTTTCTGGGGCTTTTTCCTGTCCCTTCATCTGGTACAAAGTCCTCTGCTTTTTCATTTTCTCTATTTTTCTGTGGCTATGGTTTTCAGTTCCACAAGACAAAATAGTGCTGATACTGCTTGATACTGCTGTCTGCCTTCTTGTGGAGGAAGCTATCTAGGAGCCTCCTGTGTGCTTCCTGATGGGAGGAACTGATGGTGGGTAGGGCTGGGTGGGTGGAACTCAGTAAAGCTTAATCCAATTTGGTGGGCGGAGCTCAGTAAAACTTTAATCTGCTTGTCTGCTAATGGGTGGGGCTGTGTTCACACCTTGTTGGTTGTTTGGCCTGAGGCCACCTAGTGCTGGAGCCCACAGGCTCTTTGGTGGGGCTAATGGTGGACTCTGGAAGGGCTCACACCACTAAGCACTTCCCTAAACCCCTGCTGCCAGTGCCCCTGCCTCCTCAGTGAACCACAGCTGCCCCCCCCACCTCTGCAGGCAACCCTCCAACACCAGCAGGTAGGTCTGGTTCAGTCTCTTATGGGATCACTGCTCCTTCCCCCTGGGTCCTGGAGAGCACATTTTTTTGTGTGCCCTCCAAGAGTGGAGTCTCTGTTTCCACAAGTCCTGTGGAGGTCCTGCAATCAAATTCCACTGGCTTTCAGAGTCTGATTCTCTGGGGATTCCTCCTCCCGTTGCTGGACTCTCAGGTTGGGAAACCTGATGTGGGGCTCAGAATCCTCACTTTAGCAGGTGGACTTCTGCAGTATAACTGTTCTCCAGTTTGTGAGTCACCCACCCAGCATTTATGGGATTTGATTTTAACGTGCTTGCGCCCCTCCTGCCATCTCATTGTGGCTTCTCCTTTGTCTCTGGATGTTGGGTGTCTTTTTTGGTGAGTTCCAGTGTCTTTCTGTCAATGATTGTTCAGTAGTTAGTTGTAATTCTGGTGCTCTTGCAAGAGGGAGTGAGCGCACGTCCTCCTACTCGGCCATCTTAATCCTATCTGTTCAAAACGAATTGAAATTTGAAAAGAAGTAAAACTGTCACTGTTCACAGATGACATGATACTATACATAGAAAATCCCAAAGATGCCACTAGAAAACTACTTGAGCTAATCAATGAATTTGCTAAAGTTGCAGGATACAAAATTAACACCCAGAAATCTCCTGCATTCCTATACACTGACAATGAAAGATCAAAAAGAGAAATTTAGGAAACAATCCCATTCACCACTGCAACAAAAAGAATCAAATATCTAGGAATAAACCTCAGGAGGTAAAAGACCTGTACTCAGAAAACTATAAGACACTAATGAAAGAAATCAAAGACGACACAAACAGATGGAGGGATATACCATTTTCTTGGATTGGAAGAATCAAGATTGTGAAAATGACTATACTACCCAAAGCAATTTACAGATTCAATGCAATCCCTATCAAATTACCAATGGCATTTTTTAGAGAACTAGGACAAAAAAATTCTAAAATTTGTATGGAGACACAAAAGACCCTGAATAGTCAAAGCAATCTTGAGGGGAAAAATGGAGCTGGAGGTATCAGACTCCCTGACTTCAGACTATACTACAAAGCTACAGTGATCAAGACAATATGGTATTGGCACAAAAACAGAAATATAGATCAATGGAACAGGATAGAAAGCCCAGGACAGAAAGACTATGGTTAACTAATCTATGACAAAGGAGGCAAGGATACATAATGGAGAAAAGACAGCCTGTTCAATAAGTGGTGCTGGGAAAACTGGACAGCTACATGTAAAAGAATGAAATTAGAACACTTCCTAACTCCGTACACAAAATAAACTCAAAATGGATTAAAGCCCTAAATGTAAGTCCAGACACTATAAAACTACTAGAGGAAAACATAGGAAGAACACTCTTTGACATAAATCACAGCAAGATCTTTTTTGACCCACCTCCTAGAGTAATGGGAATAAAAACAAAAATAAATAAGCAGGACCTAATGAAACTTAAAAGCTTCTACACAGGAAAGGAAACTACCAGCAAGATAAAAAGGCAATCCTCAGAATGGGAGAAAATATTTGCAAATGAATCAACAGACAAAAGATTAATCTCCAAAATATATAAACAGGTCATGCAGCTCAATATCAAAAAACAAACAACCCAATCAAAAAATGGGCAGAAGATCTAAATAGGAATTTCTCCAAAGAAGACATATGGATGGCCAAGAGGCACATGAAAAGCTGCTCAACATCACTAATTATTAGAGAAATGCAAATCCAAACTACAATGAGATATCACCTCACACCGGTTAGAATGGGCATCATCAGAAACTACAAACAGTAAAAGTTGGAGAAGGTGTGGAGAAAAGGGAACACTCTTGCCCTGTTGGTGGGAATGTAAATTGATACAGCCACTATGGAGAACTCTATGGAGCGTCCTTGAAAAACTGAAAATAGTTACCATATGTCCCAGCAATCCCACTACTGGGCATATACCCAGAGAACACCATAATTCAAAAAGACACATGCATCCCAATGTTCATTGCAGCACTATTCACCATAGCCAAGACATGGAAGCAACCTAAATGTCCATCAACAGATGAATGGATAAAGAAGAAATGGTATATATATACAATGGAATATTACTCAGCTGTAAAAAGGAACAAAATTAGGACATTTGTAGAGACGTGGATGGACCTAGAGACTGTCATACAGAGTGAAGTGAGTCAGAAAGGGAAAAACAAATATCGTATATTAACACTTATATGTGGAATATAGAAAGTTGTAGAAATCAACCAGTTTGCAAGGCAGAAACAGAGACACAGATGTAGAGAACAAACATATGGACACCAAGTGGGGAAAGTGGGGAGGGTTGGGGGGGAATGAATTGGCAGATTGGGATTGCCATATATACATTACTAAAAAGAAAAAAAAATCAAATTGTACACTTTAAATATATGTAGTTTATTGTATGCCAATTGTATCTCAATAAAAGCTCTTAAAAAAAAAAGTTCAAACTTAGATACTTGCTGTCAGTCAGACCAAAGTTCCCTGCACCATGCTGTCTCCTGTGGAGGAGAGAAGCGAAGCACTGTGTCAAATGAGCCAAACTGCCAGATTCAACCTGGGCTGAAAGTAAACTTCCTCAAATTTTAATCACTAAATGATGGAGAGAACATCAGAAATCATTTTGAAATTTTGGAAGGTAAGAGCATGATGTAAATGAAAACAGTACTTCTCTGTCTTTGGTTCAATATTGGTAATATTATAACCTCCAATTTTCATTCTTTTTTCTATTGAATTTTAAAGACAGATTCAGGGCAACTTTGTCATATTTGTGATGATTGCTATGTGTGTATCTGAGAACTTTTCTTTTAGAATGACATTGGCTAATGATGAGTTTCCCCAGTAGAATATGTGGGGGGCCCAAGCGTATGACATCGGTTGGCAATGTGGGGACATCCCCATCAGGCTCTCGACACTTGGCAGTGCAGTGAGTTCTTCCATCCTCTCAGGACTGGACTCTGTACTGTGTAGCTCCCATCCCTCCAGGGGAAATCTGGTTCCTTGAGTGACTGGAGCATTTCCATTGCTGGTCAAGATATATTTGAAGAGTGAGAGGTGACTGCAAAAATATATCCTTTTAGCATCGATAGTCCTTAGAAGTACAGAGGGGGGAGGGGGACTTCCTTGGTGGTTCAGTGATTAAGACTCCGATCTTCCACTGCAAGGGGCACAGGTTTGATTCCTGGTTGGGGAACTAAGATCCCTCATACCCACACAGAAAAAGAAGTTCAGAGAGGAAGCCAGAGAGTACAGAGATCCCGAATTCACAGAGTCATACAGGTTATATCCATCATACATTAAATTATTGGGGGGGGGGGCACCTTCATAGGGTTGTCAATGTTTTATTTTTCAAGTAAGAATATTAAAAAAAGAAAAACCAAACTCTGTCACCTGCTATCATTTCATAAAGGAAAGGCTACTTTAAGTTATAAAGAGGAAGGACATAGTATCAGGATAAAGAGCATTTGTCTAAATGGAATAGATTTAGCTTCACTAAAAACTCACTCTATTGTATTAATCTTGATACAGTCATTTTTGCCTCAGCCTGATGGAAACTAAGTCATAGGTCAGCACTGCCTCAAGGACCATTGCCAGACAGCCCCAGAATGTGGTACATTTGGGAGTCACACATGAGTCCTAGAACTCTGGCTCATTCACCAGACCTGAGGGAAATCTTGGGGAAAAAAGTGCCCTAAATAAAGAAGCCCAGAACAGGGTCTTGTACGTACTGCATGCTCAAAACATGTTTGTTGTTGAAACTGAAGACGGATGACTGTTTGCCAAGTGCCAGAACTGAATCTAGGGAGTGGCTGGCAGAGGACAGAGAGGACTTCTGGTCTCCTTTTAGGACACCCACCCCTCTTACCCCACTGGGGTAAAGTATTAGGGGTGGAGCTGTCATGTGAGCCTCAGATGGTCCTGGTGGAGGCCCAGAGTGGAAGGATGGCCTGAGCTGTGCTGCCCCAGTAATCACAGGACATTCCCTCAGAAGAGCCCTAGGAGCTCTCCATTCAGCTATCTGCCTGGTAGACCCTGAGGCTCCCTGATGGGTTCACTTTGGCCCTAAGGGAGTCAGTGCAGTGCGGTAAGGAGATCAACAGCTTTCAAAACAAGCAGATCTGGTTGGAATCTTTATAAGTAAACTTAGTATCTGCAGGCACCCTTCTTCTAAGATTAACTTTACCTAAGGGTCTCTATCAAAGCATAAACATGGCCAACTACACTAAACACAGGAATAAAAATATAAAAGTGATATAATAAAAGTAATTATTAAAATAACCCACTATAAAGTTAAGGTTTATATATCATTTTTTTACAAAGATTTTAATGGTTTTCTTCATATATTTAGCTTTTTAGACATTTGATGATACAGATTTGTGACTGCTACATCCTTTTCATAAATGGTGCCTTTATGTTTTATAACCTTCCTCTTGCCCCGATTAATGCTTTTAATCTTAAATGCTGCTTTGCTAATTATAATTGTATGCTGCTTTCCCTCCTTTCCTTTTCTAAAAAAAAAAATAAAATGCATTTTCCTGATATCTGTTTACATATTTCTTTCTTCCCAATATCAGAAAAAAAAAAACTTTTTCAGTGTGTTTTGAAAATGATACATATACTTTTTAAAAAAAGTCCAATCTGACAATCTTTGTCTTTGAAAGATGAATCCATTCCATTCACATTTAACTGAAAACAGATATTTTTGATTTTATTTCTGTCATTTTACCTCATGCATATTATTTATATTATGTTGTTTTTCCTTTTGTCTGCTTAGTTTGGTGGGTTGATCAAAGTACTATTAATTGCCTACCTTTCCCTTATTAAAGGTAGAGGTTCTATCACATTCCCCACTCTTCTAGGTATTACTTTTCCATTTTGTTTACTTCTATTGAACCACTTCTTTCTCTGCTATCAATACGAAAACAAGGTACCGATCATATCTCTCCATGGAAGTGTTTTATTTTCTCGCTGTCCTCTTTTACCTTTATAATGCTTTCATTTCCCTACTTGCTTCTTAGGCGAAACCTTAAGAAAACTTCTACTTCCCTTCTCTACTTGCTCCTTCCTCCCTTGCCAAGGATTCATGAGATCATTTAGTACTTTTAGACATTTTTAGGTTTTCCCCTGTAGGATGTTTCTTCTCTTTCTATGATCATTGTTTAGCACGTATATTACAAATTCCCAGGCGTTCTATCATTTTCAACTTAGGTTTAAATATATGTACATCTAAGTGGAAAACTGTGTACACACACACACACACACACACACACACACACACGTGCGCGCGTGGAGAGACAGAGACTCATATGCATGCTATTTCCTCACTTCCTGTACCCTACAGCGGACTGTGTTTTGATTATCTTGTCGTAGAGTCCTTCCAGAAGCATTACCTTATATGGAATGTGTGGATTCCCACATGTTTGCCCACCCCCTCTCTCACCCTGCCCAGGTGGCTTTCTCAGCGAGGAGTCGGATTTGGGCTTGGCATCCTCCTCCGTCAGTGTTCTATGGGGGTAATTCTTCTGTCTTCTGTCTAGTGCCTCAGTTCTATTTGTGTTGGCCCTTTCCTTTGTGTGTAAAACAGTTTTTATATGTGACAGCCCATAAGTTTTCTTTATGCTTGAATTTAGGAATGTGGATATGCCTAGGAAATTAGGGAAGCCTGGATATGCCCAACTGGGTTTTTAAAAAAGTTTTTCTTCATCCATTATGCCCGGAACTCAATGAGCACTTTAAATTTTCAGGCTTGAGTCTTTCTTCAAACAAGGGAAAATTTCTTCTATTTCCTTAATTAATGCATTCTTACATCTGTTCCCTTTCCCGCCCTTGGAACTTTCATTATTCACATGTTGGGTCCCTGCATCTGTCCTCCAAGCCCTTTTAAAAATTTTCTCTTATGATTTCTATCTTTGTGTTTTTACTTTCTGTGTTGAGATATGTTTTGCTTGATCATACAGGCCCAAATTCAATCCCCAACAGAAAATAGCAGCTCCTTCAGTTCACCTATGGAATTTGCAAAGGGGGAAAAAAAAAGAAAAAGAAAGAAAAGAAAAAGAAAGAAAAAAGAAAATACTCTTTGAATTCCAGTCTGTTTTTTTTTTTCCTCTCACTTCATTTATTAGAACTGAATTTCTTTGAGCACCATGGTTATTATTATTTTTTAAATCTCGTTCAAAAATTAAAGCTATCATCTTTCTTCTCCAGCAGTTCTGGCTTATAAGAAGCTGTCAGTTTGGGGCATTCTGCTTCTTTTTCTTTCTCTGGTTGCTGGGTCCTGTAGGTACTATTGTTACTTTCTTTTTCCTGTGCAAGGCTCTACTCACCCCTGGGATATTAGCTGAGCAGCTGAGGAGGCTCTTGAATGATGGCAAAGCCAGGCGGAGGCAGTAATCTGGGCTCCGTCAAACTGGTGATGGACCTCCTGGCAAGCAGTCAGTCCTTGCTCCTGGGAAGTTCAGTGCATACGTCGCTGCTTGGGAGGTTCTTCTGGACAACTCTGCTTCAAGCAGTGACTCAGGGATTCAGGTACCTTCTATCTTGTGGATCTTCAATCATTAGGACGTTTTCATGATCTTTTGTGGGATGTAGCAAATACAATAAATTGTATACTTTTTAGAAAATGGTGCATGCTATTAAATTAGAGCAGGATAAGGAGTGTGTACGGATGTAGTGGGAATATGTATGGGGGCATAATTGTGTTTAAATAGGAATGATCAGAGTGAGCTTTATTAGAAAGGTGACACTTGTGAAAAACATCAAAGAGTGTTGACACCTGAGGATAACTGGAGTGACAGTATCCTAGGAGAGGAAACAGCCAGTACAAAGGCACTAACATGAGAGCAAGTCTGGAGGACCTGGGAGCAGCTGGTGTGGGTGGAGTGCAGTGGGCTGAATACGGAAGAGACTGCTAAGAGATGGGGTTAAGAGGTGATGGAGGTTAAGATGGGTCAGTTAAGAGGTTACTGTAATAATCCAGAAAGAATTGGTGGTGGCCAGCTCTGTGGTGGTGGCACTGAGGGTGGGGGAGGCAGTGTAGTGTAAAGCAGTCAAATTTTAGATCTGGTTTGAAGCTAAAGCCAAAAGGATTTCCTGATCGATTTGAGGGACCGTGTGAAGCAAAGGAAGGGATTAAGGATTTTATTTATTCAAGCAACATTTATGTAGCACTTACTATGTATAGGCATTTGACAAATACTAACTCATTTAATCCTCGTACCACCTTTAAGGGATAGTCCTATCTCATTTTTAAGATTCAGAAACTGAAGCACAGAGAAGTTAAATAAAGTAGTTTGCCCAAGGTCACACAATTCATGTCATATATGGGATTTGACCCCAGGCAAGCTATCTCCAGAGTCTATGATCTTAACCATCCTTATTCTGCCCTTCCTGTGGGGATTCTGACAGTTCCTGAAAATGTTGATTCCAATTAAAACTTAAGGCATTAGGGAAATAATCACAGATTGGGTCTCTGCCTCCACTGGGTTCATGAAAGCCTTGGGTCAAAATTACATTTATCACCTGAGTTCCATAGGTCCCCATTTGGTCTCATAGGCCACGGTGGCATTTTGGGTTCTCAGGAATGAGTGTCAACTCAGAGCCAGTCTTCAGTAACCCCAGAAAAGTTTGGGTATTTCCATTTCTATAGTGTACAATGACCCTGGTAAATTGTCACATTCCCTTTGGGGAAGACTGGAAGGAAGATTTGTGGTATTTGTGGCACTGAGTCCTTCCTCAAAGGGATCCAAGACATTTTAGTAGGACCTCTCTTGGGAAAAGAAAAAAAAAACCCTCTCACTTTGAGGAAATTAGACACAAATTCTGCGATTTGGGGCTTGAACAATTAGAAGGATGGATGCCATTGACTGAGATGGGAAAGATTATAGGTGATCCAAATTCGATGGTGGCAAGGAGATCAAGTGCAGTGTAAGGCATGTTAATTTTGAGATGTTTTTAGACATCCAGATAGAGTTGCTGAGTAGATGGTTGGATAGATAAGACAAGATTTCAGAGGAGAGGTCCAGCATGGCAGCCGTCAACAGAGATGGTATTTTGTGGGAAAACATTCAGAAGTCTTTCTGAAGCCCTGAAAATGTTACAGAAAATTTGGCTAAAAGTAATTACAGTATGTGGGCTGAGCAACTGGGTGCAGGATGTCCTGCTTGAGCAGCGGAGGAGCTAAGGGTGCAGACTTAGGAATGCCAGGTCAGCGCAAGTTAGAATGCTGCTTGCGCATGCACTGAATGTCCTTCTGCTGTTCTTGCAAAAGACCACTGCCCTCAATCATGTGAGGCCCTTTGTGCAAAAAGATATACAAAAAAGAAATTTGGTTACTTCAAAGAAAACATTGATTGTGGGACAGAACTGGGAGTGTGAGAACCTTATACTATCTTGCTTCCTGAATGCCGAGAGCTCAATAAAAGCAACGTGGGATGAATCAGCGGGGCTCTTGATCCTAGAGGTCTTGAGTCCCCCAGTCCCATCTTTCTCTTAGATCTGTGTTTGTGTTTCTTTAAGCTTGCGGCACCCATCATTCGCCCGGAGTCGCGGAGCTGGTCTCGGCAGTATTTAATGCCATGAGGTCTCAAGAGAGAGGGTGGAGAAATATGAGAGGTTCAAGAACCAAGCACTGGGCTTGGAGAAGAGGATAAACCAGTAAGGGAGGCATCCAGTGTGTAGCCATGGACTCCAAGTGAAGAAAGTATTTCCAAGAAATTGAATGTTATCAATTGTATCAGATGTTGCTGACATGCCAGGTGGGATGACTGAGCATTGATCATTGTATTCAGCAACATGGAGATCATTAATGAGCTTGTAAAAGTAGTTTTGGTGAGAGGTGTTGGCAAATGCCTAACAAGAGTGTGGTAACAAACCTGGAGGAATAGTGAATAGTGAATAGTCAAATCTTTCAAGAAGTTTTGCTGGAAAGGAGAACAGAGAAATGGGCAGTTGCTGAAGGGGGAAGTACACTCCAGAGAGGACATTCCTATAAGACAATAAAGAAAAAAACATGTTCATATGTGTTGGAAATGATCCAACCAATAGACAAGGAAAAATTAATGATATAGGACAGAGAAGGGGATTTTCCTGGAGTGGTGCTTTTGAATAGGTCAGAGGCTGTTTAATTACAAATGTGAATCAAAGCATAAGCTCTAAACCACAGAGATTTACTCTAATTCCCCACTCTTTTGCTTCTTTTCTTCCCCTGCTAGGTCTCCACTGTCAAATCTTTGTAAGAGTCATGTGTCCTTACGAACCACTATGGAGAGGAACCTCCACTCTGTCTTATGTTTACATCAGTGCAGACCCGCTTTATACTTGGAACTGCACAGTATGCACTCTGAGAATGCCATTTACCTTGGCTCCAGACAGAAGGAGGTGGGTAGGAGGGGGCAATCACTGAATTTTAAGACCTAGAGAATATTTGGTTCCATTTCTCATAGCACATTGTTCACGTCCTCTGCCTTCATACACATTTGTCTTGCCCCTGAATATGCACATGGTGTTTTACTGGGAGAGACCACAGTTTCTACCTTCCATTTAAAGCACCACTATAGAGCCTTCGGCCAGCTGTCCCCTGATCATCACTGTAGTCATCTGCCTTTTAGTATCCTTGATGTTTATTCATTTTCTATTTTTTCTATCAGATTATCTATTAATCTACTTTAACTAAATACTACATTGTTAACAATTGTTTAATCCTCTTGTTATTCCACTTAGAAATCAAAACCCAGCCAGGCAACTTTTAGCTTATAAAAATTAAAAAGTGGGAACATTTAAACACAAATAATTACAAGGTTTCATTCTCTTTTTCCTTTCATTTTTTTCCAAAGCAAACATTTCTTTGCCAGTATTATCTGTAATATCATGCAAAAGTATATTCCTGGTGGACATAAAGTTGAAATATTTCAGCTGTGGCCTGATGGGTACAATTGTCTGAGGCTTAATGAAAGAGAAAGAATATTAGATTCTGAAAAATCACCTCCCACTTGCTCTTGTCTGCTGTTATTCTGATTATTACATCCTTGTGAATCTGATTCTTAATTTAGTAGCTTCTAAATTCAAACCATGGTGCATTTTGTGCATCCGGCTGAAGTCATGTGGGAGGCAGCACCACTGTGCCCAAAGGGGGATCATTTGAGGGAAGTGAGGACACCACCATATGGGTCCCTTATGCTTGCTGTCTGCTTGCTGAGATGTCAACTTCCTCCTCCAGGTGATGGCCTTGCTGAGGAGGCTTCATGCCTCCTTTACCTCCTTTTCTGCAGTGCCTGGCGCAGTGTCTGCCTAGGCATAGAGACATGCAAGAAATGTATTTATTCAATTTGTCAAATGAATAAATACATTATTTAATGAGTAAACCATATAACCTGGTCATGGATTTATGCCTGAAAGTAGCTTGTAGAAGATAGAAAGATAATATATTAAGTAACATATTAAGTTTTCAGCTTCATGGTGAATGAACTCTATTGATCATCCACTCCAATCACTCTCAGTAAAAGGTCACTTACTCAAATGACATTTTTCTGTATAATTAGTGAAAAGCTTCTAGCAGAGACTGTAATCATTTTCTACTCTCTACCAGGCACTACTTTCTGTGATTGTGGACTGCTGTCCCTCACTTCAAAGCCTTTGTAGACACCCACTCTGCCTGAGATGTCCTTCTTTTACCTGTCCGCGTGACAAACTTCTGGGCAGAGAGGCTGAGAGTATTAGTATAAGAAGCTATTGTTGGAACCAGAGGTTTTGGTTTAACTGGAAGTTTTGTTAGACAGCTTTGATTTCACCATCTCTTGTGTGATTAGGTAAAATTAACTTCCTAGATCTCAGCTATTTCCTTTGTAAAGTGTGGGCGAAGCTGATCTCGATGGATGAGTGTGAGGATTTAGTGAGATATTATATAAACACAGCACATTCATAGGCCCTTAGTAACGATAGCGGCTATCACCGCCACCACACCACCGGCACCACCATCTTCATCATCGTCATTGTCATCCTTCAACCCCCAGTTCATGGATGGTCTCCTCTGTGAAGGCCTCCTAGACTCTGGGCAGCATTTGATATTCCCTTTCATGCATCCCTGTAGCATTTTATACACCCAGCACTCATTGCATTATATTGTCTTTGTTCCTTTACGTGTTGCTTCTCTATGGGGCTGAGCCACTTATTGACAGTAACCTTGTCTTATTAATCATCAGCTCTCTAGTATCTAACATCTAACATTGGACCTGTCGCCTAAGGTTGACTCATTAAATGTGTATTGAGTGACTACAGGAATAAAATAAACTTTTATTTGGGCATAAAGTTGGCATTCACCATATATCTGAAAAAGTAACGTGAAAATGATAGACCCAAATCTGGGAGACTGAATACAAGTATAAGAATAGTAAATATGGAGATTCAGTAGGGTTATAGTGTTTGTAACCTCTATGTGCAATTATAGCAAACATCAATACACAAGATAAACATGCTCATTTACAGCACTTGGAGTATTATTTTATTTTAAATAATTGCAAAAATTGTAGTTTTTTTTTTTTTTTACGTGTTGTTGGATATATCTTAATTTTTTTTTTTTGAGATTGTTTTTTGGTCAATAATGCAATCCCTGATCCAAATAATATCTGTCTGAGAGATTGCAACTGCTTTAAACTTGTTTTATTACAAAGTTTTAAGACACTTTTGTTTTTGAGAAAAATGGAGTCTGCTTGATTTTCATTATGTTTAGAGTCATCATTCAGTAGTTACCAGCTCTGCAAAATTTGAGGACAAGGAGGCAAGTATGAGAGGTGCCATTTGAATCTCTGTCTCCTTACAGCACTCTCTGGCCATTCTCAACAACTTCTCCACCTCCTTCTCACCTCTGAAATGCTAAAAGCTGGTACCAGGAGTTACGGGTTGGGGGATGATCACTCAGCTGACATTTCATAATTTCTGTTGTTTTTGTGGATATTAATTGGAAATATCTAAGTGGTTAGAAGTTTTGACACGCATTCCTGCATTCATGACAGAAACCCAGGTTTCTGGGATGCTTGGGCTCAAATTTGCTTGGATAGCATTTCAAAAGTAAACACAGGTTGTCTTGAGCTTTGAAGGAGGCCCAAGTACATGGTGACTTGGGAGGCCATTGCTAGTGGAAAGAACATGGGCTTTGGAGTCAAGGAGGTCCGTGGATATAAACTCCGTTCTGCCACTGCTGGTGTATTCATTTTTCTAAACCTTCATTTCCTGATCTTGTGTCTAGGTAATTATAATATCTACTTGTAAGGGGTTCTGGTGATAAATAAATATGATGATATCCACTAAGCATCTAGAGTAGTTCCTGGCCCATTTATTGTTCAATTTCAATATAAAAGGAAGAAGCCAGGGGAAAATAAAGATGAAAAGGGAACCTATAGATTGAAAGACTCAGAGGACACATCAACTAACTGCAGTATGTGGAGCTTACTAGGGTCTTCATTGGAACTACTGGGAAATACATTGGGAAGTTTAAATGCTGAGTGGACATTCTATGACATTAGGGAGTTATTTACTTTAAGATGTGATAATGGTATTGCTATGTTTAAAAAAATGTTCCCAGCTTTTAGAAATACATACTGAACTATTTATGAATAAAACAAAAAATTGCTTATAAACATTTCCATGATAAAAAGTTGTGCCTATATACTGCTCTTTTTAAAATTCAAACTTGTCTACATAGATGCAAATAAAATTTTGCAAGCAAATAAAATATTCCTGCACATGTGCACTGGGATAAACTAAATGCCGGGCAAAGTTCAGGTACATCTGCTCTGTTTCTGCTTTCACTGGCATTAATAATCAGGTGGAAAAGAGTAACATTGTGCTGTGATATTTCACTGTAGGTATTTTTGGTGTTTTTTTGTATATCATGAGTGCTTCTTTTCTGACATTATGAAATAAATGCAAGCAACTTTTAGATATTGTAATTCATATTTCAAATAAAAATGACCACTATTCCTCTTTTTTAATTTAATTAATTAATTGGCTGCGTTGGGACTCTGTTGCTGCATGTGGGCTTTCTCTAGTTTTGGAGAGCAGGAACTATTCTTCGTTATGGTGTGCAGGCTTCTCATTGCAATGGCTTCTCTTGTTGCAGAGCATGGCCTCTAGGTGTGGGGGTTTCAGTAGCTGCAGAGCATGGGCCCATTAGTTGTGGCTCACGGGCTCTAGAGTGCAGGCTCAGTAGTTGTGGTGCATGGGCTTAGCTGCTCTGCGGCTTGTGGGATCTTGCCAGACCAGGGATCAAATCCATGTCCCCTGCATTGGCAGATGGATTCTTAACCACTGCTCCACCAGAGAAGTCCCACCACTATTCCTCTTTTAAGCCTCTAGATTTGTTTAATTTTAGACCATCCTAAGATTGCAAGGTGAGCTATCAACAAATAAATACATTTTCAAAACTACTTGTCTGTGGAAGTCATGATCTTATTGTTTCCGTACAACCAGAACAAAAGAAATAATGTGGACGCTAAGTTTGTTATAAATCTCAGTACATTGAAATGCAAGATTTTATATTTGTCTGGGTATTATTCTCATTTACTGATTATAATAACAAGTTACACACTTTGGGGAAAAACTGTCTAGCAGGAGAGGAACAGGCAAAAACGAGGTCTGGTTCCTCTGTGAAGTGTTCTCACTAAGTCGTCTTCCTGAAACGTCAGGGATGACAGAGGTGGGAGTCACTCCTGCCTGCCCTCCGTTCTCACTGACAACCATAGCTCCTATTTTAGAAAAGTCGGGTTAACGTACACTCTTCTTTCTGTTTTCTGGGCTGATGTCTCCTAACTCCTCATCAGCATCAGCTTCATTGCCTTGTCTCCAGCTTCAGTGGAAGATGGTCTCCTTCCATCAGTGTCTTGATTGTTCTACCTTTGCTGTTCATCTAGGTTTGAAAAAAAATTTTTTTTTTACCTTGTGGTAAAATACGCATAACATAAAACTTACCATCTTAACCATTTTTGAACATGGTGTTACGTATCTTCACAGAAGTCTTTTCACCTTGCAAAACTGAAATTCTATCTGCATTAAATGATAACTCCCCATTTCCTGAAGGAATTGTACAAACTTCCTTTCTTGGCTTTCTTACCTCTTCCTCGCACTCAGGACAACCAAGATCCTCTCTGTTTGCTTTACTCTGAGGTCTGCTGGCGGCCGCCATTGTGTTGGTAGCATTTCACATTCCCGCCCCTGCCCCCCATAGTAATAAAACTCTCCTGGCTTCTCTCCTTTCTTACTGAATGTTTCTTCTTTGTTGCCACTGCTCAGTGTTGACAAATGTTCCCTTGTGAAACAGTCTCTAAATGTTGTTATTTGTTGGGTTCTTTCTGCCCTTGGCTTTTATCCCATTCTACCCACATCTTGGGTAATCTCACTCACCCACCCCTGTTTCAGAGTGGAACAAGAGAGACATGGACAAGCTAGGTCCTGCAAAAGAAGTTCTGCCCTATTATAATGATAATATCTTACTTTTTCTTTTTTTAACTTATAATCACATTCTAAAGCCATTCATCCTTTTTTTGGCTTCTGTGATGCCACAGTATCTTTTTAAAATCATATTTGCATCTCCTCAGCATCCAGAGCTGGTTTTGCAGTATCCTCCTCTCTTCCAGTTACACCACCTCCTTGGTGTCCCACCCAGTGCCAGGGCTTTAGAAACACTACATGGGGGTGACTTTCAGATCTTAATCTACAGCTCAGACCTCTCCTTGGAACTGCAGACGTACACCCATTTGCCATCTCGTCATCTCCACTTGGATGCAATATTTAACATGGTCCCATAGAAATTCCCATTTTCCTCTCTCCAGCCTTCTCCTTTCTCAATAAGCATTTCCAACATCCACCCATTGCACATGCCGAACATTCAGCAGTGTTCTTTGGTTCCACTCTTCCTCTTGTTCCCCAGATTTAATCCACCACCAAGTCCTTTTTAACTTTACACATGCATGTCCCAGTTCCCTCTGCTTCTCTCCATCTCTACCGCCATCACCCTAGTCCATCTGATCCTTCCCACAGCTTGCCTACTTCTTTCTGCTTCTGCTCTTGTCTGCTTTCCATAAAGCAGCCTGTGATCATCTAAAAATATACACCAGACCATATCACTTGCCTTCCTAAAGCCATGCAATGACTTCCTATGGCCCTTAAAATAAAACCCATGTCTGTTGTCTCAGGTCACATGGCCTTTGAATTCTAGTCTGGGTCTACCTATTAAACTTAATCACTTACCACTCACCTTCTCAACACAGTTCACTGACCTTGTTTCCATTTCTTGAGCTGGCTAAACTTCTGTCTTCTCAGCACCAGCTGTTCCTTAGCCTGGAATGCTTACCCCCCCAGTCATAGATTGACTGATTCTTCTTGTCATTCAGATTCTGCTCAGAGAGTTCTTTCTTTCCATGCAATTTAAAATAGCCATCGCTCAGTCTCTTTTATGTCAGCCTCTTTTCATTTTTGCACAGTGCTTAACATTATCTTCTATTTTTCTTGTTTATCTCTTCACTTGTCTGGTTATTATCTATCTGCCTCTGCTAGAATGCTCTGTGAGACCAGAGATCTTGTCTCTTTGGTTCATTCCTGTATTCCTAGAGTTTAAACAGTATCTGGCACTTAAAAGATACTTTTCAAATGTTTGAATGAATGAATAAAATGTTTCCAGACCTCAAACTTTCTAAGTCAATCTCTAAACAGCTGCCAGAATGAGCATCTGTCTCACCAAGTCATGCTCTACTTGAAACACTCCAGAAATACCATATTGCCAAGAGAATATAATCCAGACTGCTCAGCACCTTGCACAAGACACCCCGCGACCTGGTCTCTGCTTATCTCTCCCATCTTACTTCTCACTGAGCTCCACTCTGTGCCCAGTGACCTACAGGACACCTAATGACCAGCATGTCCAGGGTGTCATGCTGTTTCACATTCCTGGGTCTTTGGTCCACTTTATCATGTCTGGATTACCCTTTGTCCCCATTACTCCTCTCACTCCAACCCCCTTATTTACTCAGTTTTTAAGATACAGCTCAAGCCAGGAAGCCATTCTGACTCCCTATTATCCCAAACTCCAATCTTTTCCTCTCCTGGTTACACTTGCCTCCACTGCAGCTGCTTTACTCTTTACTGCTCCTACATGCTTTTATGTCTGTCTTTCCACTTGGACTATAAACTCCATGAGGGCAGGCATAGTGTTGTATGTCATATCATATCACACATCACAGTGCATCTATAATTCTGTTCCTGGATAAGACTCATGGTTGGCACTTGCACACGGTAGTTGACTGATTCACTGAATATATGGATCAAATTATATTACTTATCAAAAAAATGCAAGAAACTTGAAAATACTTGACATCACTTGCCATTGGGTTAACAGACGCTATTCATTATGTTGTGTTTACTGTAGCTCAGGCCCCACTGCATGATAACTCAGATGAGTGAAGATGAATGTTTTCAAACTCTTAAGAAAAATACACTCTGGGAGGACATAGTCAATTTATGACCTAAAACCAGTTCTTAGATCATCACAGGGGAAAAGAATGGGCCTGACAAAAATTTGAAACACTTATGAAAAAGTTGGTTAAAGAAGGCTTCATGAATGATTAATTTTAAAATTTAATATCTGTGGGAGAGAGTGTTACTGACATTTAAATAAATGCTAACAAAACAAGCTGCAATTAAGCACTTGTGGTAGCAAATAAAGCATCATAAATGTATTTGCTCTGAATCACAATTATATAAAAATGGAATGTGAAACTGAAATAAATGTTCATGTTAGGTGTGACTCATTGGCTTAAGTCTTACATTTTGGACACTTGCTTTTACATGATAATTACAAGTCTTGCTATGCAAAGGTGAGTGTACTCTACCTCCTTTCCCTGGGCTCCCAGGCCACCTTCAGCCTACTGCTTTCTGTTTTCCAGTTATCTCTGCTTTAACCGAACCTTTTCATAAAGTCTCCAGTGACCTTCTGATGAACATATCCAATGGCCCCAGCTTACCTGAATCTTTGGGATTTTTAATTTATTGATTCCATTAATATTTATTTATCATTCACTCTGTATTAGTGTTAGGCACTGATTTGACACATGGTAATAAAAAAAAAGGAAAGGACCCTTCCCTCTGAAACCAACCAACCAAACGAACAAAAAACCCACCCAAGAAAATCCCCAAACACACAGACACACATGTGAAACAAACAAAAGATAAAAACAAAAATCAAACGAAACCAAACGACAAATGAAACAACATCAAAGTAAAGTACAAACAGACATAGTTCCTGACCTTAAATATTCTATCATCTAGTAGGAAAATAGACATTAAATAAATAAGCACAGAGATAAACATTTAATTAAATTGTGATGAGTGCTGTGAAAAGTGAAGCACATTGATATTCTGAGAAACTATAACAGGAAACTCAATTTGAATTGAGGATAAAGGCAGCACCTCTGAGGAAGAGAGTTGAAGGAGGAGAAAGGAGAAAAAGTCCAAATGGAGAGAGAAAAATAAGTAATAGCTTGGAGAATATGTTTGATTGGACAACACGTGAAGACTATGAATCCCGTTTGTCTGATCATTTCCCCTAAGCAGCAGATGAAGAGGAGGAATTGTCAGCTATAACAAATAAATCAAACAGTCAGGGGAAAAACACGATACCGTCAAAGAGAAAGCATTCTGGAGCCATATTTTAAAGTAGATAAGAGAGAGACTAGCTTGCAACATATTCTTCATTTTGCGGTAGTTTGGAAAAAAAGAAGAGAGAGCCAAATTGCTAAAGCATACATATGAAGAATGTGGAGAGTATTATGCAGATACTCCAGCAGAAGAAAGAAAAGTTAGGTCCCTGTCAAGACACTGATTCTGCTACATTCCACCCAACACACCAGGGAATTTCTGGGAAGCTGTTTTACCTTCTGACATATGGCAGACATTCCCTTAATCCTTGATGGTACGTAAATGTAGGGCACATCCATGACCTCAAGGTTGGGGAAGATGAAATCATAGGCTGGAAATTATTTTATACGTCTAGGATTACAAACAACAAGTATGAAAGAGAAACTGATAGTTTTTGCAGA
The DNA here is from genome assembly GCF_030028045.1 of Hippopotamus amphibius kiboko. Lineage (NCBI taxonomy): Eukaryota > Metazoa > Chordata > Mammalia > Artiodactyla > Hippopotamidae > Hippopotamus > Hippopotamus amphibius. The sequence goes on from NC_080194.1 coordinate 99,685,081, forward strand.
AATGAAACTTCCTTTGTGTGGTTAGCCCATGTGATTAAAACAAGAACAGCAAAGTATACTCGCTACCCCGTTTGGGCTTTTCTGGATCTTTGGCACTTTCATTCCTTGTACAGAAATGGGAAAAAGTTTCTCTTTCTCTTTTTAAAAATTGAAAAAAATTTCTAAGACAGTAGTTCTCAACCTTGTCTACACATCAAGATTACCTTGGGTTGCTTTGAAAATTCCATGTGCCTTGGGAGCGCTTTAGGACCTCCCTTATCAGTGTTTCTGGGATGGGTTTAGGGATTAGTACTTTAAAAATCTTCCCAAGTGATTCTGATGTGCTACCAAGTTTAAGAACTATTTTAGTAAGTCTTTATTATCTTTTTTCTTTTAAAAAGAATCTCTTTTCTGAAAATTAAATGAGCATTGAAAAAACCCCCAAACTTAAATGATCAGATTTCTTAAAATAAAAAGGAGGAGCTTAGAAACTTCCACCAGAATGTTTGCCATCTCACTGTCCTGCCCTCAACAGCCTGCCTTGTATGTGATGATGAGTAGCTGGGCCGCAGTCCCCATAGGCAAGTCTGGCTTTGGCTGGAGGACTTGATAGGGCTTCCCAAATATTCTCACTCACTGCAGCCTCTGCACTACTCCAGATGTCTACAGCAGTCCTCTATCTAGTGTTCTCTGCCTTTGACAGACCACATGTTCTAACCAGGCCTTCTGAAGATTGGCCCCCTGGAGCCATACCAGCTTTCCCCATTGGCCATTAGTTCCCTTCACTTTGCTCTCGGTTTCCTCTAGCAGATGTCAACATAGGTGCACAACCCTCGGGGCCACATGTGTCCTGGAATCCAGCATGTCTTAGACTTTGGAAAGGAAGCGCCTGCATTCCATGTCTTAGGTACTTCCCTTAGTGTGGCTGGAGGAGCACACCCTGTAATCAAGCCCTTGCATGTTTCTTCAGGAAACACAGGACTCCTCCCATGAAATAGGATGAAGAATGACTACAAACAGCCTCATGTCTGTTCAGTTCAAATTTTGCCACCAAATGACGTTGCTCAAACTTCATGAAAAAAAAAACCTTTAGACCCAGAGAGGAATGGAGGACCTGTGGTAGCAGCATTATTTAAAACTTGTTTTGCAAGGTTGGCTTTTCACTGACTTTTCTGGTTTTTCTCTTTGCTTACAACAGAAACATTGTAACATGAAGTTAAACGGATTTCCATTGTCAGTTGCTTTCTGAATGTTAATACTTTCCATTTGGTCAGAAATGGAAACCCCAGATAACCCTAGATTTTTTGTTGGGGAAGAATAAAACGAAAATAGATTAAACAAACGGACCTTTAGAAGCTGTTACCATTGAACCCTGATGACTCAAGCTCAGAAGATGAAATTGCTGACTTCAGCCTCAGGTGGGCCATTTCACCCAAGGTCATCTTAGTAAGTCTCTGCAGCCTTCAGACATCTCTCCCCACTCTAATTGTAAGTTATTTAGCCTTCACAGTCGTATTAGCTGAATTTCTGTTGTATTGGCCTTCCTCATATCTGTCAGGACATGGGGCCTGGGGTACCTGGGGGGAGGTGGCCATGTTGTAGAGACTGAACTGTTAAATACCATGTAACCACATTGCTTTCACAGGCTGGTGAGGCCCAAGAGAACTCCGAGTTTTGTGCATCTGTTTCCCTATTAGATTAGCTACTCTTTAAGAGTGGATTTTCTTCCCTGTGTGCTCCTTATATCATGTGGTATAGTTTGTAGGTGGTTTAAAAATTCTATTGTTTTCTTAATAGTTGATAGTAGAATTTCCTTTGCAAATAAGTGGTCTTAAAAGAAGAAAATACCTTGGAGCATTTGGGTATGAAAAAATAGGTCCACAATTGGATTCAGAGTGTGGGGGTAGAACAAATGGAGGGTAGAATTACTTTGCATTAAAAAAAAATTGGTGGTGGCAGGAGGGGACAGAAAGGAGAGAGAACGGCTGAGCAACGTGGAAAATCAGTCAAAAGACTTTCTAAAACAGAATGATTATTACTCAATTCTAATTGCGATGGATTGGCAGTGCAACCCCATCTGTTTCTTAATTTCTCTCAACTTTTTGTAAAATCTGCTACACAAAGGCTTTGTGTGCATAATTTTGTTTTGTGTGTGTGTGTGTATGTAGAAGTAAGAAAGATAGCTGAAAAACCCATGCAATAAAGAACAAATTGCAAGATGCCTAGTGGAGAACAAGAAGTCAGCTGAAGCAGGAGGTGGTCATGAGGACATAAGCCCCCCAGGAATGCACAGAAATCTTGGACATGGATTTGGACTTTCAACACGAAGTATGTTGGAGACCAGTCTTATCTAGATTTTAAGAGGCAAGATGACCCTGGATGTCATCTAGATTAAGTAATGAGTGCTCTACAAAGGTTACAAATGACGTTAAAAATGATAGACACTGACTTAGTAGAATGTTACAATTATTTGTAAAATATATAGAGTCCTGGAGAAGAAATTAGAAGTTCTGGGTTTGAATTCTCTCTCTCTCTCTTTTTTTTCCCTTAAACTCCCAGCATCTTTATTTTTCTTAGAATCTAGATAAAATGAACTCTAGCAGGGCAGTTATTACTATTTAAACCTTACACTTTAGATTCTTTAAACTACTTCAATATTTGTAAATTTGAGAATGCACATTCCAAAAACTGTGAAACTAAAATTTGAATCATACCCAAAAATTTGTGCAATATTGTTGTAACTACACAAAATTTTGTATACAACATGTGGACTTTAATATTGCAGAATTTGGCCTTTTTTAAAATTGAAGTATAGTTGATTTACAATGTTGCGTTGGTTTCAGGTGTACAGCAAAGTGATTCAGTTATATGTATATATATATATATCTATTATTTTTTAGATTCTATTCCATTATAGGTTATTACAAGATATGGAATATAATTTCCTGTCCTAGACAGTAAATCCTTGTTGTTTATCTATGTTTATCTATTTTGTATATTGTAGTGCGTATCCGTTAATTCCAAACTCCTAATTTATCCCTCCCCCACCTTTCCCCTTTGGTAACTATAAGTTTGTTTTCTATGTGTGTGAGTCTATTTTTGTTTTATAAATAAGTTCATTTGTGTCATTTTTTAAGATTCCACATATAAGTGATATCATATGATATTTGTCTTTGTCTGACTGACTTCACTTAGTATCATAACTTCTAGGTCCATCCATGTTGCTGCAAATGGCAACACAGCATTCTTTTGTATTTTTTTATGGCTGAGCAATATTCCATTGTGTATACGTACCACATCTTTTTTATCCGTTCATCTGTCAGTGGGCATTTAGGTTGCTTCCATGTCTTGGCTATTGTAAATGATGCTGCTATAATCCTTGGGGTGCATGTATCTTTTCAAATTAGAATTTTCATCTTTTCTGGGTATATCAATTTGGCCTTCTTACAAGAGCTTACCTATAAACAAAAATACTTTTTGCTTGTCTGTTCTAGCCTATGAAGGGTTGCAAATAACAGACTCTGTCCCACAGCTTTTCACTGTGTCCTTAAAAAACATACATGATTCTTCCTCTTAGACAAGGGGAAAAAACCAAAATTCCCACGCAGAAAAAAATGTTAACCCAGAATTATCAAATTTTGGTTTCAGCAGATAAAACACCAAAAATAGATTTTAGGAAACTCTTACTTAAATATTTTACCTAAATAATACTATAGGAATTTACAGTCTTGCCCAAAAGAGGACAGAGGTTTCTCATTAAACTTTATTTTAATGGGTCTCAAAATTCTGTGACAGATTTTTGGTCAAATTGTTTCCATTAAAATTACTGATTTTAAAAATTAATAATTTAGAACTGCCACACACACACAAAAACAAGTGGTCCACAACACATTTCCCTTTTCTGCTGAAAGTTTTAGAATGCATTATCATTAACCAGTCTTTTATCATTAAACTTAAACGCCTAGACTTTCCTTGTGGCGTAGTGGTTAAGGATCTGCCTGCCAATGCGGGGGACGTGGGTTCCATCCCTGGGCCAAGGAGATGCCACATGACTTGGAGCAACTAAGTCTGTGTGCCACAACTACTGAGCCTACATTCTACAGCCCATGCGTCACAACTATTGAGCCCACATGCTACAACTACTGAAGCCCGCTCGCCTAGAGCCCGTGATCCACAACAAGAGAAGTCACCGCGATGAGAAGCCCGCACACCACAGCAAAGAGAAGCCTCCTCTCTCCGTAACTAGAGGAAGCCCACGTGCAGCAATGAAGACCCAACGCAGCCAATAAATAAATATATAAATAAATTTATTAAAAACAAAACAAAGCAAAAATCTTAAATGGCCAACAGAAACAAACAGTTCTGAGAATGTTCTTCCACAACTGTTTAAGACTGGGGTGGCAGATATAAGGGATATTACTCGCTTAACTTTCTGAACTTTCTGGGTAGACTTGGTGACCTTCCCAGCTTCAGTTGTATTCTCATCCGCTGCTTTGATGACACCCAAGACAACCATCTGTTTGAGGTCACAAATAGCAAAACAACCCTGAGGAGGATTGTCAGAAAAGCTCTCAACACACATGGGCTTTCCAGGAACCATATGAATCATGAAAGCATCACCAGCTTTACAGAATTTAGAGCCATCTTCCAGCTTCTTCCCAGAATAACAATCCACCTTCTTCTGCAGCTCAGCAAACATGCAAGCAACATGAGCTATGTGACAATCCTGTGCAAGTGTATAGCCAGCATCGATCTGGCCTGGATGGTGCAGGGTACTCACCTGAACTGTGAAGCCAGATGCTCTCACTGGTGGGTCATTTTTGCTGTCACCAGCCACGGTGCCACAACAAACATCTTTGACAGATGTGTTCCTGACATTGAGGCCCACTTTGTCCCTAGAAAGAGCTTCACTGAAAGCTTTATGGTGCATTTCAACAGGCTCGACTTCAGCTATAATGCTGACTGAGCAAAGGTGACCATTATGCTGGGTTTGAGAACACCAGTCTCCACAGGGATAGTGCCAATACCACCAATTTTGTAGACACCCTGGAGGGGCAGATGCAAGGGTTTGTCCGTTGGAAGAGGTGGTGGCGGGATGCAATCCAGAGCTTCAAGTCATGTGTTTTCACTGGCATTGCCGTCTTTATGAGTGACTTTCCATCCCTTGAGCCAAAGCATGTTTGCACTTAGCTGCAGCATGTTGTTACCATTCCAACCAGAAACTGGCACAAATGCTACTGTGTTGGGGTTGTAGCCAATTTTCCTAATGTAGGTGCTGACTTCCTTAATGATTTCCTCATATCACTTCTGGCTGCTGGTGGCTCAGTGGAATCCATTTTAACACCAACAATGAGTTGTTTCACCCTCAGTCTGTAAGCTAGAAGAGCACGTGCATGGGTCTGCCCATCCTCAGAGATACCTCCCTGCTTCAGCTCCGCCAACACCAGCAGCAACAGACAGGACAGCACAGTCAGACTAAGGCGTGCCTATAGTCGTGTTTTGGTAGTCTCTGTGTCCTGGGGCACCCATGATACTGTTGTACCTGCGGGTCTTGAATTTCTACGGGGAAGTATTAGTGGTGATACCATGCCCACATTCAGCTTTCAGGATGTCTAATACCCAGGCACACTGGAAGGGGTCCTTCCCTGTATCAGTAGCCTCCTTCTCAAAATTTTCTATGGTTCTTTTGTTGATCCCACTACATTTGTAGACCAGTTGGCCAGTGGTGGTAGACTTGCTCTAAACTATGTGTCCAGTGACAACAATATTGATGAGTCTTTTTCTTTCCCATTTTGGCTTTCCCATTTAGTTGTGATACTTGTGTTCTGGCAGCAAACCTATTGTGAAAAAGTAGGTTTGAATTCTGTGGCATTAAGTAATTATGTGGCTTTGGGAAGATGCTTAATTACTCTGAGCTGCAGTCTTCTTACCTATCAAAGGATAGAAGAAACTGATTATTGGTTCTCTTATCTGTAAAATGGCTCCAATGGTAACTAAGATATCCTAGGAAGGAACACAGAATTTGGAATCAAAAATGTACACATAAAATATACCTGTGTTTGCATCACCTGTGTTTGCATCCTGCTCCTGCCACTTTCTGGCTGTGTGACCTTCAGTTAACTGCTTAAATCGCTCAGCCTTCTTCATCTATAAAGTGGTAATAAGAACACCTATGCCTCAGATGGCTTCAAAAGGATTAAGTATTTTAGCCCTAGGTAGAGATGGTTGATAAATATTAGATCCGTCTCTTTCAGATTTAAATTCATATTTTTTTTGCTTGGTTTCCTTCTCCATGACCTTGAAAGAGAAAAATTTCTGGTTCTGTTTTACAGGTTGGCCCAACTTCACACCAACTTACTTCTGTTGAGCAGAAAAGGAAATAACGTTAATTCATCTTTGCATTTGCCAATTTTATTGAATTTAACAGCAATATTCAAATCTGTACGCTGCTATGGTTATTGATATAATGTACTAAGTATTAACCAAGAAAGTTCTGTTTAAGGAATGGCATCCAGAGAGGTGATAAATTTTGCCTACAGATTCTTTCATTACTATGTAGCTTCTATATCTACTATAAAGATAATACTTTCCCAGCATCAATTCTAAATCCCAAGTCTTTTTGTTTTAATAATCCTGGAAGAGTAGTAGTCTTCCAAGACTTCCAGTGGAACTCTTACTCACTTTTTATTCTCCTGGGAATAACTGGAGGCCGGGAGTAATTGGAGCTATCACCCACCTCACTCCCAATCCTACCAAGCTACAAGCAACTCCCTTTAGGTTTATAGCAAAAGGCAGCCCACAGAAAGGAAGGTATGAAACCCTCAATTTTCCTATGCAAATGGGAAGTGCATTTCTTCATCTGGTTCATGTCCTAACGTTTCTACTCACTAAATAGCCAGCCATCATCAGGATGCCTTGGACAGGACTTTGTCTCACTAAATACTGCTTTTGCGGTATTGTTGAAGAACAGCTAGAGCAAGGGGACAAGTCTGTCTTATTTCTGTCCGTATTTCTTGGGTGCCTACACTTGCTGTCTCCCTAGGTTTCCAATATCATGAAGAAAGGGGAAAGGGAGCTCTTCCCAGTACCTAAGAAGTATTGATGGGCCGCTTTTTTTGTCCTAAATCTTGTATTTCGTATTGGCCTCATGGTGTCTCCATTTTACCCACAGTGTGTATCTGAGCCGTACCTACCAAAGAAAGTTAGATTAAGGGGAGTGTGTCTGAGCATGGGTGGAAAGCATGTGTAATTATATAGGATGTACAAATATATTATTCTTAATTTTGATTCACATTCTCATCTGTTATCTTAATGGGAGGAGTATATACTGTATTCACCCAACCCCTTTATAGTCACACCTAGGTTGAAAAAGATATAGTTCTTAGCTGATGAAGAATTTCCAAATGATTATTGTGTTTCAAAAGATGTTCTTCTAGGCCTTGTCTTAATATGTGCTGCTTATATTTCTGACCTAATATTTCTTTTTATTTGTACGGCCCATAATCTTTCTTTGATGAGGATTAGTGATTCTAAATTCTAAATTCCTAAGAGAAATGGGCAGATTATGAAAGTTTCTCTCCCATGCTGTCATTAGGATGGTAATGGAGTTGGTACTGATTTAATTTATTTTGCCCTGGAGACCTGCAATGCCCTAAATTATAAATATACCAGGTTCAGTGTTTCAGTGTAGGTATAACGTCAACACTATGTCTTAGATTTTGATTGATGAAGAAGAAGACCTTTTTCAGGTCAGCAGGATGAAATTGTGCATATGTATCTTGCTCTACAAAAGGAAAATGAGATGTAGAAAAATAGTTTTAGGGGTTCAGGACCTTATTAGAATTAATAACTAAGTGAGAATGTAGTTTGGGGGCTCTAGATATGGGAATCCAATCGTGAACAAAGGGCAAGGGATATCTAACCTTAATAGGCTATTTTCCAGAAGCTGATTGTTTTGCAACTCAACGCAATTTCACATAGGATTAGTAAATGGTGGTTGCTTCCTCAAGGCAGTATATGCATTTACAAATGTGGAGTGCAGGGCCTAGGAGTTCAGAGCATGGTGTAGGTGTGGGGTGAGGGAGGCAGCAGGTGCAGGGAGGTGGAATAAGATTGGGCTCCTCTGGAGCACTGGGGGGAGTAGTCAGAGTAGCCTGGAGCATGCTTGCCGGAGGCTAGTTCCAGAGGTGGCCCTTGGCCCTTGGCCTTCTGACTTATTGAAGTCTGACCAGTAATCACGAAGCCATATCAATTCAACTTCCTAAGTGCTTATTAAATCTGTGTAATTCTCCTTATTTTTAATACCACCACCCCAACACCACATCCCATTAGGATTCCTGGAATAACTTTCTAACTAATCTGCTCTGCATCTACACTTTCCCATCAAGTGTCCATAATACAATCAAACTGATCTTTTAAAGACTCAACTTTTAGAGGATCATGGCTGTGTGTGAATCTGTCAATAACTTTCCATTGTCCTTACGATAAGGCCCCAAGTGCTTAATGATCAAAACATTTAAACTCCATTCAGTGCTGTTGTAAGGTAGGCAGTCCCTTTCCCCGATAACGAGCAGTTACAATGAAAAGGAGACCGCAATTCATTTGGCCAATTAATTGACATTTCAATACATAGTTATTAATAAAATAACTCCAATATTTACCATAACTCAGATTCTGTTCAGAGGTCATTAACTGGTGGTCTGTAGGCCAGAACCAGCCTATGAACATGTTTTGCTTTGCCTATACAGTATTCAAAACTTTTCAGGCAGTATTTTAAAATTGGGAGAATGAAAATAACTGAGACTTTCAGCTTTCTTAAACCTGGGAGAGTCTGATGACCTGGGATTCACATTCCCTGCCTGGCAGCAAGCGGCTGGAGCAGAGTGGCAGGTGTTCCTTTTAAGGAGAGCCGTGGTTCTCAAACATTCTAGGTGAGCATGCGGTGCGTTAGAACCACCTGGAGGCCTTGCTAAGTCACGCATTGCAGGCCCCACCAGGGAGGTTTCGATTCAGCAGGCCAGGATCCAAAAATGTGCATTTCTAACCATCTCCCAGGTGATGCTGTAGCTGCAGGTCCGGGGTCCACACTCTGAGAACCACTGAGGTACGAAATGTGCTTTCAGCAAAGCATGGTCCTTCCACTTCCCATTGGTTCCCATACCCTGGGTGTCCACTGCCATGTACCTCCAAGCTCACATTATTGCCTTTGGTATATTTAGAGAAACATTTTCCCCTATGTGTCTCTCCAGAAAGTGGGAGTAAAAAAAAAAAAAAAAAAAAAAAAAGAGAGAGAGACACATATGTCTTTGTGGAGGCAAGGAATATTCCAACATGTTTAAAATGCAAACACTTAGGCCTTTTTACTCAGATTTGACTTTGCGAGCTCAGTTGCACGGCAACTTTCACAAACAAGAGGAGTTTGTCAGTAAACTGGGGCAGTAGGACTTGGGCTTTCAATCATTCACAGCTGGGCTGGAGCTCCTGGCTCTGCCGTTTTACCAGCTTTGTGACCTTGGAAAGCGTCTGAATCTTATGAAGACTCGCTCCCTCATCTAGGGATTTTTAAGGATATCTACGTTAAAACAAAAAACAAATGGAAACCAGCCTTGAAAATTCCCTAAGCAGACGAAACCAGCAAAGCTTAATTTAGCTTATTTTGCGAGGCTAAACTTGACCTGGTCATTTCTTGCTTATGCCTCTGGAAATCATAAGGAAAACTTAAACCGTTTCCCAAAATTGTTGAGGTAACCACTGACCAATTCCCTATCGCTTATGAAAATTCTAATATTATAACCAATCACTGTGAAGAATAAAGAGTCACTTCACTGCTTTCTCATTATATAAGCTGCTTTACAAAAATATACCCTGGAGCCTTGTCTCACATACTGTCTTTTTGGTGTGTGTGTGCAGTAAACTTTCACGAATTACTACTTTGCTGATTTCATTGGATTTACTTCTGTTATTTACAAACTTTTGACGCCTACTCCATTGGTTTTTATGAAATTAAAAGTGTGAGGTGCCTGGTACCCAGTAAGTGCTCAATAACTGCTATCTGCCAATGTTACTGTTGTTGAAATTTTAATACAAGTTTTAAAATGATATAACCATAAGCTGGAAGGAGAGGAAAGAAACTAAGCAGAAATGGAAAGCATCAGGAACCTGGAAAGGCAGGATCAGGAAGGTTAAAACCCAGGCTGAGCAGAGGTTTGCAAAAAGGACACCGGCCAACAAAAGTAGAGCCTCAGTTGGCTTTAGGGAAGGAAGAAAAAGGAAGGAGTACCTACTACTTAAAGTAAATTGTGTAATGTTAACAGACGGCAGAAAGAAAGCAGAACTATGGAACTGTGTTTTAATTTTTGTTTCTTGGTATTTTCAGTCAGAAAGGGAAGAGTAAACATGGATAAGAGGAATCTAAGTTCTTAGAGACAGAAAGAGAGCTATCCAGTGAGTTCATGTCAACCACAGGCACAGGCTACTGGGAAAAGGGCAGCAAGATTGTGGAACCGCAGATGGCAGTCCGTGAGGAATTGCAGAGCACAAGCACGCGGCCAGACGATGACCCTGAGGCAGAGTTTATCCTGATTTCCAAAGGAGAGAAGAGGAAGAGTCTACTCAGTCTCATAACTTCATGTATTATAAACCAGTAAGCTTGATGTTTACCCCAAGCAAAATAGTCTATGGATTGTTTGTAAACATTTAGGAAAGGAAAGGGATGATCATAAACAGTTGACGTTGGTTCCTAAATGTGAGCTTTGCCGTTTTCTTTTCTGGTAGGATTATTAAGCTAGAAGATCATGGAAATTATTCACTCATCCAGTGAATAGTTAGTGAGCACTAACTAGGTGCAGGAATATTGTCTGTCACATTTTTATTGGAGAAATAGACAATGTGTTCACTTATTAATGAACATGGGCTAGAATCAAATATCCTAGGAAGGAATGAAACAGAGATCTGACCAGGTACATGAAAAAGAATGGTGGCAGCCTTTACCAAAATTGGAAAGGCAGAAGTTGCTGAATGTGGTAATGGAAAACAAGTTACATTTTAGACTTAAAATATGTCAGTGATGTTGAGATGTCTATTAACACGCAGATATGGAGCCCAGGAGGCTGTGAACAGGAGACATAGATCTGGGATCAATTAGCTTGTACGGCTGTCAGATTTTCACCGAGGCTGAGATTTCTCAGGGGTGTTGAATGAGAAGAGAGCTAGAGTGCAGGGGAAAGGCTAGAATGCAGGGAACACTAATATTTAAGAAGAGAAGAAAAGGAACTTATAAAGAAAACTGAAAAACAAAGGTCAGGGAGATGAGAGGAAAGTCAGAAGAGAGTGGTGTTGCCTTGGTGGAGGGAGGAGGATACTGCTACGCTGTGTTTGAGGGCTCAGGTGGTTTTAGAGACATGCTTTGTTGTCACACCAAGCGGCACTGATGTGTGACTTTTGTGCAGCAGTCCTCAGGATGTAGAAGAGGAAGAGGGAGATGGACTGAGTGGTCTAAGGATGGGAGATCTGCAGAAATGGTAAAATGAGAGAACAAGGAGTAAGGGAAGAAGCTGTTGAAGAAGTAGATTCATACGGTGATTAATTAAGATCATATGATATTGAGTGGGCTGCCAAAATACTGGTTAGCATAATTGAGACTCAAAATAGCACTGTTGGAACAAATGGTCAGATCTAGCAGAGTGAAAACACCTCACAGGACATGTCCGTACCTCCACTTGTCCAAGGAATTGGCAAAGTGCTAAATGAAACAGAGACCAGGACAAATTCCCGTGGAATGAAGACATACACTCCACACTCTCTCCTTTATTCTTTCCCTAAAGTGACAATATGTCTTTAATTAACACCTTTCTTTTTTAAAGAATGGATTTTAAGAGAGCAATGAACTGAATCAACATTTTTCCATCTGGACACAAAAAACATGTGGAATTCAACTGACAGTCATACAAATGAAAAATATCTTTCAGATTTTATAGTTGACTTTGAATTCACTAGTAAAACATTATTAATAGCATAGATAACATTTTGTGCATTTATTATGTATTAGGTAGTTATAGATCTTTTGTATGTAGAGTAGATATACAAATCTCAGTCCATAGACTCAGTTAATCTAGAAAAATAACTTGGACATTTGTTCTAACTCAATTCTATGTCAACCCTCCTACTGCCAGGCTGAAGAGTTATAATCTCAGGCAATTTTTGTTTCTCCCTTCATCCGTAGGGTTGCGACAAAGACCCTGGAGAGACTTACACAGTACCTTGTCCGGTACATTGGGGAAGTAGGGAGTCATCTGTTGAAGCTGAGTTACCCTGAGAATATGTCTGGCCTGCAGCACAGCCCTTCAGTGTTGGAGGCTCACACAGATATTTTGCTGCATCACTTAAGAACAGGGAAACTTTAAGCAGCAATAGACTATTTGTGCCAAGATTGTGCAAGAAGCCATTTCCTCTTTGGGGTCTGACTCCCCAGGGCACTGCCTAGAAAGAAGGGAACTTGGCTCCTGGACCCATCAGTCTGTCTGTTCTAATTGCCTCCTCTTTACTTCCCCTTCCTCAGCCCATGGAAAACCCTGTTCTAGGCAGGGAGTGGAGGAAATTATGGCTCTCTGACCACTACTTCTCCCACACATTTTGTCTATACATCGTCCCCCAAACTCTAAGATCCCACCTTTAAAACACAGAGACAAAACTCGCCCATTTGCTATTTCTACTTTTTACCTAGTGGTATCCCCTCCCTGACGCAATGAGCTCAGGGCTGCCCATGTGCTTAGAAAAGGGGAAATACCAGGAGAAAAACATACCCAAATAACTCTATCACCACAGTCGCAATAAATTCTTTGTTCTTGAAGCAACAAAATTAGATATCTAATCAGTAGGGTCTTAGTTGCAAGAAAGGGTCCTCCCAAATCTAAAATTCTGCAGTTCTACTAACGCAAGGGGAGGCCAGTTGGCTTGTGCTGCCAAAAGGGATGGGAGAAGTCAGAGGCATCTTTTGAAGCAGATGGCAGCAGTGGGTCAGACGCTGAGAAAGGTTTGAGAGTGCAAGAGTCTTAAGAAATAACAGTGAACAAAACTGAAAACTCTTCACTGATGCCTAATTGTCGACTTTGCCTCCTCTCTCAAAACCTGTAGCCATTAAATGGAGTGTTTACTTCCCTGCCAGGCTAGGCCCTGCCTTTTCCTCAGCTCTAGTCCCCTGATGGTGCTTTGACAAGATGTCTCAGTCCTTGGGCACCCTCACTCTTCTGCCTCAGGGTCAGGACATGGTGGCCTCTGAAATTTTACATCACTGTGCGGTGTTCAGAGCCCTGTGATACGGTTTCACATATTGTAAACCTCAAGGGGCTTCCAGTCACGTTGGAGAGATGGGGTATGTGTGTTATCTAGCACAACCCATCCCAAACACCCTCACACCATTGCTCTAGGAGCGTGGAGGAGAGGAGTCCGAAGCAGATCTCTCAGCTGCTGAGTCAAAAAGGCGTGCACTGGTGCCGCTTGAGTTGCAGCTGCTTTTTGGAGCCTCACCTAACAATAAATAGCTCAAGCTCAATCTGCAGAAATTCTGTTCTGAGTGGGTATGCCTGAGTTCAAGAAGGGTGAGTGGTTCTTAGACCTCATAAGCAACTGAGAAGGAAATCTCAACCTCAGGAACATCAGCAATTAGGACTGATAATATCTATCTCTGGCTCTGTTTTGAGAATGAAGAAGACTCTATAGCTGAAAGAACACTGGTTGTCATTTAGATATTTACCGGGATTGTTCATTATTATTTTATATTCAAGAGGTACAGCAGGTGCTTGTACATTCTGATCTGACTACTAAATCCAGAGTGAGGCCCTTCTCTCCAAACCAATCTCTCTGGTGTTTAATCAGATTCTGAAAGCCTGAGACTACCAAAGCACCCATTTTAAAAATTGCTATTTAAGATGAATGTCCTATCTTTTATGTTGCATTTTTGAAACTGATTTGATCAGAGCAGTCCTTTGATGTTGTAAATATCTACACATCAGCTCATTTACTTTCAGATTAATCAAAATATTTAGGCATCATCACAGAAATTTCTCATATTCATAAAATAAGGCTATGGTTATTGACTTCCTGGTATTATACTATGTTTTGGGAAATCTCTATGTGACTTGTGTAAAAGGAATAAAAGCTAGTTTCATGGGACTACATTGTCAGAATAATGAATGCTTTAAAACTACTTTGATTCAAAGCCTGCCTCTCCCCCTCCGGCTGTGGTGAGTGTGCCCCAGTGAGTCTTGGAAGGAAGGAAACCCTTCATTTGCCCCACTTCCTGTGCCTTCTTGGAGCTGGGCTTCTAGCCAGTGGGAGCAGAGAGCGGCCAAACTGTTAAAAGGTCAACGGCCAAGGTGGTGTCCTCAGCATCTCTCAAAGGTACTTAGGAAACTAGTTGCAGGCACCGAGTGGCAGCGAGTGCACCCCAGAGAGTACACTTGAGTTTTTTATTCCGCATGATTACTTATGCAAATTGGTTTTGATTCCCTGGGCACCAAGGGCGGGGGGTGCTGTTGAGGGAGGTGGAAGAGAAACATGCTGGGTTGGGGCAGCCGCTGCAGAGGAAGCTGGGCTGCCGTTTAAAAATGTGCTACAGGCACTGCCCTAAGGTGAAAAAGCCCCACAGTCACGCAAATCCAGATGACCAAGCAAGAGCTGTGCATCTAAAAAATGAGGCTGAATTTCCAAGTGACATATGATAATCCCTCAATACGTTAAGAATTCTACCTTGCATTAGCAAGGACTTTTTTTTTCTTGAATCCTTCATAACTGGCTTTTTAAGATTTTTCCTATTACAGACAGGTAAGTTAACACATACCCACCCTGCTCTCTAGACGAAAAACCCCCAGGAATGATGAATAAATGTCTGTGACATTTTGGTTAATTGGAGCTGGTGTTGGGGGAACCTTTTGAATGGCAGCGGCTACCGACATAACCTTTGGTTTTCTTCACCACTGTGGTTTGAGAGGATGCAGGGTTGTGTTGGAAAGCGTGGGCAGAGGCAGGGAACGTGGAAAACATATGAAATTGTTTATTAGCTTTGTACATTTGTGACATTTCAATGACAAAATATGAAAAGAACTTTGCAAAGTCATACTCTTCCATGATAGAAATAGTATAAATAGGATATGAGCATATAGATAAAAGAGAATGCAGTCTGCTTAAAACACACTGTAAGGTTGAAAATCCTCATCAAGTTTGCCATTTCACCAGGGGAAGTGTAAGAGATTCTGAGACCTGCAGCCAGACATGGGAGGGTCAACCACGGGCGGAGGGAGCTGAATCAGGAGGAGGCGGGGCTTGGGGAATAAAACGGAGCAGAGACTGGAGGCGAGGGGTTTGGACCCAGCATAACGTTATCTAGACCACAGGTGGCGGCTGTGAGGCAGGCGGCACCAGGAGACCCAGCGTGAGGGTGAGGGCAGTGAGCGTTTTACCCACAGAGAACTTCAGAGGGAACAACGTTCCAGGGTCTTACCAGCACTGCCCAATAGGCATATGTAATGTCACTTCTAGTAGCTACACTTTAAAAAGTAAATAGAAACAGGTGAAATAAATTTCAATACTATGTTATTGAACCCAGAACATCCTGTCAGCAGGAGGTACTAGCTACTTTCAGTACTCAGTAGCCACATGTGACTAGGACAGCACAGAAATCAGTCAGGCTTGGGCACTGGGGAAGTCTGTCAGGCGGGAGGAAGGCTAGCCTTATGAGGACTGATGGGAACTCTTATGTTAACTGTTAATTCACAGAAGAGAAAACACATGCTATAAAATTTGCTAAAAAATTTCCATCTGATTTGTAGTGAAAGCTATAAAAATTAAAATATCAGTGAGATACTGATTCCCACCTGTCAAAATAGCCAAAGTTTTAAAAAAATTGCGGTTGTTTGAAAGTACCCATGCTGCTATTAGCAGTGTAAGTTAGTATACATCTTTTGGAAAACAGCTTTACATTTCTTGACAAGAGTTTTTATTTATTTTTTTAAACGTCGAAGACTACAACAAAAAACAAAAAGATCCTTTATTGAATGCTTATTATATAACAGTTAATGCTTAGTATATGTTTTAAGTCTTTTAATTCTCACACCAGCCCTATGAAGTCGTTATTATTATCCAGTTTTAACCCCATGAAAATAAACCAAAATATGGAAAAATTTATATATCACTGTGTTATTATAACATTGCTAAAAGGAACAAAAAATAGAAGCTCCCCCACCCATAGAAAAAAAACTGAGAAAAAACGTTAACAGTTCAAAATCAAGGAATGGTTACTAAAGTGAACGTACTCAGTGGAACTGATCTTTTTAAAAAATAATAGACATAATTCTTTTCTAAAATTTTATTTAATATCTTGTTTTATTTTTGGCTGTATTGGGTCTTCATTGCTATGCAAGGGCTTTCTCTAGTTGTGACAAATGGGGGCTACTCTTTGTTGTGGTGTGTGGGCGTCTCGTTGTGGTGGCTTCTCTTGTTGTGGAGAACAGGCCCTAGAGTGCATGGGCTTCAGTAGTCACAGTGCATGGGCTTAGTGGTTGTGGAATGAAGGCTCTAGAGAGCAGGCTCAGTACTTGTGGCACGCGGGCTTAGTTGCTCTGCGGCAAGTGGGATCTTCCCGGACCAGAGATCAAACCCGTGTCCCCTGCATTGGCAGGCGGATTCTTAACCACTGTGGCACCAGGGAAGTCCTAGAATTGATGTTTTTACTAAAGTGTTCTTAAAGATATGTAATGATGTGGAAGACATATGTCTTAGTCTGCTATTGCCTCAATAAAGCTCTATAACAGAAGCATTTATTTCTGATGCACATGTTTGCAGATTACCTGGGATGTGGTTCTGCTTTTGGCTTCAGACAAGCTGGCTTTGGTTGCAGGTTCAGGTAAGATGCACTGTATTCATTTTAGAGCCTGAATTGAAGGACATCTGCTACCAGGGGGATTCTCTTCTCATGGCAGACCCCTGGAGTGCATGAAGGCATGAGTAACTTGCGTCCATGAGGCACAAGAGCAAGACTAACTGGACAGCACATTTTAAACATCTGCTTGGGCTTCCCTGGTGGTGCAGTGGTTAAGAATCCATCTGCCAATGCAGAGGACATGGGTTTGATCCCTGGGCTGGGAAGATCCCACATGCTGTGGAGCAACTAAGCCCATGCACCACAACTACTGAGCCTGTGCTCTAGAGCCTGTGAGCCACAACTACTGAGTCCACATGCCACAACTACTGAGGCCCATGCACCTAAAGCCTGTGCTATGCAGCAAGAGAAGCCACCACAATTAGAAGTACTGCAATGAAGAGTAGCCCCCACTCACCGCAACTAGAGAAAACCCGTGTGCAACAACGAAGACCCAATGCAGCCAATAAATAAATAAATTAATAAAAAACAAAAAACAAAAAACATCTGCTTGCTTCATGTCTGCTAACTTCATTGGCCAAAGCAAGTCACATAGCCAAGCCTAAAGTTGTGGAGCGGAAAAGTATCCTCTACCTGTCATGAGAAAGTGACAAGAATGTATATGCATAATTCTATTATAGGAGAATAAAGAACTGACACCAATAATTCAATCTACCACAGTCTGGTTTCCAACACTGTTCTTCGCATCCCTGCCACATATAGTCATCCCCATCCCAACATCTCCCTAAATCTCATTCCATGATGGCACCAGGCTAGAGAGGGTGCATCTCTGGAGTTACGTCAACCACAGATGTGATTCCTCTTGGTCTAGAGACCTTTGAACTAAAAAGACAAATTATCTCCCCCCTCCCACGTCCAACATACAAAAGTGGAACAGGAACAAGATGACCACAATGAACACCCCCGTTCTAATAGGGGAAAAGTGAGAAGCAGAGAGTAGTCATGGGTTTACAGCAATTGTGAAATTCTGGCAGGCAAATGTTGCCAGGTTCCCCTACTGGGCTGAAGGGAATGTTCTTGGATTAGATTCTGTTACTGCGCCCTGGGAGTAACTTCCCAGACCCTAGTCTGGTTTTCCCTCAAGCTCTTTGGGAGATCCTTCTTTGCCAAAACTCCCCCTTGGCCACACCTGAAGACAGCCTTGGAGAACATGTCCAATTTGGTAGCTAAGCAGACTTCTCAGCTTGCTTCCTGCCTGAACAAAGTTGGGAGAAGAGGAGTCTAGAGGTATTTTCATATTTCAAAAGTCATGATCACTTTTAGTTCAAGCTGACATAAATTTTTCTCAATACAGTTTAATTTTTCATTCCTGCAAATCCTAGGATTTCTGAGCTCTGTTCACTCTCAGTTCTGTTTGAAAACCAGCCATGTTTTTCTCTGCACCCATCTCTTACAGTACCTTTTCAAAAACAATTGGCAGCAACCCGCTTGCCCTGTCAACATTGTGCATTGTCCTTGTCCATCATGACAACTTTATCAAGTCCATTTTCTGACTTTCGGTTTATTGCAAGTAACAGCTATAACAAACGTTTCATTACTAAATAACAGGGATCAACATTTTTTCAGCCTCCCATGACAATATCCTTGTTGCCTAAATCCCTAGACCCAAAGCTAATGGCATGCATTTTAGGATTTATTTTGGCAGTGCCCTATTTCTAGTACTTAGTTTTATTTAGCGATTGCCATAATAATGCTATGTAACAAACAACCACAAAATCTTAGAGGCATGCAGCAATAAACATTCATTTCTCACTTACGTGAGTTGGCTGGGGTTTGGCTCAGCTTCCAGCTCAGTGGCAGCTGGGCTTAGATCTTGGGCTTGGGTTTGTTTAGGTCTGCTCCCCTTGTGGTTGTTCTGCAGCTATGGCTGTGTAAGCGCTTCTCATAATGGACAACCACCTTGCAAGAGGACAAGCCCAGCCACATCAGCACCCTCCAAGCCAGCGCTTGCATCATGCTATCTTTTTCTTCTGTATTTTTGATGCTTTTTGACCCTGGAGGGACTGCCCCTCCCAGGCTTAGCTGATTCCTAGAGATAGTGAATAACGAGGTTGTCCAGTATGCCTTTCATATGCAAACCAATACAAAGGCCATACCCGCAACCATCTCCTTTATGGAGCTCTTGTATCCCTTGCTAATATTCCCCTGCCCTAATTACCCAGGACCAGGTCCCAAACAAGTAGGAACACTACAGAGCCCACTGAAACTATTAAAAATAGCCAATCCTACTTACGCTGCTTTGCCCATTCCTTCCCACAGAAACCACAATAGAGCTCTTGCCCACATTTTCCTCTTGTTCCCTCGGCCTCCTGACTGACCCTGTGTGGCTTGTAGTGTGGCATACTTCCTTTACTTGAGATCTGTGAGTGAACAATGCAGACCAGGGCCTTGTGGGGCTCCTGGGCTTGGAGGCTTTATTTTGTTTGTTTGTCCCCCATTTCTTTTAGGCAAGACTTCAGCCTCTATGACCTTCACTGAGTTCTGAAGGGTAGATACGCAAACAGCTGCTAGTCAAGGGAGGAGCAGCCGTGAAACCAGCTGAGGCCAGATTAAAGGGACCAGAGAAGCTCATCAGAGATTAGGAGACCTTGCACCTGAGACCTTGCACACACCCTAATCCTGTCAGCAACCCCACCCTTTTGAAACTTTGCAGAAGAAAGGAGAATGCAAGACTGTTATTGCCCTGATCCTTATCACATACCTCTGACCACTACTCGTGACTGTATAACCTCTCCCTATTCCCCAGTGAGGGGGGCACAGTTCTTGAGGCACTAGCCTACTGAGTTCCCCCTTTTCCTGGCAAAGAAATAAAGCCACTCTTTCTTTTTCCTCCATATTTTGATTTGACATTGGTGCACAGGGAGCCAAGATTTAGCAACAAGCTGTTGACCTTGTCATTCCTGAATAATAAAGCCTACATTTTAAAATGCCTATCAGCTAATATTGCTAAGTCACTTGGCCAAGCCCAAAGTCAAGGTGTGAGGAAGTACCCTCTGCTCACCAGCTTTGGCAAGAATGAATGCATGTTTCTGTTAGAAGGGAGTGAGGGACTGGACACTTTACCAGAGTGGCAAATACGTGGATGTCTAATTCTATTAGAGGAATTAAAGTGAAGGATTGGGACTAATGACTCAATCTGCCAAAGCTGAGATAGGTAATACCATTTCAAATATATAAGATGGAATCTATGCACAGAAAGAAGTCTTGAAGGAAATACAGTAAAATATTAATAAGATATATTTTTGGGTGCAAGGACTGTGGATGATTACAATTATTCTTTCTTGGGAGAAGGATCAAGATGGCGGAGTAGGAGGACATGTGCTCTCTCCCTCTTGCAAGAGCACCGGAATTACAACTAACTGATGAAAAATCATTGACAGAAAGACACTGGAACTCACCAAAAAAGACACCCCACATTCAGAGACAAAGGAGAAGCCACAATGAGACGGTAGGAGGGGCGCAATTGCGTTAAAATCAAATCCCATAAATGCTGGGTGGGTGACTCACAAGCTGGCAAACAGTTATACCGCAGAAGTCCACTCACTAAAGTGTGAGTTCTGAGCCTCACATCAGGCTTCCCAACCTGGGAGTCCAGCAACTGGAGGAGGAATCCCTAGAGAATCAGACTTTGAAAGCCAGTGGGATTTGATTGCAGGACCTCCACAGGACTGGGGGAAACAGGGACTCCACTCTTGGAGGGCACACAAAAAGTAGTGTGCTCACCAGGACCCAAGGGGAAGGAGCAGTGACCCCATAGGAGACTGAACCAGACCTACCTGCTGGTGTTGGAGTGTTGCCTGCAGACGTGGGGGGCAGCTGTGGCTCACTGAGGAGATGGGGGCACTGGCAGCAGGGGTTCTGGGAAGTGCTCATTGGTGTGAGCCCTCCTAGAGTCTGCCATCAGTCCCACCAAAGAGCCTGTAAGCTCCAGGGCTAGGTAGCCTTAGGCCAAACAACCAACAAGGTGGGAACACAGTCCCACCCGTAGGCAGACAAGCAGATTAAAGTCTTACTGAACTCTGCCCACCCAGTACCCACCATCAGTCCCTCCCATCAGGAAGCACCCACAAGCCTCCTAGATAGCTTCTTCCACAAGAGGGCTGACAGCAGTATCAAGCAGTATCAGCAGTATTTTGTCTTGCAGAACTGAAAACCACAGCCACAGAAAGATAGAAAAAATGAAAAGGCAAAAGACTTTGTGCCAGATAAAGGGACAATATAAAACCCCAGAAAAACAACTAAATTAAGAGGAAATAGGCACCCTTTCAGAAAAAGAATTCAGGATAATGATAGTGAAGATGATATAGGACTTTGAAAAAAGACTGGATGCAAAGATCGAAAAGTTTACCAAAGACCTAGAAGAATTAAAGAACAAACAAACAGAGATCTACAACACAATCACTGAAATGAAAAATACACTAGGAGGAACCAATAGCAGATTAACTGAGGCAGAAGGGCGAATAAGTGACCTGGAAGACAGAATGGTGATCATCACTGATGCAGAAAAGAATAAAGAAAGAAGAATGCAAAGAACTGAAGACAGCCTAAGAGACCTCTGGGACAATGTTAAACACACCAACATTCACATTATAGGGGTCCCAGAAGGAGAAGAGAGAGAGAAAGGACCCAAGAAAATATTGGAAGAGATTATAGTTGAAAACTTCCCTAACATGGGAAAGGAAATAGCTACCCGAGTCCAGGAAGCGCAGAGTCCCAGGCAGGATAAACCCAAGGAGAAACCCACCAAGACATATATTAGTGAAACTGACAAAAATTAAAGACAGAGAGAAGTTATTAAAAGCAACAAGGGAAAAATGACAAATAACATACAAGGGAACTCCCATAAGGTTAACAGCTGAATTCTCAGCAGGAACTCTGCAAGCCAGAAGGGACTGGCACAATATATTTCAAGTGATGAAAGGGAAGAAACTACCACCAAGAATACTCTATGGAGCAAAGATCTCATTCAGATTCAATGGAGAAATCAAAAGCTTACAGACAAGCAATAGCTAAGAGAATTCAGCAAAACCAAAACAGTCCTACAACAAATGCTAAAGGCACTTCTCAAAGTGGGAAACATAAGAGAGGAAAAGGACCTACAAAAACAAAAACAACACATTTAAGAAAATGATAATAGGAACATACATATTGATAATTACCTTGAATGTAAATGGACTAAATGCACCAACCAAAAGACACAGACTGACTGAATGGATACAAAATCAAGTCCCATATATATGCTGTCTACAAGAGACCCACTTCAGACCTAGGGACACATACAGACTGAAAATGAGGGGATGGAGAAAGATATTCCATGCAAATGGAAATCAAAAGAAAGCTGGAGCAGTGATACTCATATCAGATAAAATAGACTTTAAAATAAAAAATGTTACAAGAGACAAGAAAGGACACTACATAAAGATCAAGGGATCAATCCAAGAAGAAGAGATAACAATTATAAATATATATGCACCTAATACAGGAGCACCTCAAAACATAAAGCAAATGCTAACAACTATGAAAGAGGAAATTGACAGGAACACAATAATAGTGGAAGACTTTAACACCCCACTTACACCAACGGACAGATCATCCACACAGAAAATTAATAAGGAAACACAAGCTTTAAATGATGCAATAAATGAGCTTGATTTAATAGATATCTACAGGACATTACATCCAAAAACAGCAGATTACACATTCTTCTCAAGTGCACATGGAACATTCTCCAGGATAGATCACATTTTGGGTCATAAATCAAATGTTGGTAAATTCAAGAAAATTGAAATCACTCCAATGTTCATTGCAGCACTATTTACAATAGCCAGGACATGGAAGCAACCGAAATGTCCATCAACAGATGAATGGAGAAAAAAGATATGGTACATATATACAATGGAATATTACTCAGCTGTAAAAAGCAATGAAACTGGGACATTTGTAGAGACATGGATGGACCTGGAGATTGTCATACAGAGTCAAGTGAGTCAGAAAGAGAAAAACAAATATCCTATATTAACACATATATGTGGACTATTGAAAAATGGTAGAAATCAACTGGTTTGCAAGGCAGAAATAGAGACACAGATGGAGAGAATAAACATATGGACACCAGGTGGGGAAAGTGGAGAGTGTTGGGGGGAATTGAATTGGGAGATTGGGATACCAAGTTGTATACTCTAAACATATGCTGTTTATCGTGTATTAACTGTATCTCAATAAAAGTTCTTAAAAAAAAAAAAAAAGACAGGGGATCCTGCATAGACCTGTTTTCCTAGCAGGCCCCTTCTGGTGAGTGTGCAGTCCATATTGATGGCAAGAGACTGTTCATCTATATCCTTTTGTCTTTTGTAAAATCTAAGTTAGCAACAGTAGCGCCTGAAACAGGAAGTCACCTTACTGAAAGTTATGTCTTTGGCGTTAGTATTAAGAAATATTCACAATTTTGTATAGTTTTGCGTATGAAGTTTTCTTGGGAAAATAAGCCAGATTTAAAAAAAAAAAAAAATCACTATGATGTAGAAAAAATAAAGTATTCTTTCTTCCTCTGTTTGACCAATTGTCTTTCATGAGAATATATCTATTTTAAAATTTAAAATATACAATATTAACTAGAAGCTGTCTTCTAAGTATTAAATTAAAATTACTTGAATATCTTCTGCTTAAGATCAGTAATGGTCCTAAAAGCATGGTCATGGAGAATTTGCCGCTAATTCCACCAGTGAGAACAGAAAGGCTTCCAGAGCAGAGAATCATGAAGGGTCTGGCATGCATCACCCTCTTTTTATTTGCTATTGAAAGTGTGGTGCACAGACCACCAACATTGGCATCACCTGGGCACTTGTTAGAAATACATACTTCTTTAGGTGGTTTGCATGCACATTAAAATTTGAAATGTACACTCTTTATTATAACATCATTTAAATAGAAAATCATTTAAATTACTCCATAATTCAAAATAGTAGATAGTTATCCTTATTTTAAAATTAAAAATAGGCAGATGGTGGGATAGATAGGCATATAGATTGACTGGCCCAATGACCAAATATTAACAGTTTTCACACAATAACAATTAATTATTCAATATATAATATTCTTTGATTGCAAATTTGATGTGAGCCCCTGTTCCAGGTGGGATAGCATTTCCACTCCAAATTGTAACACAGAACTATAATTCTGGGAGGTGTTAGCTGGAGGTTAATAGGTATCCCACTGAATGTTATGGTGGCTGTAATAAATGACTACAAACTTGGTGACTTAATACAACAGAAATTTATTATCTTACAGTTCTGGTGGTAAAAAAGTCTGAGACAGGTCTCATTGGGTTAAAATCAAATTGTGAGCAGGGCCGTTTTTCTTCTGGAGGCTCTAGGGGAGAATCCTTCCCTTGCCCTTCCAGCTTCCACGGGCGGCCTGCACTCCTTTGCCCCCTTCCAACTCCGAAGCCATCAGTGGCCGGCTGAGTGCTTCCCATGCTGCCTTACTGACTTTCCTCTGCCTCCCAATTCCACTTTTAAGGACCTTGGCAATTACGTTGGGCCCACCCAGATAACCCAGAATAACCTCCCTACTTTAAAGTCAGCTGATTGACAATCTTAATTCCCCTTTGCAAACTGGGCCAGATCAGAGCCTAAGTGGACCCCAGAGGACCCACAGCAGGTCCAGAGTCCAACCCAGTGGCAGAGGAGGGCTTCTTGGGGAGGTGAAGGTGGCCTGAGGCTCAAGGCGTCTACAGGGACACTTACAGCTGAGACCCCAAGAAACAGAATTATTATTAATTCTTTTGATCTGATCCATTCTGTGATCAGTTCTAGCTTTTTTTTTTTTTTTAATGATCTTAGTCCTAAGGGATCTTCACGTTTTATAACATATTTTTTATTCTATTTTTACTTTTATTTTTAGCCTTTTTATATATTTCTATTTCTAGCTACCTTTTTTGTACTGCTGAGTTTATCTCCCCATCTTCTTTTCTTCTTTATCTTTAATACATTTCTATTTTCTTTTCTTTCTTTTCTTTTTTTCTTTTCTTTTTCTTTTTCTTTTTATATTTCCAGTCATACTACGCTCTTCTGTTGCTCTGTGTTCTATCCCCTTTTATTTTATCTTATTATACTTTTAATTCCCCTTTGCCATGCTAGGGTCAAGGGATTCGATCATGGACATCTTTGGGAGGCCATTGGTCTGCTTTCCATACCCATGAGATGGAGATTTGGTGGTCACATAAATCTGCAAATAGCATTTCCTTCTTGGATTTTGCAATCTTCATCAGCATAGTAAAGTCTCAGATTATTCTTGAAGAAGGCTTTTAACTTTGCCCAGCCCAGAAACTCTTCTTTTTCTTGCACATTTCATGAAGCTGAGCCTGAAAAATGAGAAGAAATTCAGAGAAAATCAAAGAACCGGTTTCTGCCCTAAAGGAGTTGAAGAAAGCTTTTTATTTTTTTAATCATGTACTGTATTTCAAATTAATCCTGAATTCATTAGTGCTGAGGGAATGCAGGGCCCAAGAGTGAGTGAGGACATCTGTAGAAATAAGAGGCCCTAATTACCAGGCTCTATTCCATTGTAGGGCAACGCTGAGTACAGCAGTGGTTGTGGGAGTTGACGCCTATTTCCATTTCTACCAGTGACATATTGCGGCATTATGAATAATTTAAAAAAATCTCTCCTGGTCTCTATAACTCTGTTTCTTATATGTAAAATTGGGTTAACAGTATCCCTTTCATACAATGCCATTGTAGGGTTTTAATTAATGTTAAAGTGCTCTTTGGCATCTATGTGCAGAAGGAGTTTTAAAATTTCAGCACCAAATATTATCATGGTAATGAGGACTGGCTGACCAATATTTCATTCTATTCGCAACTTTTTTTCATTAATTTACTGCACAAGTCACCAATGGCTACATACAGTATTATCCCTATAGCCAGAACAAAGAGCTTCCTTCATCTTTTAGATATCTCATGTTGAAACCAAGAAATATAAACTAGAGAAAGCTGTGTCTTGTAAAAAAAAATTCCCATAAGGCATTTTTTTATGTGGTGAGCATAATGATTGCTTACAGTAAAAAAGCCTTGAAAGGTCTCACTTGTTCTAAGATTATTCATGCAGCAATTATGCTATTGATGACAATTTGTTTTTATGATAATATATTACAAGCTATTCTGAACCCACTCAGCAAAGCATAGTATAATGCTTGCAATCTTCCGCAGGACCTTTCCTGCCAAGATACCTATTCTCTTCCTTGATTAGAAAAAGCTAAAAAATATAGGCGTTTGTAAAAAAAGAGATAAAGTGCAAATCAGTTGTAGTCTACATTGAATTGGAACTTGTAATATTAAAGTGAAGAATCACAAAAGAGAGAAATTGTTGTGTGCTCTGGCTTAGATTCTTGATCATCCTATTTATCTTAGTACAAACACTGTACTTGAGGACCCCTACATTGTGTGCATGGCACAAAGGAAGAGGGCCTGTTTATTTTATTTACAATTTGCCAAGAGCAAAAGGGCTTTCCCAATCCCGTCTTAAATTTAACCTTGGCTTTCTACAGGTTTTCAAGTAACTATTTTTATTTCAAGTGAGTGTTATTATTTAGGTTCTTAAGGTTCTTGCTTGTTTTTGCAGACTATGTAACATGTACCCTGGGGGAGTCTATACAAAAAGAGAGTTGAATTACATATTTAAAGAAAGTGTGCTCCCTGATCTTAAAAAGGTTAAATCTCAGTCTTGTTTCACTCAAGTTTAGTTCCAACATTAAGAAATTAGATCCCTATGGATAGAGTGGAACTGCCCCCGCTGAAATAGCTATTTGATGTCATCATCCGTGTTCACAGTCTGCAAAACTTACTAGTTATTATATGAAAGATGCTTTTCATCCTTAAGAGCAGGATTTTTTTCCTTGTTTTCCCTCCACTTCATTTTGACTTGTAGATATAATTTGGGTAAATAATTTAAAGACGGGTGAAAAAAAGGTTTGCTGAAGCTGCTCAGCACAAAGAAAATGATTAATATTCTAATTTTTGTAAACTGGGCTACAAAAGCATTTAATTATGTAAAATAAAATTTAAAAACAGGTGTAGAATTCAGGGTAAAGGAATATGGACACAGAAAAGTAAAATGAGACCAAGTGTGAGGTCACTTAAAATGCACCCTACTTTTGTAGCACACACAAGCAGGTTTCTCGAGCAACACACACAATTCCGGCTAAGTGGGTTACATACTCCGTAGGGGTGGGATACACACATTAAGTTCTGTGTTTTTTAGCAGCTCATGAAATGAGGGAAAATAATCTCTGATGAGAATCTCTTGAAGATAAAAGGAAGTCAGTTAGCCAGAGTCTAACTATTCTCCACAATGAGGTAAGAGGAGAGAATGAAATTGTCTCTCTCTGTGTGTTTCTGTCTTTCTTGGTCTCTGTCTCTGTCTCTACTTCTCTTTTTCTCCCTCTCATTTTGGGATGGAGGCTGAATCTGTTCAGTTGAATTCTCTGAAGTCAGATGTGCTTATGGTACAAAGCAATTGTTCTCTGAATTGGGCTGTTCAAAGAACAGAATTTTAAAATCCACTTACCTCTGTTATTTTCAGAAAGGAGGGGAGTGGTGGAGTTGATCATCTGAAAATATCAGATGATACAATGTAATTTTATTTTTAGCTTTGAAATGCAACCATGGGACTTTAAAACAAAATCCAGTGTGCTACAACCAGTCACGACCAGCTGGCACTGCAAAAAACTGAAAGTCACCAACAAAGGGAATTATCAGTGAAAGCACAGAGCTAAGGGAAGTCCTCACTGATAGCTGATTGGTTTGCCCCAATGGTAAAGGATGTGTGTGTTGCTTATAAATCTGAGATAGCAATGTCCAGTGAACCTGGTGGTTTCCACCATCAGTTGCTGTGAGTGAAAGTGGCTCTTGGTTTTGAACACTCACATATCAGGTGCTTCGGAGATGTGGAATGTTGTCCTGGCTCTGTTACTAACTAGCTCTGTGACCCTGAGATAACTACTTCCCTATTTCTCCACCTGTTTCCTCTCAATACAATGTGAACTGGACTAGATACCTTTAAATTCCATTCCAGGACCCGAAGTTTAAGCAGGTCAGTAACACCCTCTCTGCATGTGTAAGCATGTAATACCTGTCTATAGCCAAGCTGAATTCTCGTAGTCCCTATTCTCATGATGAGGCGAGAGAGAGAGAGCGAGTGCGAGGGAACAAATGAAGCAAACAACAAACAATTGTATTTAGCCACTTCAAGGTACTTTATTTTCTTCTAGTTTAGAATTTACCTTTTGGTGTAGTTACTCAGAATTTAGAGTTAGTTGATTAAAAATTGAAGGTCTCCAGCTTCCCTGGTGGCACAGTGGCTAAGAATCTGCCTGCCAATGCAGGGTACATGGGTTTGATCCCTGGTCCAGGAAGATCCCACACGCTGCGGAGTGACTAAACCCATGCGCCACAACTGCTGAGCCCATGCTCTGTAACTACTGAAGCCTAAGTGCCTAGAGCCCGTGCTCGGCAACAAGAGAAGCCACTGCAGTGAGAAGCCTGCACACCACAATGAAGAGTAGCCCCTGCTCGCCGTAACTAGAGAAAGCCCATGTGCAGCAACGAAGACCCAATGCAGCCACAAAGAAAAAAAAAAAAAAAAAAAAAGTGAAGGTCTCTGTCAATGTTGTCTTTTCCCCTCTAGGGTTCTACCCTGTTTGGTTGTCCTTGCCTTGTCCTCCTGATCCCCTCCTCCTCCTCTTCCTCCTCTTGTACTTCTTCTCCTCCTCATGATGGCTTCTGGGTACAGGGGACACCTGTAGGATACTGTGGGGTAGAAGTGGGGTTTCTGGCTGGGGGTGGCCTCCACCTGAGTATCTCATGCCGCCAGTTCCTGCTCATCCTTCTGACATGTACAAACGTCTAAGCTGGTGTCTTTGTTGTAGTCACGCCATCTGATCTTCAGGTCCGTGGACATTGTGCCCTGCTTATCCTGTCCCCTGCCCCCGTGGCAGCATGCAGGAACTGTTGTATGGGAGCCAACTATGAGGGTCAGGAATTCTAAGGTTCTCTACCTAAACATGCCATGTTCCATTTCTACTCCTTGAGTCTAAACTAGCATGGCTTAGGGCACGCAGCAGGACTCTCTCTCTCTCTCTCTCTGGTGTAAAGCAGACTCTTCTTTCCTTAGATTCTCAGACCCATTTAGGGGTTTCCATTTTGCACCAAGCCAGTCTCAATTCTGGGAGAGAGTATACTAACTTATGTCTTACTGTCTCTCTTCTCTGCCTCCTGGCTGGGAGACATCTTTTCTCGTTTGTTAGAATATTGTAACCTGATCATATTGCATATTCTATCTTTCTATATTTCATACTAAGCATTCTATTCTCAAGTCCTTTACGCTTTACTGCTTTGAAGTCTGCAAAAGTATTTCCCTCCCGCTTAATAAAGTTTGGCTCTTGCAAATCAGAAATAAAAATCTGGCATTCTTATCTTCAAAATGTGCATGATCAGCTTATTTAAGAAGTTAGAAGCTGAAATCTGACTACTCTCTTCCTTGCTTCTAGGCAAGAGATTCCAAGACTTCTATGGGCAGAGTACAAAATGGGTAGCAAGAATTAATGAGAATAAAAATGACACAAGCTAATATCTCAATATATTATTTAAAAACAACACTGGGTTCTACTTCTGGGAACATGGAGTAGACACACTTTCGCCTATTTCACCTGCGAAGACCAACATCCCTTGGACACTATGTATAAAACAAACATAAGAATGCTCTGAAAAGTGAAGAGAAGGAAGATTGGCTGGGGACCTCGAGACCCAGGCAGCAACACGGCAGTGATTTGACTGGATTTTTTTTTTTTGCCTCATATATCCCAGACTTGGAGCTGAATAACAGGCAACCTGGAAACACCAACAAGCACAGACAGGAAAAAGAAAAGTAAAAAGCTAAAACAAAAGCCTGCTCTCTCTTTAACCAAAGGAAATACAGATCACAATGGACAAATAAAACTGTCTCTATTTTCAAATGACCCAATTATCCATATAGAAAATCCCAAGGAATCTAAAAAGAATTACGTTGTAGGACTAATTAGTACATGCAGTATGGTTGTATGATACACACTAAACACAGGAAATCAATTGTATATTATAGGTGTACTATAGGTACTGTTTACTATAAATGAACATATGGATGCTGAAATTAAAAAGAAAATACGATTTACAATTGCTCAGTGATTGTGAATACATTGAAACACAAGGAAATACTTAGGTGTCAATCTAACAAAACATGTCTAGGAAGTATATGCTGAAAACTACAAAACTCTGATGAAAAAAGTCAAAGATGATTGAAGTAAATGGAGAGACATCTTATGTCCATGAGTCGGAAGACTCAACATAGTAAATATGGTAATTCTTCCCAAATTGATATACGTTTGATAAAATTCTTACCAAAATCCTAACAAGATTTTTTTTAATAAAGACATGATTATTCTAAAATTTATATGGAAAAGAAGTAAAATAGCTAAAGCAATTTTGAAAAAGTAGAACAAAATGGGAGGAATCAGTCTACCTGATTTCAAGACATTATTTAGCTACAGTGATCAAACTTGTATGGAATTTGTGGAGCGACAGACGCAGAGATCTGTTTAAATAGACTCACACAAGTATGCCCAACTGATTTTTGACAAAGGTGCAAAAGCAATTCAAGGGAAGAAAGATTGCCTTTCAACAAATGATGCTGAAACAATTGAACATTCATAGGCAAAAAACCCACAATGGATCTTAACGTAAACCTCATATCTTCCATTAAAATGAACTCAAAATGGGTTATGGAGTTAAAGATAAAATGTAAAACTATAAGTTTCCTGTAAAACAACAACAACAACAACAACAAAAACAGGAGAAAATCTTCAGGATCTAGAGCTGGGCAAAGAATTCTTAGACTTGACAATAAAATCAAGATCTATAAAAATTTAATAAATTGTACGTAATTAAAATCAAGCGCTTTTGCCCTGAGAAGCACCCTGTTAAGAGGATGAAATGACAACCTACAGATTGAGAGAAGATATCTGCAAACCACATATCTGACAAAATACTAGTATCTAGAATATATTAAAAGAAACTAATGAATTCTCAAATTTCTATGGCAAATAAATTAAACCATTCAATTAGGAAATGGGCAAGAGACACGAAGAAAAATTTCATTAAAGAAGATATACAGATGGCAACTCAGCATAAGAAAAGATGTTCAACACCATTGGTTGGTCATCAGGTAAACGTAATATAAATCTACAATGACAATTTTGTCCCCCAAGGTGTGTTTATCAAGTCTGAGACATTATTGGTTGTCGCATCTTGGGGGGGTTGGTGCTCCAGGCACCTAGTGGCTGGAGGCCAGAGATGTTGCTAAACATCCCACAGTGCACAGGGACAGCCCTCCACTGTAGGGGAGTGGCTCTGCCCTGGCCCCCTGATGACCTTGGACCTGTCCATAGTTCACACTGACAAAGACTTGAACTGCAACTCATCTGAGTGTTGGCAGAACGCCCTGTGACCTTCCTGAAGCATGAGAGGTGGGAGGCCTGTTAGGAGTCACTCCTTCCCTGTGTCCTCTGAGAGGCTGTCGTGAGACAGTATCTGATCGCCTCCTTGGTTCTATTGAAGTGTGGCACTTCCTGCCCTGCCCCCTTCACTGAAGCGCTGAAGACTAGAAAACCCGTTAGTTGCCATTTGCAATGGGCTCCTCAGCAATGGGAGTTGGGGACCTCTGGCCTCTTTTGTTTCCGTGTTGTCCTTTTTGGTGTGTGGGACAAGGACTACAGGAAGCTGGCTACATTTCTTTCATGTCTATTCAAGTAATAAACTATCTGAAACCAAAAGCAACTCAATGTTCTTTTACCAGTCAAATCAGTCAGACCTTGGCTTTGGTCTTGCCTTGCCTTGTGTGTGGACTGGACACACATAACCAGTAATTATCCAGCCCCAAATGCCCATAATGGAAATGTTGAGAAGCTCTAGATGAAATAATATTGGCCATGAGTTGATCATTGTTGACCCTAGGTGAGGTGTACATAAACTGCACAGATGGGAAGGGACTGTTTTGTCTAATTTTGTCTAATTTGACTTTCCATAATAAAAATATTTTTTTTCCTCAAAAAAAAAAACCTGCAATGAGATATCACTATGCACCTATCAGCATACTAAAATTAAAAAAAAAAAAGTGACAATACCAAAAACTGGCAAGGATGTAGAGAAACTGGATTAGTCATACACTGCTAGTGAGAATAAATGTGGTACAGCTTCTCCAGAAAACAGTTGTCAGTCTCTTAAAAGACTAAGCATGCAAATACCACACAACTCAGCAACTGCAAACCTGGACATTTATTCCAGAGAAGTAAAAAGTTATCTTCACACAAAATCCTATACACGAATGTTCACGGCAGCTTAATTTGTAATACACAAATAGTAGAAACATTCCAGAGGTCCTTCAATGGTCGAATAAACAAACTATGTTATATCCACATCATGGAATATTACTCACAATAAAAAGTAATGAACTATGAACAACCTGGATGAGTCTCCAGAGAATTATGCTGAGTGAAAAAAGCCAATTTCAAAAGGTTGCATACTGTATGATTCCATTTATACAGCAATTTCAAGTTGACAAAATCATAAAAATAGAGAACAGATTAGTGGTTACCAGGGGTTAAGGGGTGGGGGTATAGGAGGTGGTAAAGGGAGGTGGTGTGCCTGTAAAAGGACAGCATGAGGGATCCTTGTGGTGATAGAAATATGGTATATTAACTGTATTAATGTCAATATCCTGGTTGTGATATTGCACTTTAGTTTTCTAAGATGTTACTGTTGGGAGAAAATGGATAAAGGGGCTATGGAATCTTTGTATTATTTCTTATAACTGAATATGAATCCACAATTATCTCGAAGTAGCAAGTTTAATTTAAAAAGTATATAATGTATTAAAAATAAAGCAAACATGATCTTATACTCAATACCTGTGCCCCATACACAGTTTCTGGTACCTAGAACAGTTCCTAGCCTATAGAAGACAATTTTGTGAAATGAATAAGACATGAATTTGAAACAAGAAAATAATTCATAAATTGATTTTATTTAAGATTCATAAATCTTCAAACCTCCAGGAGAGATAGGAACTCTTTCTCTTCCATTAGCTACAATGTTTTACGTCTGTTTCCCTCTCTCTGTAATCCCGGTTCATTCTTCTAAATTTGTGGACCGTTGAAGGTTTGTTGGAATCAGAATATGCTTGAGAGCACAAACTTCCCACAGAAGCCAGCTGAAAAAATGTTCATTTTTCAAAGAAATTCTGTTCGATTTTGTGTTTTCTTACTCACGGGGGATGCTAGTGTCGTGCATCTCTTCCTACTTTGCGTGCACGTGACAGCTGGCAGAGAGGGCTAGCGGCCACGTGGCCCCAGTCTAGATTACTGTGCTGTATCATGTGACGCAGCACCCAGTGAGGTTTCTGCACATGAGTGATTTTGGAGAAGGAAGGCAGATTGTGCTTTTGGCTGTTTACTGCTGGAGTTCCCTGTGAGGGCTGTCAGCTCACCCCCTACCCCAAGCAGGGGAAGCGGCTCGGTTGCCTGGGGGAGTCACAAGACATTCTGCCAGAAGAAAGCTGGGTCTCGGAGAACTCATTCTGCTCAACGGGAGTGTTTCCACCCTCACAACTCTGAGGCTGGGAGAGTACATGTTGAAGCTCATGAAGTAGAGATGATCAGACGGATGATCAATTTACGCCTCTGAGGGAACTGGTTGAGTCACAGCCAGGAGAATGTGGGGCCTGTTATCACACAGATGATGGAGCGGCTCCCCCTAGTGGTCAGAGCCTGCGCTGCCGCATGAAGCGAGAGGTGAAAAAATATACAAGCAGCCCCTGCCGCTCAATATCAAAAAAACAAACAACCCAATCCAAAAATGGGCAGAAGATCTAAATAGACATTTCTCCAAAGAAGACATACAGATGGCTAAAAAGCACATGAAAAAATGCTCGACATCACTAATCATTAGAGAAATGCAAGTCAAAGCCACAATGAGGAATCACCTCACACTGGTCAGAATGGCCATCATCAAAACATTTAGAAACAATAAATGTTGGAGAGGGTGTGGAGAAAAGGGGACTGTCCTGCACTGTTGGTGGGAATGTAAATTGGTACAGCCACTATGGAAAACAGTTTCGAGGTTCCTTAAAAAACTACAAATAGAACTACCATATGACCCAGAAATTCCACTCCTGGGCATATACCCTGAGAAAACCATAATTCAAAAAGAAACTTGTGAGTTAGCATACAATATTTGTCCTTCTCTTTCTGACTTACTTCACTCTGTATGACAGACTCTAGGTCTATCCACCTCATAACATATAGCTCCATCTCATCCCTTTTTATAGCTGAGTAATATTCCATTGTACATATATGCCACATCTTCTTTATCCATTCATTTGTTGATGGGCATTTAGGTTGCTTCCATGTCCTGGCTATTGTAAATAGTGCTGCAATAAACATTATGGTACATGTTTCTTTGGGGATTACGGTTTTCTTTGGGTATATGCCCAGATGATTGAACTTGGTGTACCCCCCCAAAAAAAATAATAAATAAATTAAAAAAAAAAAAAAGAAACATGTACCATAATGTTCATTGCAGCTCTGTTTACAATAGCCAGGACATGGAAGCAACCTAAATGCCCATCAACAGATGAATGGATAAAGAAGATGTGGCACATATATACAATGGAATATTACTCAGCCATAGAAAGGAACAAAATTGAGTTATTTGTAGTGAGGTGGATGGATCTAGAGTCTGTCATGCATAGTGAAGTAAACCAGAAAGAGAAAAACAAATATTGTATGCTAACTCACATATATGGAATGTAAAAAAATGGTACTAATGAACCCACTGGTAGGGCAAGGATAAAAATGCAGATGTAGAGAATGGACTTGAGGAAGGGGGGGAGGGGAAGCTGGGGCCAAGTGAGAGAGTAGCATTGACACATACATACTAACAAATGTAAAATAGATAGCCAGCGGGAAGCAACTGCATAATACAGGGAGATCAACTGGATGCTTGGTGATGACCTAGAGAGATGGGATAGGGAGGGTGGGAGGGAGGCTCAAGAGGGAGGGTATGGAGATATATGTATAAATACAGCTGATTCACTTTGTTGTACAGCAGAAACTGGCACAACAGTGTAAAGCAATCATACTCCAATAAAGATCTGGAAAAAAAAAACCCAAAAATAAATTAAGGTGAAAGAAAACAGAGCCTTAATTCGGCCACTAGCAACATCTGACGTTCATAAATGCATTCTCAAGGTTTATAAAACAAGCCAGCCTCCACAGGCACCTAAGGGGAACCTGGGTTATGACTGGTAAACAGTTAACCAGATGCATTATCATAAGATGCCTGTTTGCCTTTGATGTCCACTTCAGCGCTTCTTTATCACCAGGGCTGTAAAACCTCCCAGTTCCTCTGAGCGCAGCCTATCACATACACATTAAGAATTCAGTGCTATTGCCTTGATCAAGATCTGTGATCTAGTATCACCCTCTTATGTTTTTCTGTGAAATTAAGTCAATGGATTCCCATTTTCAATGGAAATACATTCTAAGCCCTGTTCTAAATGTGGAATTAAAGGCCATTAAATTACAAGCATCAAGAAGAAGTAAAAGTCTGTTAGGGCAGTAACCTTAGCCCAACCCAGCCCAGCTCAGCCCAGCTCCGCTCAAGTCTTAGGATCCTTGTCTCTGGACTGTTCTGGGGTCTTGGGGAGGCAGTGAGTCATGACTTTTAGCATTTGACTGAGGCCCCTAAACTCTCTACCAACTCCTGAAGTCCTTTTTCACAATGGTTCTTTTGCCCGGAAGCTTCCTCTCCTCAAATACCATTTAGTCATTTTCAAAAGTTTCTTTCTTTTGCTATTTCTCCTAAAGTGGAAAATTTGCATAGGTTATCATGCTTTTGGGGAGGGGGCTGTGGCGCAGGGCTCTGATATTTTGGAATTCACTCCATCTAGTAAAGGCTCTTTGTTTCCTCAGCGTGGTGTTTCCAGTTGGTGGCCCAGAATGAGGAGGGGAAGGAAAAGAGTGGCTACTCATCTTTTTTTATTGTAGTTTGATAAAGTACATTTAAAAATTACCATTGCTTTAATATGCACTTTAGAGCCATTTTTATTTTAAAGTTTTAAGTACCATTAAAGGACTTATGCTTTAAAAGACATTTATGCTTTTGAAAAGGGGGCAATACCCCTCCCCTTAAAAAAATTTCAACACAGTTCTGAGCTGAAGAGAACAGTGCAATGATGACAATAGCTAATCCACATGGTGATTTCTGTCAGCTGCTGTTCTAAGCACTTTGCATACTGACTTAGCCCCCACAACAATAGTGAGCTAGATTACTATTATATTCCCTATTCAACAGATGGAAAAAGTGCCTAATAAATGTGACCTAATATAAGGCAGTCTGATTCAAATCTTGGACTTGAATAAAGACACCTATTGTGGTCTTGATTGTATGATTTAGGACAAGTCATTGGAGCACCTCCGAGATTTTCTTACCTATGAAATTAGGATAATAATTCTGCTGTGTGCTGCACTAGGTTGCCACAAGGCCATTAATTCATTTCCCAATTATTTGCTTAGTGTCAACTATATGTCTACTGGAAAAACAATTGTAATGACAGATATATTCATGCCCTCATGCACTTGATACTCTAGTGAGGGAGACAGAAAACAGATGAACAAAGAAATGAGATAGAGGACCAAAGTTGGGGGCAGTGGAGGGCATACAGCCGTGTGACCACAGCTCCTTTAGATGGAGACTAAGGTAATCAGCAGAAGCTCAGAGAAGGTGATGTGTTGGTTGAGCCCTGGAGACCCACGGAGAGCTGGCCATGGGGCAACACTGGAGAAGATTGGAAGAACAGATTGTTCCAGATGAAATGGAATATGAAAAAGCCAAGTGGTAAAAAGGGGCTAGGTATACAAGCAGAAACGGGAACCGGTATAATGCCATCAGTGAAGTCACTGTGCATGAAGGCGTTGTAAGCATCATCAAAGTTAGGGAGTTAAAATACCCTGAAACCAAAACACTGATGCATTTGGTGCACGTAGGCCCGTGAAAACCAAACCTCATTTCTCATTTTTCATGAGGAGAAGTGGTTTAAGTAGTCCAATCACTCCTTTTTTTTTCTCCATGCCCATAGATGCATGGGGACATCTCTGCTCCTGCCTGTTTCTGAGTGTAATAGAATAGATTTTGAAAGATTTGGGTTTATCTTTCTGTGTTTTCTTCTTTCCTGTTCCCCTGAACTCAATCTTCCTTCCTATTTTTATTTCAGGGATATTTTTCTGGTTTCTTTCAGGCCTTTTTTTAAAACCCTAGGCCGCTGAAGGAATAAGGCTGGATGTCATTGTTTTCTTTCCATTGGCTTTCTATACCATTTTCTTTTAATTCTTATGTTTTTCTTCTTTATCTACCCAAGCAATACACAGTTATTATAAAACACAGTAAGCAAAATAGAATAAACTTAAAATACCTGATATCCTACCTTGCAGAGATAAGTAAGTGTTATCAGCATTTAAATGTCTCCCTTACAAACTTTTTTCTTTTGTTGTTTCCCTTGTAATTCATATATCCTACCACTAGGTGATGGAAGATTGTCA
The DNA here is from genome assembly GCF_030028045.1 of Hippopotamus amphibius kiboko. Lineage (NCBI taxonomy): Eukaryota > Metazoa > Chordata > Mammalia > Artiodactyla > Hippopotamidae > Hippopotamus > Hippopotamus amphibius. The sequence continues at coordinate 99,722,679 of NC_080194.1, forward strand.
TAACATTAGTAGGTTGATTAAAGAAGAGGTAAACTCTTTTCCACTTATTGTATTTTTCAAAACACTATTAATATAATTAGACACTGAAAGTTACTAACAAAGATCAGCTTTTTAAGAATTAAATGCCTTAAGAAAAATGTATATGCTTGTACTTAGTATTATTTAACTTCACAGCTTAACTAACTAATTAATTACTGTTTTATCACTCATTTAAAGTTTACTTTGGTATTGGGACTTCCCTAGTGGTCCAGTGGTTGAGACTATGCCTTCCAGTGCAGGGGGTGCTGGTTAGCACCCTGGTCCGGGAGCCAGGATCCCGCGTGCCTCGCAGCCAAAAATCAAAACATAAAACAGCAGCAGTATTGTAACAAATTCAATAAAGACTTTAAAAATGGTCCACGTCAAAAAAAGTTAAAAAAAAAAAGTTTGGTGTCAAAAATCTCTAGGAAATTGTACATGACTTTGAGGAGTGGTAAGACTTTTGTACGCTCTGTGCTTAACTTCAAGAATTATTTTCTTTTTATTCTCTGATATCTATTTTTTAGGTACCCTTATATCAGGGAGAAGATAGAAAAACCTACAGATTAAATTGAAAGATCCCAACATGTAGCAGCGTATCTGGCATACGATAGATATTTAATAAACATTTATTGCCCTTGTTGCCAGTCTCCTTTTTGAACTCAAGAACGTAGAAGCTGCCCTGGTTAATTTTTCCCAAACTAGATGAAGATATCTTTCCTTCTTCCTCCCTCATTCCCTCCCTTCCTCCCTCCCTCTCTTCCTACCTGTGCTTCTCTTGCAAGAAATTACCACCCTCCTCTACTTTCTCTCCAGCAGGGTAAAAGTTAGAGCTTATTTAGATAAACTAGTTATTGTTGATTAAACTTGGCAATTTATTACTTTAGCAAGCCCTCAAATCAAGAAATATTTAGACTTAATATGTACCTAGATTTGTTGGAGAACAAAACAGTAACAAAAAATGTAAGAGAGTAAGTGTGAGTAGCAGCTGGTTTGTTTTACACATGACCTCTATGGTCCCCCTCCCCCAAGTCTTCATCCCTTTCACAGCATACTGCATTCTCAACAGAAATGAAAAAGGTTCTAACTAATGTCATCGTAATGTCCTAATTGTCTTCTTTCTTTTGCCCTTAGATGCTAAGGCAGGATTTGATAATGATCATTTTTTTCTCACAATGTTGGATGAAAAAAATAAAATCAATTCTGATATTTGGGCTCCCAACTGTTACATTATAAATATACCAAAAATGCAACTGTCTTTGAACAAAAGACTTTGAAAAGTCTTTTAACAAAACTTTGTTTTGGGCTTCTCATTCCAAATATCCTCTTTATATGTGTTATTTAAAAACGTATAGTTTTTGAGAAAAAAAATTTTATTTAAAAATTTCAGAGGTATCTTCTAACCTTTCTGCTTCTCTCCCCCCCACCCCCCGACACAGACACACACACACACACACACACCCGGGCGCGCACGCTCGCACACGCGGGAAATTTTTAAATTTCATCCCCTTGCATTTGGGACACATTTGATAGCAAGCTTGAGGACAAAGTGGAAAAACAGCCATTTAGCCTAAGAAATTAGATTGCAGTTTTCCTCTACCAAGAAACAATTGTATATAGATGAAAAAATATTGAACATTTGTGACAGTAATTTAAAGTTATGCATTTAAAATTCATCTGTTTTAAATATGGAAATTTTAGTTTCTTATCCACATCAACAGATATTAAAACTTCTACAATTCCTTAGGGCTATGTCAGTCTTGATGTGCATACTGCCTTTTTTTTATTTATTTATTTATTTATTTATTTATTTATTTATTTTTTGGGGGGGTACACCAGGTTCAATCATCCGTTTTTATACACATATCCCCATCTTCCCTCCCTTCCTTGACGCCCCCCCAAGCCCCCCCCACCCTCCCTGCCCCAGTCCTCAAAGGCATCTTCCATCCTCGAGTTGGACTCCCTTTGTTATACAACAACTTCCCACTGACTATTTTACAGTTGGTAGTATATATATGTCTGTGTTACTCTCTCGCTTCGTCTCAGTTTCCCCTTCACCCCCCGCCCCCTCCCATACCTCGAGTTCTCCAGTCCATTCTCTGTATCTGCATCCTTGTTCTGGTCACTGAGTCCAACAGTACCATTTTTAGATTCCGTATATGTGAGTTAGCATACAATATTTGTCCTTCTCTTTCTGACTTACTTCACTCTGTATGACAGACTGTAGTTCTATCCACCTGATTACATATAGCTCCATCTCATCCCTTTTTATAGCTGAGTAATATTCCATTGTATATATATGCCACATCTTCTGTATCCATTCATTTGTTGATGGGCATTTAGGTTGCTTCCATGTCCTGGCTATTGTAAATAGTGCTGCAATAAACATTATGGTACAAGTTTCTTTTGGGATTATGGTTTTCTTTGGGTATATGCCCAGGAGTGGGATTACTGGATCATATGATAGTTCTATTTGTAGTTTTTTAAGGAACCTCCAAATTGTTTTCCATAGTGGCTGTACCAATTTACAGTCCCGCCAACAGTGCAGGAGAGTTCCTTTTTCTCCACACCCTCTCCAACATTTGTTGTTTCCAGACTTTGTGATGATGGCCATTCTGACTGGTGTGAGGTGATACCTCACTGTGGCTTTGACTTGCATTTCTCTGATGATTAGTGATGTGGAGCATCTTTTCATGTGTTTGTTGGCCATCTGTATGTCTTCTTTGGAGAAATGTCTATTTAGGTCTTCTGCCCATTTGTGGATTGGGTTATTTGCTTTTTTGGTATTAAGCTTCATGAGCTGCTTGTATATTTTGGAGGTTAATCCTTTGTCCGTTGTTTCATAGGCAATTATTTTTTCCCACTCTGAGGGTTGCCTTTTAGTCTTGTTTATGGTTTCTTTTGCTGTGCAAAAGCTTTTAAGTTTCATGAGGTCCCATTCATTTATTCTTGATTTTATTTCCATGATTCTAGGAGGTGGGTCAAAAAGGACCTTGCTTTGATGGATGTCATACAGTGTTCTGCCTATGTTTTCCTCTAGGAGTTTTATAGTATCTGGCCTTACATGTAGGTCTTGAATCCATTTGGAGTTTATTTTTGTGTATGGTGTTAGGAAGTGTTCTAATTTCATTCTTTTGCATGTTGCTGCCCAGTTCTCCCAGCACCACTTATGGAAGAGGCTGTCTTTTTTCCATTGTATATTCTTGCCTCCTTTGTCAAAGATAAGGTGCCCATATGTGTTTGGGCTTACTTCTGAGTTCTCTATTCTATTCCATTGATCTTCCTTTCTATTTTTGTGCCAGTACCATACTGTCTTGATCACTATGGCCTTGTAGTATAGTTTGAAGTCAGGAAGCCTGATTCCACCAACTCCATTTTTCCTTCTCAAGATTGCTTTGGCTATTCGGGGTCTATTGCGTTTCCATACAAATCATAAAATTTCTTGTTCTAGTTCTGTGAAAAATGCCATTGGTAATTTGATCGGGATTGCATTGAATCTGTAAATTGCTTTGGGTAGTACAGACATTTTCACGATGTTGATTCTTCCAATCCAGGAACATGGTATGTCCCTCCATCTGTTTGTGTCGTCTTTGATTTCTTTCATCAATGTCTTAAAGTTTTCTGCATACAGATCTTTTGCCTCCTTAGGAAGGTTTATTCCTAGGTATTTTATTCTTTTTGTTACAATGGTGAATGGGAGAGTTTCCTTAATTTCTCTTTCTGCTCTTCCGTTGTTAGTGCATAGGAATGCAAGAGATTTCTGTGCATTAATTTTGTATCCTGCTACTTTACTAAACTCATCAATGAGTGCTAGCAGTTTTATGGTAGAGTCTATAGGGTTTTCTATATATAATATCATGTCATCTGCAAAGAGTGACAATTTGACTTCTTCTTTTCCAATTTGGATTCCTTTTATTTCTTTTTCTTCTCTGATTGCTGTGGCTAAAACTTCCAAAACTATGTTGAATAATAGTGGTGAGAGTGGACACCCTTGTCTTGTTCCTGTTTTTAGGGGGAATTCTTCCAGTTTTTCTCCATTGAGAATGATGTTGGCTTTTGGTTTTGCATATATGGCTTTTATTATGTTGAGGTAATTTCCTTCTATGCCCATTTTCTGGAGAGCTTTTATCATAAATGGATGTTGAACTTTGTCAAAAGCTTTTTCTGCATCTATTGAAATGATCATATGGTTTTTATCCTTCAAGTTGTTGATATGATGTATCACATTGATTGATTTGCGTATATTGAAGAATCCTTGCATCCCAGGGATAAACCCCACTTGATCATGGTGTATGATTTTTTTAATGCGCTGTTGCAGTCTGTTAGCTAGTATTTTGTTGAGGATTTTTGCATCTATATTCATCAGTGATATTGGTCTGTAGTTTTCTTTTTTTGTGACATCTTTGCCTGGTTATGGTATCAGGGTGATGGTAGCCTCGTAGAATGAGTTTGGGAGTGCTCCGCCTTCTGCAATATTTTGGAAGAGTTTGAGAAGGATAGGTGTTAACTCTTCTCGAAATGTTTGATAGAATTCGCCTGTGAACCCATCTGGTCCTGGGCTTTTGTGTGTTGGGAGATTTTTAATCACTGCCTCAATTTCTGTACTTGTGATTGGTCTGTTCATGGTTTCTATTTCTTCCTGGTTCAGTCTTGGAAGATTGTATTTTTCTAAGAATGCATCCATTTCTTCCAGGTTATCCAATTGATTGGCATATAGTTGCTTGTAGTAGTCTCTCATGATCTTTTGTATTTCTGAGGTGTCCGTTGTTACTTCTCCTTTTTCATTTCTAATTCTGTTGATTTGCATCTTCTCCCTTTTTTTCTTGATGAGTCTGGCTAATGGTTTATCAATTTTGTTAATCTTCTCAAAGAACCAGCTTTTAGTTTTATTTATTTTTCTTATGGTTTCTTTCCTTTTTTTTTCATTTATTTCTGCTGTGATCTTTATGATTTCTTTTCTTCTGCTCACTTTAGGGTTTCTTTGTTCTTCTTTCTCTAGTTGTTTTAGGTGTAAGGTTAAGTTGTTTATTCGATCATTTTCTTGTTTCTTAAGGTAGGAGTGTATTGCTATAAACTTCCCCCTTAGAACTGCTTTTGCTGCATCCCATAGGTTTTGGGTTGTTGTGTTTTCGTTGTCATTTGTTTCTAGATATTTTTTGATTTCCTCTTTGATTTCTTTAGTGATTCCTTGGTTGTTTAAGAGTGAATTGTTTAGCCTCCATGTGTTTGTCTTTTTTGCAGTTTTTTTCCTGTAATTGATATCTAGTCTCATGGCGTTGTGGTCTGAGAAGATGCTTGATATGATTTCAATTTTCTTGAATTTGCTGAGGTTTGATTTGTGACCCAAGATGTGATCTATCCTGGAAAATGTTCCGTGTGCACTTGAGAAGAAAGTGTAGTCTGTCGTTTTTGGATGGAATGTCCTACAAATATCAATTAGGTTGAGATGGTCTAATGTGTCATTTAAAGCTTGTGTGTCTTTATTTATTTTCTGTTTGGATGATCTGTCCATTGATGTAAGTGGGGTGTTCAAGTCTCCCACTATTATTGTGTTCCTGTCGATGTCCCCTTTTATAGCTGTTAGCATTTGCCTTATGTATTGAGGTGCTCCTATGTTGGGGGCATAGATATTTACCATTGTGATATGTTCTTCTTGGATGGATCCCTTGATCATTATGTAGTGTCCTTCCTTGTCTCTTGTAATAGTCTTTACTTTCAAGTCTAATTTGTCTGATATGAGTATTGCTACTCCAGCTTTCTTTTGACTTCCATTTGCATGGAATATCTTTTTCCATCCCTTGACTTTCAGTCTATATGTATCCCTTGGTCTGAAGTGGGTTTCTTGTAGGCAGCATATAGAAGGGTCTTGTTTTTGTATCCATTCAGCCAGTCTGTGTCTTTTGGTTGGAGCATTTAATCCATTTACATTTAAGGTGATTATTGACATGTGTGTTCCAATGACCATTTTCTTAATTGTTTTGAGTTTGTATTTGTAGGTGTTTTCCTTTTCTTGTGTTTCCTACTTAGAGAAGTTCCTTTAGCACTTGTTGTAAGGCTGGTTTGGTGGTGCTGAATTCTCTTAACTTTTGCTTGTCTGGAAAGCTTTTGATTTCTCCCTCAAATCTGAATGAGATTCTTGCTGGGTAGAGTATTCTTGGCTGTAGGTTTCTCTCTTTCAGGACTTTCAGGATATCCTGCCATTCCCTTCTGGCCTGCAGAGTTTCTGTGGAAAGGTCAGCTGTTATCCTCATGGGTTTTCCCTTATATGTTGTTTGTTGCTTTTCTCTTGCTGCTTTTAATATTTTTTCTTTGTGTTTAGTTGTCGTTAGTTTGATTAATATGTGTCTCGGTGTATTTCTCCTTGGGTTTACTCTGTATGGGACTCTCTGTGCTTCTTGGACTTGGTTAATTATTTCCTTTCCCATGGTGGGGAAGTTTTCCACTAGAACCTCTTCAAATATTTTCACAGACCCTTTCTTGTTTTCTTCTTCTTCTGGGATGCCTATAATTCGAATGTTGGTATGCTTAATGTTATCAGTGAGGTCTCTGAGACTGTCTTCTAATCTTTTTATTATTTTTTCTTTTTCCTGCTCTGTGGAAGTTATTTCCCCCATTCTATCTTCCAACTCACTTATTCGTTCTTCTGCCTCAGTCATTCTGCTGGTTATAGCATCTAGAGTATTTTTAATTTCAGTTATTTTGTTATCCATTGCTGTTTGTTTTTCTGAGTTCTTATGAACTGTTTCTTGTACTTTCTCTATTTTGTTATCGAGATTTTGTATCATTTTTACTATCATTACTCTAAATTCCTTTTCAGGCATTTTTCCTATTTCCTCCTCATTTATTTGGTCTTGTGGGTTTTTTTCTTGCTCCTTTGCCTGCATGGTGTTTCTTTGTTTCCTCATGGTTGTCCAAACTTTTGGGGTTGCTTGTCCTTGGGTTTTTTTGCGTTATTCTGTGACCAGCAGAGGTTCCTTTATTGTTCGTCTGTAAGCGTCGGTGTGTTGGGAGGGAGAGGGTACAACAGTGGCTCCTTCTCCTGGGAGGGAGTGAGCAGTGGCGCACTGATGTCTCAGTCAGGCTTGGAGGTGCCTGTTGCAGAGGGCGCAGGTGGCTCAGGCGTAAACAGAAAGTCTTAGAGTTGGGCCTCTCTCGGGGGTTTTTTTCTTTTCTTTCTTTTTTTTTTTTTTTCTCTCGCAGCCTCCCTGCTGCTGGCATTGCAAGGGGTTTTAATCTAGCCCCACCCGAGTGCCTGAGGGTACTTGTTATCCCTGAGCACCTTAGGTGGCCCGCAGGGCGTCTCTCCACTGCCTGTTGCAGAGGCGCGGAAAGAGAGAGAGAGAGGCTATGCGTGTGGCTCCTCCCAGCCGCCAGTGAGCCTGCAGCCTCCAGCCGCCATCATGGCCGGGCAGCTCTCAGGAACGGGCACTCCTCTCCGTGGGCCTCCTCCCGCCTGTGCTCTCGGTCCGTCACCCTACCGGCAACAATGTTTCCCACACTGAACCAGCTCTCCTGCTCCCACACTCCCGCTCCTGGACCCTCCGTTCAGCCGCGGATCGATGTCTTGGTCCGGGAACGCTGAGCTGCGCTGCGGACCCTCCGAATGTTTCTCACTCCCTCCCGTCTGCCACAGCTCCGCCGCTTCACCCTCTTTGAGCCCTCGTAACTGCCTCCCTACCGGCTATGTCGGGCTCCCCGCAGTCCCGTCCGGTGTCCGAGGCCGTCTGCTGGTGTTCAGCTGGTTCTCTGTGAGAATTACTGCATCCTTCCGTGCATTCCCAATGCATCTGTGGGGAGGGATGCACTCCACGTCTCTCTACTTCGCCGCCATCTTTTCCTCCATGCATACTGCCTTTTTAAAGTAAGACTCAGCAGAAAAATCTCCATAATAATCTGGAGGTTTGGAAGAAACAAAATTACTTTTTTATGGCAACTGAATAGCTTCTTAAATCATTAAAGTGTTCCTTCACTTTAGCCAGTGGTTTCAGCTGAGGTGTAAATCTTGAATATATAAGTATTTTCTAGTCTAAATGCTGGAAGCATCACCTGGTGGTCTGAGACCAGCAGAAGCCTTGGAGCCATCCTCTTCTTCCAGGTCTGGCCTCCATTTCTCAAGGAACTTGCTTCAAGGGTCACAGCCAGATAGGGTGGAGCTGAACCTAGAACCCCTGACTGTTACACTCAAGCCAATCTTTGTGCTAAGTCCTTCCCTCAGTCCTGGAGCGTTCCAGCCTCCCTGAACTTTTCCTTTGCGATCCATTCAATGATGTAAAAGACACATCTCTGTTGAAAGGGAGTGTGCTTCAGTATCAGAGCAGGAATGGTGAATCCTACCCTAAGGATCTAAGGCACAGAAATATGCTTCTCATAAACATAAACAAAACATTACTGTGATAGTCTAGTTCTCAGTGCAGGATATACTATGCTTTCTATAAAAAATTGTACTAACATTAACAGGAACCAAATGATTCAAAAGTATGGTGAGTCTTGGGACTTCCTTGGTGGTACAGTGGTTAAGAATCCGCCTGCAATGCAGGGGACACAGGTTTGATCACTGGTCCCTGAAGATTCCACATGCCATGGAGCAACTAAGCCCGTGGGCCACAACTACTGAGCCCATGTGTCACAACGACTGAAGCCCGCACGCCTACAGCTCGTGCTCTGCAACATGAGACGCCACTTCACTGAGAAACCTGTGCACTGCAAGGAAGAGTGGCCCTGGTCATGACAACTAGAGAAAGCCTGTGCACAGCAACGAGGACCAAACGCAGCCAAAAAACAAAACAAAACAAAACAAGAAAAAACTGCCACAAACCCCCCAAAAGTATGGTCAGTCTTAACACTAAAACAGTAAAAGTTATTTACCTAAGGTACCCAAAATTAAGGCTTTCTATTATTTTCTGATTACTTAAAATCATTATATAAGCAAAGCATCAAACTTCTATAATTTGCTCCTGAGCGAGAGAACTTTTGTATAAACATGCTTCCTTCTCCTATTGTTTTTTATAAGCAGCAATTCAGTAATTTTCCTTATATCTTATTTAGACAATTGAGAATTCACCTGTAGTATTAAACATTTCTCTTCTTGAAATATAAATAACTTGACTTACTTTGCTAATATTTTCAATTCTCCAAAAATTGGGGAAACAGGAAGGATTGGCTTCTCGAAACTTAATTCTAAGCAACAAAAGAGATTTAGGATGGGACAAGATTTCTTAAGTGACAATTAATTGGTTACATCTATATTTTATGTTTTGATTCAGGAAAACATAGTTAAAAGTGGAGAAATCTGATGTTTATTATTCTTGGATAAAAGCATGCCAAGGATCAGTAGAAGGTGTTGTAAACACATATGTCTTGACTTTCAAAGGAGAGTGATTAAGGATTTGTTTAATGGTGTTAGCATGGAGCTAAAAGAATGTCACCCTCTCATTCTCTTAGGCCAGAAATACAGGAAATTCTGGGAAAAAATAAGTCCTCTGGACTTGAAGATCTTCCTAGAGAACAGTGTTCTCTGAGGGAAAATGTAGGTTTAATTTCATGCATAAACCTTTAGTTGAAACTCAGACTCCTTTTTCAGAGAGGTTCAAAGGCAAGCTGATTTGACCCAAAATGCATTCTTATCAGAGTTTTTTGAAGTAGTATCAAATATAATTGTTTCAATGTTGTTGATATTAAAATGGAAGAAAACTGATTTTATTTAATCTCTTATTCTGACTTTACCAAGATACCATATTTACTGCTATTTCTACATTTCTCACCATTCTTCAAGTCAAATCACGTGTTAATTAAATGTCTGCTGTATGCATTTAATAATTGTGATGGAGGTTCCAGTGGAGAAATAGGTAACAACCCATTCTTCTCTTACATCAAAACCATTGCATCCTTTCTCACTTCTCTGACCTCATTCTGTTAGGGGAAACACAGATTGTACCCACTCACCCTGGCCAAGCAGACAATAACAATTTGCATGAGTAATTTTATGACAGGGAACCAACAAGCCACCACCAACCAGAAGAATACGGGAAAGGTCAAAAGGAAATGCCAGTCCACATGTCCTGCCCACCTCCCAGAATCCTCCTCACTGGAGTCCATCTTGGCTGAGAGATGCATGCACCATCAGAAAGGACCCTAAGTCAGCGTGATTGGCCAGAGACAACCCGGAAACCCACCCCATCATCATAAAACCAGAGTTTGTGACCCACGTGGCAGAGCAGTCCTCCTGGGTCCCCTCACCCTCCTGCTCTCCACCCGGGTGCCCCTTCCCAATACTTTCTTGCTTTGTCAGCATGTATGTGTCCTTGGACAATTCATTTCCAAGTGTTAGACGAGAGTGCCCTCTCAGGCCCCTCCCTGCAACAATTGCACTGATCACTCTTCCCCGTTTGCTACTTATGAACTCTTATTTGTCCTTCAAAACTTTAACTTGAATTTCATCTTCTCTGACACATCTACCCAAATTCAGCCAAACTGACTTAACTCCTTTCTCCTGTGTGTTTCCAAAGAAATATGCTCATTTTGCACATTATGATATTTTAAATGTTGTATGGTACTTTGTTTCCATGTTGCAAGGTTTCCATGTCTCAGGTTGCAAGATCATGTCTGAGTCATCCCTGCAGCCATCTCCAACATAAGGTCTCCTTAAAGATTTGCTTATCTTTGAGGAACTTGCTGTCAAGCAAGGAGCATATTTAAAATAATGAAAAATCATAGGAGGCAATAATTAATTCATTAATTTATTCAACAAATTTTTATTTTGCCTATTTTGGCCTTGTTAAAAAGGTAAATAAGATAGACTTGGTGCCTGATTTCATAGAATTTAAAGTTTGGGCTTATAGCTAGATATTACATAATGAATCGTACAAGTGGTTTGTAATTAGTGCAACAGTAAAGAAGTGCAGGGTGCCAGGAGAATGAAGAATAGGCACAGGGAACAGCATGTTCAAAGGCCCTGGGGTGATAAGAAGCTTGGTCCTTTGGAGAAAATGAGAGAAGACTGATGTCATCGATACAGGAATAGAAGGAAGAGACAGGCAAGAGATCAATTTGGGGAGCTGGGCAGAGGCCAGATCATTCAGGGACTTTTAGTTCACATTAAAATGTCTGGAATTTATTTTAAAACCAAAAGAAAATCATTCAAGAATATGAAGCAGGATTGCAGCATAATTGAATTTACCCTAAAAAAAGCTTATTCTAGCTGTCTGTTGAATGCTGGATGTGGGGGGATAAGTTGGGTGAATGATGATTATAACATACTAGTGTGATGTGAGTGGAAATAGAGAAAAGTGGATGGATTTGAGAGACTTTTAGAAGCTAGAATTCACAATATTTAGAGATTAATTGGATTTGCATGTGTCTCTGTGTGTGTGTATTTGGTATTTCTTGTTGAATGAATGGTGTAAACATGAGGGAGAAGAAGATGTCAAAGATGACTCTCAGGTTTCTTAATTGAGCAACATCATGAATGACAGCATGTTTTTACATGCTCGTGTGGAAAAAATTTAAGAAGTGGAAGGTTATCAACCCCACCCTCCCTCATCAATCTTTTGAACCTAAAACCCCACTGGGTCTTTGTAGAGTATCCAGGTATCCAGAGTATCCAGGTGTCTCCTATAAAAAGGCAAAAGATCCTGATGATGGTGGTTGATAGATAACCTTTTAAAACATTTTTAGTAGAGACTGTGGGGACACCAACTGCTAGTAAGGACTGAGCCTTGAGTGCATGAGTTGAACTTCACTCTCCCCCATACCTGATTTCCTGCCATTTTCCCTGAAATATCTAGCTCATAAGCCCATAATGTGTTTCTGTGACTCAGCACCTCTTACTAATTAATGTAATACATTTTAGAAACTATCTCAAAAAGTTTTAGCTTTCTGCCACCCCCGCCCTTCATTTCCCTCCACCCTTCATTTCCCTCCACCCACACTTTGAGCTAAATATAAACCAGCTCATCTGACTCAACCATGAAGCCCTTTATAAAATCCACTAGATGGCAATAGAGGAACTCCTTCACTGCGCTTGAAAAATGCCTTCTGTGCAGAGGGAATGTGTATGAAAATGGTCAGGTTCCACTTCCCACTGTTACCTGAATTAAAGACAGAATATAAAAGAGGAAAGTAGCGTTAGCTAAATGCTGCTTCATCAATTCAATCTGCTTGGTATTCATGTCACATGGGAGAAAAGGTTTTCAAGTACACTTATCTCTTGTTTAATGAAGTAAATGCATTTCTGTTTTCCTTTTAAGCCACAAAATTAATTTCCATTAAATAAACCCCATTTTTCCTCACTGAATTTCATTATTAAATTGGGGATATAGTCCTTTAGAAAGAAACTGTTCATGAATATTATTAAATCACAGGAATGCAGCAAATATTTTGAAATAGCTCATTTAAAGGGAAATAACCATCTGCCAAAAACACTGATAATAGTATTAAAATATTTACAAATAATTCTAAAATACCCATAACATTGTGTTATAGTCCAAGTAAGTCAGAAAATAGAAACTATCAAGAAAGAAAATATAGTATAATATCAGGTTCTTTCATGCTAGCCACGCCTTAAATCTTCAGTAGTTTGATTCAGTTTTCCCATTGCCTTGAACTGCCATATCCTCTTTTAAATTGTATATTAAATTCATTTACAAAGTTCCTTTTCTGTATGAGACCTTGGGCTCTTTCCAGGTATTAGCTCATGCTGACTCGTTAATGGCCAAAGCAGTGTTGTATTTATTTACCTGATGGTGTATATTCCGTATTAGGTGATATTATTACTAACATTTATGTCATGTGTTATAGTTTACAAAATGTTTTTTTTTCCCACAACATTATCTCATTTAATCTTTACAACTATATGGTTATTTTGGGACTATTATTATCCCTTTTCTACAGATGAGGAAAAAAGGAGGCCATAAAAGGCTAAATAACTTATCCAAGGTCACACACAGTTTAAATGACAGAATTTTGATGTAAACCTAAGTTTTGACTCTAAATCTTGGGATCTTCCCACTACTACTCACTGACTACCAAATAATTAGCATATTTTATAAATTATGTTAATTTACCAAAACCAAAAACAAAACAGAAGCATATAAAGAAGAAAAAACAGTGGTCGACTGCGGGTGGCCCATTGGCAACAGAGAGGGGGCTGATGGTGAAGGCTTTGTAAACTTTGGAAAGGAGACTTTCTGTCAAGGGCAACAGGGAGTCACTGAAGCCAAAGCACGACTGGGTTTGCATGTTATGAAAGACAACCCGGGTTACAGTGCAGAAGCGGCTTGGAGGCAGCAAGAGTGGCTGTGGGGAGGTTGGGTGGGGCGCTGTGTCGGTGTTCAGGAGAAAGAAGTGGCTTTTGGTGGTGGCAATGCGCATTGTGAAAAATGGGCAGATTTGAGAGATGTGCAGTAGTGGAAATGAACAGGCCTCAATGACTGAGTGTAGACTGAGGATAAAGGAAGGGGGTATGTCAAGGATGAATTTTATGATAGACAAACGGGTGATTAAAGGTAATATTTTTCTGAAATGTTATTTGTCTACTGTCTAAATAATCAGCAAGGGACTTCCCTGGTGGTCCAGTGGTTAAAACTCCACCCTCCAAACTCAGGGGGCCTGGGTTTGATCCCTGGTCAGGGAACTAGATTCCGCATGCTGCAACTAAAAGATTCCACATGCTGCAACTAAGACCTGGTGCAGCCAAATAAATAAATAAATATTAAAAAAGTAAACAACAAAAATCCTTGTTAATAGATTTCTTTTACAGTTTTAAATTACAATCCAGAAAGGCTGTGCTCTTTTGCCTGGAGTGTTCTTCCTCCTGTCTTTCCTGTCCTACAAACCAAAGCTTAATCTGTCTCCTCCAAGAAATCCTTTCCAGTTTTCCCAGCTGGAAAAGTCTTCTGTTCTCCTGTGGCACTGCGTCCACACCTCTGGCTGAGCTGTCGTCACAGTCTGACTTTACTGTGGTGTTTATATCTATTGCCTCAATCAGACTGTAATTCTTTTGAGTTGTACTTGAATAAATATTGACTGAATAAATACTTGAATTAATGCATTTGAACTGTTGTTTTTTTCTCCCATTTTACAAGTAAGATGGTATTCCTAATAAAAAAGGGAAAGTTCAATATCATAAACAAGAAACTTAAGTCAAAGATGCAAACAGGAGATTAGTAGAGTATTAGAACTGTAATCTAAAATAATTTAGAGATTAATCCTTTGCCAGTTGCTTCGTCTGCAAATATTTTCTTCCATTCTGAGGGTTGTCTTTTCATCTTGTTTATGGTTTCCTTTGCTGTGCAAAAGCTTTTAAGTTTAATTAGGTCCCATTTGTTTATTTTTGTTTTTATTTTCATTACTCTAGGAGGTGAGGCAAAAAAGATCTTGCTGTGATTTATGTCAAATGGTGTTCTGCCTATGTTTTCCTCTAAGAGTTTTATAGTGTCTTGCCTTACATTCAGGTCTTTAATCTGTTTTATTTTTGTGTATGGTGTTAGGAAGTGTTCTAAATTCATTCTTTTACATGTAGCTGTTTGGTTTTCCCAGCACCACTTATTGAAGAGACTGTCTTTTTCCATTATATGTTCTTGCCTCCTTTGTCATAGGTGTGTGGGTTTATCTCTGGGCTAGCTCCAGACACACTACTTTATAGACCAGTGAAAAGACTTTAGATGTGATCTAAGAACTATGAATGATAATCTTTTAGAAATCATAGAGAATGTCAGTAGCCTCAAATGAATGTAAATGGGAAAATGCCACAATTCTTATTAGGAAAGAATGGTAAACTCCCAGAAACAAAAATCACTAATTTTTATTTAAATCACAAAAATAATAAATTAATTGGTTAATTATTCAATTTATTCTGTAAAAATACATTGACTAGTGAGGATAGGAAGATAAGAAGGAAGCCATAGCCTCTTAGAGGAGACAGAGGCATAAAAAAATAAATGTGATGTGACCTGTAATATAATAGATGTATGTACATATAGCTATGATAATACAAATGAAAAATTAATTCTGCCTGAGCATGTGGTCAGGGATAGCTGAAGATAGGAGGTGACATTTGCATTACTCTTTAAATAATAAATAGGAATTCCCCAGTAATCAAGTAGGAAAGAGAATCACAGGCATGAAAAATGCATAGTCAAGTTATGAAAGAATTACAACGCCTGTCTGAGCAGGTGGAACAGAGGATGTGTGAGAGAAAGTGACATGTGATAAACCCAGAAAGGCAGGCTAGAACTGAGAGAAAGAGGACTTGGCTTAGGAGCCATAATAAGAAATTGGTGCCTAATAGTGTAGAAAATTTTAGAGCTCAATTTAAAAAACACATGGTTTACAAATGTGCCGTAAGAAAAATGTAGTGATGAGTAGGAATAAGTATGTGAGTGAGAACCCACCGTGTCTGGCACAGAGGGATGATCAATAAGTATTGAATGAATAAACTTAGATTCATAAAGCAGTTTTTAAATAAACAATATTTATAAATATTTATGATATGAAATAAATATATAAACACTGATAGCCTTTCTACATACCAGAAGGGAATGACTAGAAACTGTACTGGAAACAATGCCCTTCTCAACAGCAACAAAACAGAGTCTACATACACGTAAGGTCATAGAAAACAAACTGGAAACTAGAGTGGTAAAGAAACATGAACAAGTGATATAAAAGATGAAAGATGACCTGAATATTTGCAAAAACGTGCCATGTCATTGGATGGGAACACAACATTTAAGAAATATCAATTCTTACAACTTATTTAGTATTCTAATTCTATTTTAATAAAAATCTCAATGACACCTTTTTTCTGTGCAGGAAAAAAAATACACATATAAACTTCTGGATGAGTAGTAAGATAAAAATACCCAAATTCAATTTTGTTAAAAAAAAGACTAGTAAAAAAGTCTTCTCTCTCTTGATATCAAAAGATATTACAAAGTTATAATAACTGAAATAATATGGTACCAACCAAGATTGGACACAAATATCATTGGCATGTCATAAAGAACTCAGAAATAAACTTTAATGTATAAAGAAGATGTCCTGGGAAATTAATGTGAAAAAATGATTTATTCCATAAATGATACTGGCAAAGTTTGTTAGCTAGAATAGAAGATCATTTACCCAAGCTTCTAAACACCAGAAGAATTCATATAATAGACAATCATGTGTGATTGTTGATTTTAAAATAATGCTGTTGTAATTATTGAAGAAAGACTTGTACAATCTATGGATTGTGAGGTTGGAAAAAACTGGTTGGTAATTTTATGGAATGTACAATTTGTGACATGTTTTAGCAGGTACTATCTCAAGTTATTGAAATGCAATTATGTAAATACTTACACGCAATGCGCCAGTTAAAAAATATGCATCCTTAAACATCACTAATTATTAAAGAAATGCAAATCAAAACCACAAAGAAGTATCACCACACACCGGTCAGAAGGGCTATCATCAAAAAGGTTACAAATAATAAATGCTGGAGAGGGTGTGGAGAAAAGTGAACCCTTCTACACTGTTGGTGGGAATGTAAATTGGTGCAGCCACTATGGAGGACAGTATGGAGGTTCCCTAAAAAACTAAAAATAGAGCTACCACACGATCAAGCAATCCCACTCCTGGGTATATATTTGGAGAAGATGAAAACTCTAATTTGAAAAGATACATGCACCCCAATATTTATAGCAGCACTATGTACAGTAGCCAAGGCATGGAAGCAACCTAAATGTCCATTGGCAGATGAATGGATAAAGAAGATGTGGTACATATATACAATGAAATATTAGTCAGCCATAAAAAAGAATGAAATGATATCATTTGCAGCAACATGGATGAACCTAGAGGATGTCATACTAAGTGAAGTAAGTCAGAAAGGGAAAGAAAAACATTATATGATATCACTTATATGTGCAATCTAAAAAATAGTACAAATAAATCTATGTACAAAATAGAAATAGAGTCACAAACATAAGATACAAACTTATGGCTATCAAAGGGGAAAGGGGGGAGGGAGGGGTAAATTATTAGTATGGAATTAACAGATGCAAATTATTATACATAAAATCAATAATCCACAAGGACTTACTGTATAGCACAGGGAACTATATTCAATATCTTGTAATAAACTATAATAGAAAATAATCTGAAAAAATATAACTAAATGACTTTGATTTATACCTGAAACTAACACAGTATGTAAATCAACTATATTTCAATGAAAAAAGAAAAAAAATATGCATCATTTTGGATAGACATTGTTAATCCAGAACAAGCCAGATTCTTGACTTCATAAATATACCGTGTTCTACTCTATTTGGAGAAAATTTGACCCACACTGGACTTCATAAAGACACTACAATGAAAGGACAGAGAATGTCAGATTGTATAAAAATGAAGAGCCAAATTTATGCTTTCTACAGAAGCATATTTTAAATATAAAGATAAGTATACTATACAAATAAAACAACTGAAAAAGATACACCATGCAAATAACTAACAAAAAGAAACCAGGAGTGGCTATATCAACATTAGACAAAGTAGACTTCAGAAAAGGACTATTACCGGAGATAATAAAGACAGGCAAGGGAGAAAAATCAATAAAATTGATAAATCTGTAATTCTTCTGGTTAAAAATAAAAGAGGAGGGACTTCCCAGGTGGTCCAGTGGTTAGGACTCTAGGCTTCCACTGTGTGGCGAACCCCAGGTTCAATCCCTGCTCAGGGAAATAGGATCCCGCATGCCACATGGCATGGTCAAAAAATAAAAAAAATAAAAAAAGAGGAAAGTCACAAATTATCAATATAAGAAAATAAAATGAGCTATTACTATAGATTCTATAGATATTAAAATAAGATAATATTACGAGTAATAATGAGATAATACCAGTATAATATTATAATATTATGAGTAAGTTGACAGTAAATTTGTCAACTTAAGTAAAATGGACAATTCCTTGAAAGACACAAATTAACAAAATGGACTCAAGAAGAAGCTGAAAACCTTAATAGCTTTTATATATACTTTAAAAATTGAATTTTTACTTAAAAATCTTCCCACAAAATAATGTCTGGTCAATGTGGTTTCACCAGTCAAGTCTACCAAATATTTAAGGAATGAAAAATACCAATTCTATGTGAATTCTTTCAGAACTCATTTTTAAGAGGTCAGGATAGAGAGATGTCATGTTTATGTATTGGAAGCTTCAATATTTTTGAAATATAAATTCTTCACAAATTAACCTTCAGATACAATTCAATTCCAGTAAAAATTGCAGTTGACTTTTTGTTTTTTTGGTAGAAACTAAAAAATTGATTCCAAAATTTATATGGAAATGCAGAGCACCTCAAGTCTTTAAAATTTTTTTAACAAAGAATAGCAAAGTTGGGGGACTTCCAACTTAACCGAAGCTGCAGTAATCAAGACAGTGTGGTTTTGTCTAAGTGTTAACATATAGGTCAATGGACAGAATAGTGAGTTCAGAAATACACTCATCCATACATGGTTATTTGATTTTCTATAAAAGTGTCACGGTAATTCCATGCGCAAAAGCATAGCCTTATAAAAAATCTTGCTAGAGCAACTGTTTATCTTCATAAGAAATGAACCCTGACTTATTCCATTCCTCATGTCAACTCAAAATGAATCATAGAGTTAAATATGAAAACTAAAACTATAGGACTTCCCCCCCAAAACATAAGAGAAAGTCTTCACACTTTGGGGTAGATGTAAATTTCTTAGAGAGGACACAGCATGCATAAACCATAAGAGGAAAAAAATAGAAAATTAGACTTTACAAAATGGAAAACTTCTGTTATATGAAAGACAATTTTAAGAAAATGAAAAGGCAAGCCATAGACGGGGAGAAAGTATTTGCAATGTATCTGACAATGGAGTTGTATACAGAATGCATACAGAAGACTTACATCCTAGTAATAAAAAAATCAATAAAAATAGGTAAAAGGTTTGGATAGATACTTCTTGAAAGACGTGGACGAATGGTGATTAAGCACATGAAAAGGAATTCAACATTATTAGTCCTCAGGGAAGTGCAAATTAAAAGTATAATCTGATGCCACTACACAAATTAGAACGACTAAAGTTAAGAATATCATCAAACAGTCCAATGGATACATTTTGGTATATTTGCACAATCTCAAAAATATTATGCTCAGAATCAGAAGCCAGAAAAGCACATGTTATAGAATTCCATGGAGTCAATAATGACAGAAAGCGGGTAAAAATTTTTCCTGAATGTGGGGATGAAGGGGGATTTTGCAGCAGAGAGAACTTTTGGGGTGATATTAATATTTTATCTTTAATGATGACACTGTTGCATATATTTTTCAAAACATCAAATTATGCGCTCAAAATCAGTGCATTTTAATGTATGAAAATTGTACTTTAATAAAGTTTATTTACTAAAGGCACCCTTATACATGGGAAACATCTTTGGCACAACTTTGAGACAAAGAGTTATTTTGACTTTATGTATAAAATCATATAAATAAATAAGAAAGACTTTGAGACTTAACAGGTGAATGGTAAAAGGTCATGAAGAAGAAATGCATTCACAGAAGATGAATTACATATGAGTAATAAGTTATAAAAATATTCAAGCTGTTTAGTAATCAAATAAATGCTAATTGAAATGATTAAAAGGTTTTTGCCTTTTCATAGCAAAAGGTTGAAAAATATAACAGTGCTGGAAAGAATTTGGTGTTGGTTCACTTGTTGGTAGGAACATGAATCATATAATTGTGTGAAAATCAAATTGTAAATATATACTATGAACTTTAGGATTTCCATACTTTGCTCCATTAATCCTAATTTTAAGATGCTATATTAAGGAAATTCTTAGAACTGTAGATAAAACTTTAAGAAAAATAAATTGACTCCAGCATTATTTGTATTATCAAAGCCCTGAAAATAGCCTAAATACAAGAATGTTAAATTAATGATTTCTTAAACTTTTGAGAAAATCTAATGGAAGTTTTTTTAATCAAACAAAATGTTACTTAGAACCCCCAAAATTGACACATAATAGCAGATCTGTTCTGGGGATGGTGTCTACCTACCCCACCTCTTTTTGGCTCTTTGCAGTGAATTTTTCGGAGACACCTTGGAAGAACCCTATGACTTTGAGAGCACAGTTTGAAAATCACTCCATTAAAGTTACTATTATCTGTACAATGGTATATTATGATATTTGCAAAGAATATTTGGAGGTATGAGAAAATTTTTTAAAATATAGAATACAAAGTTGTCATATATTTTATGATCTCAGCTATATGAAATATATCTGGAAAAAAGAAAAGAAATAATAAGTGAATTACAAATATTTTCATAAAAATGAAAATAACTATATCTGGATGGTAAGATTATGACTAATTTTAGTTTTATCTTTTATGCTTTTCTGAGTTTCTCAAGCTTTTAACAAGATGGGCATATGGTTTTTATGCTGAGAAAAAAATGTGTGTGTTTAAAGTCTGTCTTGCCAAACAGACTTCATGTTGTTTTTTTGATATGTAGGTTAGTGGAAATGCTGTAGTTCTACCATCTTATTTCAACTCAGTGATTGACAATTTCTCATGGTATTTTATTACAAAAATAATGGACTGTGGGCTGGGTGAAACACAGGGAGAGTCACAGTTGGTTGAGCAGTTCACTCAGTTACAAATATTTATTGAGCACTCATGACTCTCTGGGGCCTCTGCTGGGCCCTGAGGATGTCAAGTGACTAATACAGGGTTTCTGCCTCAGAGACGCTTAGTTCCGGGAAGAACAAGCATGAGTGCAAATAATTACAGTTCCACAGTGACATACATCCACTGCAGTTGTGGCAGGAATATTGAAGAATGACTGTCCTTGGAGCAACATCACAGGAGAAGCTTTTATGTCCACTTATTTTATGGTAAGCACCATTCTAAGTGCTTTATTTTGAGTCAGAAGTCACTGTTGCAAGCAACAGAGGCCAATGCTGGCTGATTACTCAGAAAAGGAGTTTTGTTTGAAAGATGTGTAGTTGTTAGCCTGGAGGACCAGGTTTGAGATGGTTTCCAGGAACAATGTCTGAAACCTTGATGTGCTATAGGCTCCAATGAGAAGTAGAGTGATCACACCACCATGGTTGGTCCTGCTGTATCAGGATCAACCTTGCTACCACTCAGCCCCTGAAGCTCCATGTCTCTGCAACCAGCATAGTCAGCACAATGATTGTCACTCAAGGCCTCCCTCTTTGGAACTGAGGCCTTGGGTTGGTGAGTCATTGTGTTTGGTGGAACCCAGGTCACATGCCATTTTCCTAGCTGGAACAAAGCTGGAGAGTTCTGGGTGTTTGCCTTGAGTAGACAGGACTCGTAAGACTGGATGCTTTCCATGTGTAGCATGAATATTCCAAACAGGCTGGGTAACCAGAAAACCTGACAGTTACCCACTATACACATGTTGTGTCATTGAATCCTTATGACCACCTCATGAGGTATGACATAGTCTCCATTCTTAAGATGAGGAAATGAAGATTCAAGAGGTCAAAAAATGTGCCTGAGTCTGCAAAACTAGGAAGTGGTAGATAGAACAAGAAACTGAAGTCTTTCTGGGCCCCAAGCTCATACACCATCAAGTAACTACAATTCCTGCTCTGAGTCACAGAGGAGGTGGCATCTGGCAGAGTCTTGAAAGAATAGGAGTTTTCAAAATCAATGTGGCTGTAACGAGGGTCCATTGTGAGGAAGGAAAGGGTGATACTAGAGAAGTAGTGAGGTTCTGGACCATGATAAGGGGAGAAGCTGATAAAAACGACCAGGCACAGCAGAGTTAGGGCGCAATTGTCAGAAAGAATTCAGTGTAAAGATTTTTAATCAGTGCTTTTCCTGGGATCCTCTTCCTTTTATTATTATTTTTTTAAACCAGATTCCAACTCCCTTTCAGTTGTTCCAGCAATAAATTATTTGGATTTTATTTAATAAGTTCTTAGACTTAACGTGTTGAAAGCAATGGGATTTTCTCCCCATGCAACATTCTTCAAGATGGTCACAGACTTTCTCCTGGAGTCTATCCAAAGAACACTTATGGGTTCAAGCCATGGGGAGAAAGGGGAGAATTTAACTGATACAATGACGTAATGAGACTTGTACTTTAAAAAGAGATAACTTTGACAGAAGTGTGGACCATGAGTTAGGAGAGGATCAACAAATGAAAGAAGAGAAAATAATTAGGAGGGTGTTGTAAGCCTCCAAGCAAGAAATGATGGAGACTTATTTACATAAAAATTGTTAATTGTTCTGTGAAAGCTTAGATGCACATCTCTGCTAACAGGCGCACTTAAATTCAGCTGTACTATTACAGGATAAGTGAGGTTCACCTGACCTGAAGCAGTTCATACTTGGGACCCTAGAGGCCTGTATACTAATGTATACTAACAAATGAAGTAGCTCACTCAACTCTGAAAGCCCTTTGGGTCTGAGTGAAGGCAAGTACAGTGTTTCTTCAGGAAAGTGTAGCCCCACTCTGCTCTTCTCTGGTTGAACCATAGAGAGTGCTGCCTGAAACCTTAGGTGCCATGCTTAAATAACATGTAGTGAAAGTGAAATGGCATTTAGGAGAAGGGAGATAGGCCAGGAAAATGCTGGAGAATTATTTCACTATGTAAGAGGAAGAATTAGAGCATGGTATTGCTTGAGATGAATTAACAGAAGACAGAATTAATATGTTCAAATATTTGAAAGGCTAGCATGTGAAAGAGTAATTACATCTATTCTCTCATACTCCAGAGGTCGGAGAGAAGACCATTGGGTAGGAGTCAGATTTGGGGTCAGCTTAAAAAAGAAATATGTGGCGAAGTGGTTAAGAACCTGCCTGCCAATACAGAGGACACGGGTTCAAGCCCTGGTCTGGGAAGATCCCACATGCCTCGGAGCAGCTAAGCCCGTGAGCCACAACTACTGAGCCTGCACTCTAGAGCCTGTAAGTCACAACTACTGAGCCCACATGCCACAACTACTGAAGCCTGAGTGCCTAGAACCTGTGCTCCACAACAAGAGAAGCCACTGCAATGAGAAGCCCGCTCACTGCAACAAAGTGTAGCCCCCACTCTCAGCAACTAGAGAAAGCCTGCTCATAGCAACAAACACCCAATGCAATCAAAATAAATAAAAATAAAATAAAAATTAAAAAAAGAAAAGAAATATGTAACTATTACAACTGTCTAAAGAAGACTGGCATGGCTCACAAGGCAGACAGACATTCAGAAAAAAGCTGGACACCATCTGTCAGAAGTTCTGCAGAAGGGGATCCTGCATGGAAGCTGGGGGGCTGGGCTGGGAGCAGAGGGAGGTGGAGGAGGAGTGAGCCATTTGAACTCTAAGTTGTCAAATTCTGAGAGCATGTAACATCACGTAATTAGGTATCACCAAGTGTTAATCATTAAATAAATGAAATAAAATTATTCAAAAAAAAGGAAATGGCCAAAGGACTCTTGAGGCCACAGCAACTTCTAATAGATTGGAGGAGAGAGGGCAAGAAGGCAGCCTTCTGTCTCCTTTGCCATCTCAGTTTTCTTTCTCTGAGTCTACCATGCAACAGTGAGATTTCATAGAAGAAACATACATTTTTAATGACTAAAAAGCAAAGAGTAATGAAGAGAACACAATGCTTGGTAAGAAACTGGAGGAGAAAGAAGGAATAAAGAGGGATGGAAATTCTTTCCCAGGAAGAGCAGGTATATGTGAAGACAGCAATCATAATAAAATTACTCATATTACTTTTATAATTATTGAACATTTATTACATGCCAGATTTGGTGCAAAAAGCTTTGCAAACGTTGTTTCAGATAACCCTCACAAAACCCTAGGAGGTCCTATCAGTGTCATCCCTCGTTTTTCATCAGTAGATAAGCAAATGGATTCTTTGAGAGCTTTAATAGCTTGCTAGTAAGTACTGCTGGGATTATCGAACAGGCCACTTAAATACCTTATCCAAAAATCTTCAGTCTCCAAGGTGCATCCATAGGAGTTTATAACCCAAATTTTATATAATTGAAAGCTATTTTATTATTTTAATATTAAGTAGATTCTAAAGCTCAAATAGCTTTCTCTCTTAATAATACACTCTCTCAATCTCTCTCTCTTCCACTCTGTCTTTCTTGCATAAAGCAGGGTCGTAGTTGTATAGGCAGATGGATGCAGCCTGGATTGATGGAGGTTCTCTCTGTTTGTAAAGAACAGTTTCATGTTCATCTACCCATCTGCTTGGTATCCACGCAACCATGAAATAGAACAGCTTTTGAATATTTACACTCTTCTTCGTACCATGCAGACACGGGGAATTACATGGTCATTTAGAAGTTTGTCCATTTAGGAAAATCTTATAACACCCAATAGAATAAAATTACAGACAAAGAACATTTTTCTCCTTTCCCCCCCCCAGATATTATGTTCCTGTTGTAATTAACCACATGCATACAGTTCAGATTGACTAAGACTCCTTTCTTATATAGCACCTTATCTTAGTTTGCAAATCAATTTTCCAAGTGATTTGGCTCTGCAAAATTCCAGTTGGTTCATAAATTCACACTGTTTGGGCCCACCCCTTTATTTTCCCTTAATGACTTTATTGCATTCTATTTAGTCTTGCATTGATAAGCCAAGGGAATAGGAAACATCTGTTCACAGAAAGTACTCTTACATTTTAATAGAAAAAGACTACTCTGAACATTAAGATAATATGCACATTGATACTATGGCAGAGGAAGTGTAAGAAATGCTTCTTTTCAATAAACACATTTTACTAAGAATGTCATTTTCGCAGCCATGTAAGTCCAGGGACAATATTAGAGAATGTGGGCATTTCTTTGTAAAGCTCCCAACCTCTTAGATGCATTGATAGATCTGTAAACTTAGTTCTACCACAGCTGCAGTATTGCCAGAGTTGGTCACTGCTAACTTTCACACATGCCCGTTAGTAAGTTATTTACCCTAAATTTACCTGAACCTGAACAGGAGCATCGGGAGGCTGGAGAATAGATCGTGTGAGGTCCTCTAGACAGGAACCTGACCACAGACATCAGACCTTGGCACCCTCTTGCTTTGTATTCTTGCTTTTCCCTCTGCCTATTTTCAAGTGGAAGAAATTAGTAGCCTCTATAACCCGCCATGAGATCTAATGAATTTGTAGGTTCAACAAATGTTAGTATTGAAAGAGATGTTACCTCATTAGAATAGTATTTTTTCAAACTATAGGTTGTGACCCATTAGAGAGTGGTAAAATCAGTCTAGTGGATTGTGATGGATTAAATATGGTCACAAATTCCCTGACTCTGCTATTATTAAGAAAAAGAGTCTTCATCTCCTCCTTTTGGATCTGGGTTGACCAATAGAAGGCATCAGAAGAGCCATTCTGGGACTTGGGATGTAAGGTCATAAACAACCTTGTAGTTTCCATTCAGGTCTCTTGGAATGCTCATTCTTGGGATACTCTCTCTAAGAACCCAAGTAAGAGCACCCAGACCACATGAAGAAGAAAAGTGTGGCTGCATACTTGACAATCAGAGCTGAGCTTCCAGCTAGCAGCCAGCATCACTGCCCAGCCGTATGAGTGAGTCCAGCACAGCTGAACATCAGAAGGCTACAGCTCCAGCCTACAGTCAGTTGCCTAACTGCAATTGCATGAAACCCCTGAATATGAACCACTCAGGGGAGCCCATTCAACCCATAGAACTGCTTGAGATAATAATATGTTGTTTTTAAGCCCTAAGTTTTGATGTGTTTTGTTATGCAGCATAAGATAACCAGAACACAGGTCAAGATAATTTTTTAGTAAAATAGAACAAAAGAAGAGAAAATAACAGAGGGATATAAAAGATAAATGTTTCTTTGCAAAGATTTTTATATTGTGTGTGTGAGTCATAGAGAGAGAGAGGGAGGGAGAGAGAGGGAGCGAGAAAGAGGCTGTGTTGTTGATATAAAACATTTTTCTATCTTTTATAGAAATTATAGATTTACAGAGATATTACCCACATGCTATACAATTTACTCACTTGGAGTGGACAACTCAATGTCTTTTAAGTATATTTACTGAGTTGTGCAAACAGCATCATAATCACTTTTAGAACACTTCTATCACCCCCAAACCACCCCTCCCCATACCCATTAGCAGTTATTTCCCATTCCTGTCACTGCCCAGTCCCAGGCAACTACTAGGTCACTTATTGTCTCCATAGATATACTTGTTCTGAACATTTTATATAAATGGGATCACACAATATGTGGTCTTTTGTAACTGACATTTCATTTAGCATGCTTTAATATTTCATTCCATTTTATTGCCAAGTAATATTCCATTGGTGAATATACCACATTTATTTATCCATTCAGCAATTAATGGGATATTTGGGTTGTTGGCACCTGTGGGCTATTATAATTAACTTTGCTATGGCTAGCCATGTACAAGTTTGTATGTGGACATATGTTTTCATTTATCTTAGGCATGGTACATCTACACTTAACATTTTGAGGAACTGCCAGACTATTTTCCAGAAATGCTGCACAATTTTACATTATCACCAGCACTGTATGAAGGTTCTAATTTTTCCATATCCTAGCCAACACATGTTACTGGCTCTTTTTTATTATGGCGTTCTAGTGTGTATGAAGTGATATCTCATTATGGTTTTATTTTGCATTTCCATAATGGTGGATGACTTTGAGCATCTTTTCATGTGATTATTGATAATTTCTCTATTCTTTTGAGAAAAATGTGTATTCAGATCCTTTGCTCACTTAAGAAAGTAGCTTATTTGTCTTTTTATTATTGTTTTGTAGGAGTTCTTTATATATTCTGGATACAAGTTCCTTACCAGGTATATGATTTGCAGGTATATTTTTCACATGCTATTTTCTTTTTTTGAAGTATTTTTACAGCATAAATTTCTTTTAGTTTATTTAGAAGTGTAGTAATTTATTTTTGTTGCTGTGTTTTTGGTGCAGTATTTAAGAAGTCCTTGCCTAACTCAAGGTCATGAATATTTATTACTTTGTTTTATATTTTAAGCTCTTAATAATCAAGTTTTAGTTAATTTTTGTGTATAGTGTGAGGAAAGAGTTCAATTTCATTATCTTGCATGTAGAATATCTAGTTGTCCCAATGAGGTCTGATGAAAAGACTTTTCTTTCTTTTATTGAATTTTCTTGGTACCCTTGTGGAAAATCAATTAATCTGGTCCATTTCACTAGATTAAAGTCAGAAAAATCTTGTGTTAACACATTTTTTTCTTTAAAGGGAATCTTATAGATTTCCTGGTTCATCCTTCAAGGAAGTCTTCATGGGGCTAGGTCCCCTTGCCATGTGCTCCTGAAGCACCCTATACTATACTCCTACTTGAATGCCTATTGAAAACTCCAAGGGCAGGGATTACATCTACCTTATTTGCCTACTATAGTGCTTAACATAGAGTTAATGCTTAGTAAATATTTGCTGTATTGTTGAATTAAAGGTGAATGAGACCTCAAAATGTGGAAGTGTGAATTGACTTGTTTGGGATTATACACTAAATTAGAGTTAGAATCAGGACCATAACCTAGACAAGAGAGTTCTACTCTACTCTATCATGTCACTGGTCCTATTCCTGTGCATTGTAGGTATGAGTACATGAGAAGTTTTAGAACAAAATCTTGTTGATATGTCAGTTAAATATATGACTTATTTGGGAATGAGCCTTTTAAATTTTACTAAAGAAAATAAAAGAAAAAAAATTAGGACTTCTGGATTCCAGTCTGGCATGTAAGTTGCTTGGAAGTCATCACTCCATCTTGACAAGCAAAAACCTGACCAAGCTGAAAAGTCAACAACTCATCTTAGATCTGTCAAAAATGTGTGGTCACAAGGCAGGCCATCACCCCCCAAAGGAGAGAGAGAGGGGAGAATACAGAGAACCACCACTTCCTGGAGCAGGAATCCACCAGTAGAGACCTCCATGGGAATCAGTACCAGGGTAAGAAAACCTGAATTGTAATTGAAGAATTACTGGAGAGCTCAGAGTAGAAGAGTCTGAGAGTTAAGAACTCCTGGGAGACACAGTCAGAGCGGGTCTCCAAGCTTTTCTGAGTTTTATCACCAGAAACTGGACCAGGTTCTCTCAGTGAACATAGGGGAAAAAATCCTCATGCTTCTGGCAGTGGAAGGGGAAAAGGAGCCATTTTGAAATATGCCAGAATAGTCTGTTCATTTAACCAGAGACTAAATTATTGCAGTTTTATTAGAGCCTAACTGACTGGGGGAAGGGAAATACCCAACTCCTATAGCATTCCACTTGGAAGATAGGAAATACCCAACCACAGACTCCTCTAGCCTTTGACAGGCAAGAAGGGAAATATCCAACTCTAGTTCACTCTAGCCATTTGATCCCACCTAAGGCAGGGGAAATGGAGAAACACTTGTGAAGTTCACAGTGTACTGAGACCTACTCAGGGGATTCTTGAGTGCTTGACCTACATCACCAGCACATCACTAAAGGCTCATTTACCACAGTCCCTTTTATCTAGCACATTATGTCTGGCTACCAAGAAAAAATTGTGGGGCATACTACAAGGCAAAAAACAGAGCTTGATGCAACAGAGTAAGCATCCAAATCAGACACAGGTTTGGCAAGGATGTTGGAATTATCAGATTTGGAATTCAAAATGACTGTGATTAACATGCTAAGGACACTAATGCATAGACAGCATACAAGAACAGATGGGCAATGTAAGCAGAAAGATGGAAATCCTAAGGAAAAGTCAAACAGAAATGCTAGAAATCAGGAACAATATAACAGAAATGAAGAACGTCCTTAATGGACTGAGGAAAGAAACTCTGAGATCGAAGTTAAAGGAAAATCTCTAAAAGGAAATCTCTAAAACAGAAAAAGGAAAGAGAAAATAGACAGAAAAAAAATGGAACAGAATATCCAAGAACTGTGGGACAACTACAAAAGATACAACATATGCATAATGAGAATACCAGAAGGAGAAGGAAGAAAGAAAGGAAATGAAGAAATATTTGAAGAGACAATGACTGAAAATTTCCCCAAATTAATGTCAGACACCAAACCACAGATCAGAGAACATCAAGCAAGATAAATGTATGTATATATCTAAGCATATCATAGTCAAACTGTGGAAAGTCACAGTTAAAGAAAAAAATCTTGAAAGAAACCAGAGGAAAAAACAGCTTACCTATGGAGAGGCAAAGATAACAATTACGTCCAATTTCTCCTCAGAAACCATGCAAGCAAGAAGAGGGTGTGAAATATTTAAACCGTTGAGGGAAAAAAAATCACTAATCTAGAATTTTGTACCCTACAAAATTATTCTTTACAAAATACTTCTTGACATACAAAAACTGAAGGAATTTATTGCCAGCAGACCACCTTATAAGAAATGTTTTTTTAATTAAAGTACAGTTGATTTACAATATTGTGTTAGTTTCAGGTATTTAGCATAGTGATTCAGCATTATTGCAGATTATACTCCATTATAGGTTATTATAAGATTAATTATTAATGGATATGATTCCCTGTGCTATACTGTATATCCTTGCCACTTATCTATTTTATATATAGTAGTTTGTATCTGTTAGTCCTATACCCTTAATTTGTCCCTCCCCCTTACCCTCTCCACTTTAGTAACCACAAGTTTGTTTCCTGTATCTGTGAGTCGGGATCTGTTTTGCATATACATTCACTTGTATTATTTTTTAGATTCCACATATAAGTGATGTCATACAATAAGTGCATTTCACTTAGCACAATACTTTCTAAGTCCATCCACATTGCCACAAATGGCAGAACTTCATTCTTTTGTAAGACTGAGTAATATTATATATAATCATATCTTCTTAACAAACCATCTGTTGATGGACACTTGGGTTGCTTCCATGTTTTGGCTATTATGAATAGTGCTGCTATGAACATTGGGGTGCATGTATCTTTTCTAACCAGTGTTTTCATTTTTTCCAGGTATATACCCAGAAGTGGAATTGCTGGATCATATGGTAAACTCTATTGTTATCCTTTTAAGGAAACTCCACACTGTTTTCCATAGTGGCTGCACCAATTTACATTCCCATCAACAGCATATGAGGATTCCCTTTTCTCCACATCCTCTCCAACATTTGTTATTTGTAGCCTTTGATGATAGCCATTTTAACAGATGTGGGGTGATGATATCTTATTGTAGTTTTGATTTGCATTTCTCTGATAATTAGTGATGTTGAGCATCTTTTCATGTGCTTATTGGCCATCTGTATGTTTTCTTTAGAGAAGTGTCTAGTCAGGTCTTCTGCCCATGTTCTGATGGGGTTGTTTGGGTTTTTTTGGATATTGAATTGTATGAGCTGTTTATATATTTTGGATATTAACCCCTTGTCAGTCATATAATTTGCAAATATTTTTTCCCATTCCATAGGCTGACTTTTCATTTTATTGATGATTCTCTTTGCTGTGCAAAACCTTTTAAGTTTAATTAGGTCCCATTTGTTTAATTTTGCTTTTATTTCTTTTGCCTTAGGATACTGATCCAATAAAATATTGCTACGATTTATGTCAAAGAGTGTTCTGCCTATGCTCTCTTCTAGTTTTATGGTTTCAGGTCTTATATTTAGGTCTTTTAACCATTTTGAGTTTATTTTTGTATATGGTATGAGGGAATGTTCTAATCTCATTGTTTTGCATGTGGCTGTCCAGTTTTCTCAGCACCACTTGTTGAAGAGGCTATCTTGTCTCCATCGTATATTCTTGCCTCCTTTGTCATAGATTAATTGACCATAGGTGTGTGGGTTTTTTCTGGGATCTCTAGTCTGTCCCATTGATTTATGTACAAGAAATATTAAAGAAGTTCTTTAGAGAGTAGAAAAATGATATAGGTCAGAAACTCTGATCTACATAAAGAAAAGAAGAACATTGGAGAAGGAATAAGTGAAGGTAAAGTAAAAACTTTTCTTTTTCTTTTTCTTAACTAATCTAACAGAAAATAGTTTGTTCAAAATTATAATAGCAACAATGTGTTCAATAAGTATGTTCACATGTACATGTATACATTTTGGTATATTTATGTATAAGTGTAATAGATGTAAACAATGATACAAGGGATGGGAGAGAGAAATTAGGACTATTTTTGTAAGATACTTGCACTACCCATGAAGTAGTAGAGTGTTATTTGAAAGTGGACTTGGAGTAGCTCTAAGTGTATATTGCAAACTCTAAGGCAACCATTAAAAAAAGATAAAAGAGGTATGACTGATATACTAAGAAAGGAGAGAAAATGGACTTATATAACATGCTCAATTAAAACTACAAAAGGCAGAAAAAGAATGGAAGATAAAGATAGGAACAAGGAACAAGGTCAACAAAGAGAAAACACTAACAAATATAATGGTAGATATTAGTTCAACTGTATCAATTCTCATTTTGAATGTTTGTAGTCTAAAGGCACCAATTAAAAAACAAATTGTCAGAGTGTATCAAAAAACCCAGCTATACATTGTCTAAAAGAAATCCACTTTAAATCTATATGTCTTTAAAGTAAATGGATGGAGAATGATGTATCATAACAATACTAACCAAAAGAAATCTGGAGTAGGTATTTTAACTTCATGAAGAGCAGACTTCAGAGTAAAGAAAGCTATCCATGACAAAGATGGGATAAATAATGCTAAAGGGGTCAGTTTTACAAGAATACATCACAGTTCTGAATGTTTCTGCAGCTAACAACAGAAAATCAGAGCTGGGAGGCAATACTTGATGAAACAACAAGGAGAATAGATAAATCCACTATTAGAATCAGAGACATCAATGCTCATCTGTCAGAAATGAACTGATCCAGTTGGCAGAAAATCAGTAAGGACTTAATTGAATACAAGAGCACCATCAATCAATTGGATATGTGACATAATCAATTACATCATCTAATGAAGCCGAATATACGTTTTTCTCAAGTTTATAGGGACTATTCACCAAGATAGACCACATTCTGGGCCACAAAACACACCATGACAAATACAGAAGAATATAAATCACACATTGTCTGCTCTCAGACCAAAATAAAATTAAACCGATAATGGAATGATATCTGGAAAATCTCCGAATACTTGGAGATTATACAACACATGTATAAATAACACATAGGTAAAGAATACATCTCAAGAGAAATTAAAAATACTTTGAAATAAGTGAAAATGAAAATAAAAATTCTTAATTTGTGGGATGCAGTGAAAGTAGTGCTTAGATGGCAATTTACAATACTGAATGCATATATTATAAAAGAAGATAGATCTAAAATCAATTCCCTGAGCTTCCACTTTAGGAAACTAGAGAAAGAAGAGAAAATTAAATTCCAAGTAACCAGAAGAAAAGTATGCATAGATCAATGAAATTGAAAACAGGAAATCAATAACAAAAAATCAACAATTTTAAACAAAAGTGATTCTTTGAAAAGGTTAGTGAAATCAATAAGCCTCTAGACAGACTAAGAAAAAAAGAAGACACAAATTATTAGTATCAGAAATTAAATAAGGGACATCACTACAGATCCCATTGACATTAAAAGGGTAATAAAAATATTATGAACAATTATTTGCCCACAAATTTGATAATTAGATGAACCAGACCAATTCCTTGAAAGACACAATCCGTTAATGTTACATAGAAGAAATAGACTATCTGAATATGCCTATGCTGTAGACTGAATGTTTATGTATCCCTCTGCTAAATTCATATGTTGAAATCTTACCCACCAACGTAATGGTAGGAGATGTGTCCGGGGAGAAGATTAGGTCCTGAGGAAAGAGCCCTCATGAATGGAATTAGTGCCCTTATAAAGAGACCTCAGGGAGCTCTTTTGCCTTCTCTGCCATGTGACGTTACAGTGAGAAGATGACTGTCTATGAGCCAGGAAGCTGGTCCTTGCAGGATGCTGAATCTGCTGGCATCTTGATCTTGGACGTCTCAATCTCCAAAACTGTGAGAAATAAATTTCTATTCTTTATTAGCCACCTAGTTTATAGTATTTCTGTTATAGCAGCCTGCATGGACTAAGGCTATACATGTTAAAGAAATTGAATAAAAAATTAATAATCTTCCAAAACAGAAAGCACCATGCCAAGATGAGTTCACTAGTGAGTTCTACAAAATGTTTAAGGAAGAAATTGTGCCAATTCTCCAAATTCTCATCCGGAAGATAGGAGAGAATACTTTGTAACTCATTCTTTGAAGCTATCATCATCCTAATACCAAAACCATACAAAGACATTGTAAGAAAACTACAGACCAATATCTCTTATAAAGGTAGATGCAAAAGTCCTCAATAAAATATTAGCAAATCAAATTCAACAATGTATAAAAAGAATTGCACACCATGACCAAGTGATATTTATTCCAGGTATATGAGGCTGGTGCAATATTCAAAAATCAATTATTGTAATCCCTAATATCAACAGGCTAAAGAAGAAAAATCACATGATTATATCAATAGATGCAGGAAGACCATTTGAGAAAATCCAACAGCCATTTATGATAAAAACTCTCAGAAAACTAAGAATAAAGGGGGACTTTAATTTGGTTAAAAAATATCTACAAAACACCTACAGCTAACAAAATATTTAGTGGTAAGAAACTAGAAGCTTTCCTGCTAAGATCATGAACAAGGCAAGTATGGTCCCTCTCACCACTTATTTTTGACATTGTATTGGAAGTTCTAGCTAATGCAATAAACAAATGAGAAAAAAAAGGAAAACTGATTGGGTAGAAACAAATAAAACTCTTTGCTTACAGATGACATGATTGCCTACATAGAAAATCCGGAAGAATCATAATCATCAACAACATCATTATCAACATCATCATCATCATCATCATCATCATCATCATCATCATCATCATCATCATCAACAAGAACAACGAAACTCCTCAAATTGGTAAGCCATTAGAGCAACATTGCAGGATACAAGATTAATATACAAAAGTCAACCCCTTTCCTGTACACCAGCAATGAACAAGTGGAATTTAAAATTAAAAACTCAACATCATTTTCATTAGAACCCCAAAGAATGAAACACTTAACTATAAGTCTAACAAAATATGTGCAGGTAAAACTCCAAAACGCTATTGAAAGAAATCAAAGAACTTGAGGTAACTGGAGATATATTTCATGTTTATGAATGGAGAAACCCAATATCGGTAAGATGTCAATTCTTCCAACTTGATCTACAGATTCATTGTATTCCTAATCATAATCCTAGGAAGTTATTTCGTGGATATCAACAAACTATTCTAAAGGTTGTATGGAGAGGCAAAAAACTCAGAATGGCCAACACAATATTGAAGGAGAAGAACAAAGTAGGAAGACGCACATTACCCAACTTCAAGATTTACTATAAAGCTATAGTAATTAATATAGCTTGGCATTGGTGAAAAAAACAGACAAATGAATCAATGAAACAGAATAGACACTCCAGAAATACATCCACACAAATAGTCAATTGATCTCTGACAAAGGAGGAAAGCCAATACAATGGAGCAAAGATAGTCATTTTAAACAAATAGATAGACATTTTAAACAAATGTCCTGGAAAATCTGGACATCCACATGCAGACAAAGCAAAACAAAACAAAAACAAAACAAAACAAAACAAAACAAAACAAAATGCGAAAAGTGAATCTGGACACAAACTTTATGCCTCAGGAATGGGATTGCTGGATCTACGGTGGGTCTATTTTTTGTTTTTTGAGGAAAATCCATGCTGTTTTCTATGGTTATTGTGCCAATTTACATTCACAGCAGCAGTTTACAAGGGTTCCCTTTTCATCAGATGCTCAAATAACATTTGTTATTTGTGGAGTTTTTGATTATGGCCATCCTGACAGGTGTGGGGTGATGTCTCGTGGTTTTGACTTGCATTTCTCTGATGATTGGCGATGCTGGGCATCTTTTCATGTGCCTGTCAGCCATCCATGAGTCTTCTTTGGAGAGGTGTCTATTTGGTTCCTCTGCTAATTTCTAAAATCAGGTTATGTTTTTGATATTGAGTTGTATGAGTTGTTTGTATATTTTGGTTATTAATCCCTTGTGGTCATATCATTTGCAAATGTTTTCTATCATTCAGTATGTTGTCTTTTTGTTTTGTTGGTGGTTTCCATTGCTGTGCCAAAGCTTTTAGGTTTAACTACATCCCATTGTTTATTTTTGCTTTTATGTCTTTTGCCTTAGGAGACAGATCCAAGAATAACATATATATATAACATATATATATATTAAGTTAAATTATATATATTAAATAAAAATATGTATTAAAAAAACTTTATGCCTTTCACAAAAAGTAATTAAAAATGAATCATAGACCTAAATATAAAATGCAAAGCTATAGAACTCCTAGAAGACAATATAGTAGAAAATCCAGGTGACCTTGGCTATGGTGCTAACTTTTTAGATAGAACACCAAAGTCACCGACCATGGAAGAAATAATCAATAAGCTGGATTTCATTAAAATAAAAAACTTATGCTCTGCAAAAGACTATTGTATGATCCCAACTATATTACATTCTGGAAAATGCAAAACTATGAAGACAGCAAAAGGATCAAGTTTGCCTGGGGTTAGTGGGGAGGAAGGGATGAAGAAGTGAAGCATAGAGAATAAACAGTGAAACTATTCTGTATGATACTATAATGGAGGATACATGTTATTATATATTTGTCAAAATCTACAGAATGTACAACACCAAGAGTGACCCTAATGTAAACTACAGAATTTGGGTGATAATGATATGTCAGTGCAGGTTTATTGATTTTAACAAATGTACCACTCTGGTGCTAGATGCTAATAGTGGAGGAGGCTCTGTATGTGGGAAAAGAGATGTGTGGGAAATCTCTGTATCTTCTGCTTCATTTTGCTGTCACCTGAAAATCACTCCAAAAGTGAGTTCTATTTAAAAAGAAGCAACAGTCCAACATCCAATTACAAAGTGTTAAAGGAACTTTTTGCTTAGACTTTAGCAGGAAAGGGTTGTCAGTACATATAAACTGTAAACACACCAAGAATTCTTGCTGCTTAACAATACTCATCATTGACTTCACCTGTTTATTCAAGATTGCTGACAAAATGTTAAGGGTTAGCTGCATGATTAGTTTATGTTTTCCTTGTTCAGCAAATGGGAAGAGAAAAAAATATCTCTGACTGAGTTGCTACATGGAAGCAATTTACTACCTCATCAACCTTAAAAAAGGTTCAAATCAGGGTGTGTTCAATCTTGCCATCTACCATATGCCTGAAAATGCTCACTGAATGGAAACCTCGATGTGAGAATATAATGTATGTGTATGGTAACCTCACCTTTAGGCCAGCGGACACTAAGGTCAGCCTGCCACCCACCCCCTGTTCTCTCATTGTGTCTCACCTGGACTGTTACAATACTGTTCTAAATCAACTCTCGTCTTCTACTTTCATTCCATTTTATTCCATCCTGCATGTGCTTCAGGAGTTGTTTTTACCAAATGTAAACTTGTCACATCATTTTCTATGCCTAAAGCCTAGCGCCCACAGGCTAAAGTCCAAGATCTTTAGCATCAGGTACAAGGTACTTCACAATTTAACCATGGCCTACCTTTTCAATGTTTTCTTCCTCCCCGTCCCTCCCCTCCCCTTCTCTCCCTTCCCCTATCCTCTCCTTTCCTTTCTTCTTTGCCTCTCTTCTCTCCCCTCCTCCCTGTGCTTCCCAGTGTTCTGCAATTTCCAGCTGACCTGTTGCTCATGCCTGAAAACTTAAAGCATCCTTGGCTCCTTGATTTCTCTTATATTCCATATCCAATTCATCAGCAAACCCTGATGTCTCTACCTTCAAAGTATATACAAAATCTAACCATGTCTAGCTCATACATTGATACCTCCCTGGTCCAGTTTATCATTATCTCTTGTATAGTTTATTGGAATACTTTGTAACTGGTATCTCTGTTGTCTATACATCATAGAATAGGACAGTAATTCTTGTAAACCCTAAGTCAGGTCCTATCACTCCTCTGCTCAAAGCCCTTCAATGTCTCCCAATTCACTTAAAATCCAGAGTCCTTACAAGGGCTCTAGATCTCCTACTGCTCTCAGCCATGTTGGCTGCTGCCCTCTTCCACCTATGTCATGACTTTTATGTGTGCTACCTTCTCTTCCTATACATGCTTCCCCCAGCCACCCACAAGGTTAATTCTCTCATTTACTTCTTGTTTCACCTCAAATATCACCTTCTCTCTTCTCCATAAGGCCTTCTGTCTCTAATGTTTAGAAAATAATATACCTCTCCTACTCCATGGGTACTCTTACTCTGCTTCATTTTTTCCCCATAATATGCATCAACACCAGATTATATATTGCCAAGCTTCTCACATTAAAATATAAATTCCTTGAGAGAGGGCCCTGCCTTTGTCTGCTCTACCTTCAAAGTATATACAAAATCTGACCATGTCTAGCTCATATTATTTCTATGTCTTTAATTCCTAGAACAATGCCTGGCATGGAGTAGGGGCTCATGAAACATTCCTTGCATATAAGAAATAGAGGTGATTGAGCATATGGGAGAGTTTGGCCTCTTTTCTAATGTTAAAGACTGAGTTCTTAAATTCAGTTTCTTTTGGATAACTGTTTGGTTAGTATTTTGCTCACAGTGATAGGATGTCTGCACTAGAATCCTACAGAGATATCTGTATTTCTAATAATACTAATACCATATGTATGACACTTGTAGAACACTATATTATCTTTATATAAATTTTATTTTTATTATTTTATACAAACTTCATAACACAGTATGGAAGATATTATTATCTCATTTCTTTTTTTTTCTCCTCTTTTTAAGCTCTTTATTGGAATATAATTGCTTTACACACTTGTACCAGCCTTTGAGGTACACCAAAGTGAATCAGATATATTTACACACAAATCCCCATATCCCCTCCCTCCCAAGAGTCCCCCCACCCTCCCTGTCCCAGCCTTCTAAGGCATCACCCATCATCAAGTTGATATCCCTTTGTTATACAGCAACTTCCCACTAGCTATCTATTTTACAGTTGGTAGTGTATATATGTCTAGGCTACTCTCTCACTTTGTCCCAGCTTCCCATTCTCCCCCTGCAGCCCCAACCCCATGTCCTCCAGTCCATTCTCTGCATCTGCATCATTATTCTTGCCCTGTCACTGGGTTCATCAGTACCATTTTTTTTTTTTTTTAGATTCCATATGTATGAGTTAGCAAACAGTATTTGTTTTTCTCTTTCTGGCTTACTTCACTCTGTATGACAGACTCTAGATCTATCCAGCTCATTACATATAGCTCCATTTCATTCCTTTTTATGGCTGAGTAATATTCCATTGTATACATATGCCACATCTTCTTGATCCATTCATCTGTTGATGGGCATTTAGGTTGCTCCCATGTCCTGGCTACTGTAAATAGTGCTGCATTAAATATTATGGTACATGTTTCTTTTTGGATTATGGTTTTCTTTGGGTATATGCCCAGGAGTGGGATTACTGGATCATATGCTAGTTCTATTTTTAGTTTTTTAAGGAACATCCAAACTGTTTTCCATAGTGGCTGTACCAACTTACATTCCCACCAACAGCACAGGAGAGTTCCCTTTTCTCCACACCCTCTCCAACATTTGTTGTTTCTAGATGTTTTGATGATGGCCATTCTGACAGGTGTGAGGTGATACCTCATTGTGGCTTTGACTTGCATTTCTCTAATGATTACTGTTGTTGGGCATCTTTTCATGTGTTTGTTGGCCATCTGTATGTCTTCTTTGGAGAAATGTCTATTTAGGTCTTCCACCCATTTCTGGATTGGGTTATTTGCT
This sequence comes from Hippopotamus amphibius kiboko, assembly GCF_030028045.1. Lineage (NCBI taxonomy): Eukaryota > Metazoa > Chordata > Mammalia > Artiodactyla > Hippopotamidae > Hippopotamus > Hippopotamus amphibius. The sequence continues at coordinate 99,761,556 of NC_080194.1, forward strand.
TTTCTGGTATGAGGCTGCATGAGCTGCTTGTATATTTTGGAGAGTAATCCTTTGCCCATTGCTTCATTGGCAAGTATTTTCTCCCATTCTGAGGGTTGTCTTCTTGCCTTGTTTATGGTTTCTTTTGCTGCGAAAAGGCTTTTAAGTTTCATTAGATCCCATTTGTTTATTCTAGATTTTATTTCCATGATTCTAGGAGGTGGGTCAAAAAGGATCTTGCTTTGATGGATGTCATAGAGTGTTCTGCCTATGTTTTCCTCGAGGAGTTTTATAGTGTCTGGCCTTACATGTAGGTCTTTCATCCATTTGGAGTTTATTTTTGTGTATGGTGTTAGGAAGTGTTCTAATTTCATTCTTTTCCATGTAGCTGTCCAATTTTCCCAGCACCACTTATTGAAGAGGCTGTCTTTTTTTCCATTGTATATTCTTGTCTCCTTTGTCAAAGATAAGATGCCCATATGTGTTTGGGTTTACCTCTGGGTTCTCTTTTCTGTTCCAATGATCTTCCTTTCTATTTTTGTACCAGTACCATACTGTCTTGATCACTGTGGCCTTGTAGTATAGTTTGAAGTCAGGAAGCCTAATTCCACCAACTCCCTATCATTCTCAAGATTGCTTTTGCTCTTCAGGGTCTTTTGCATTTCCATACAAATCATAAGGTTTCTTGTTCTAGTTCTGTGAAAAAAGTCATTGGTAATTTGATGGGATTGCGTTGAATCTGTAAATTGCTTTGGGTAGGATATTCATTTTCACAATGTTGATTCTTCCAGTCCAAGAACATGGTATGTCTCTTCATCTGTTTGTATCATCTTTGATTTCTTTCATCAGTGTCTTATAGTTTTCTGCATACAGGTCTTTTGCCTTCTTAGGCAGGTTTATTCCTAGGTATTTTATTCTTTTTGTTGCAATGGTAATTGGGAGAGTTTACTTAATTTCTCTTTCTGTTTTTTCATTTTTAGTGTATAGGAATGCAAGAGATTTCTGCACATTAATTTTGTATCCTGCTACTTTACTAAATTCATCAATTAGTGCTAGCTGTTTTCTGGTAGAATCTTTAGGGTTATCTATGTATAATATGATGTCATCTGCAAAGAGTGACAATTTTAGTTCTTTTCCAATTTGATTTCCTTTTATTTCATTTTCTTCTCTGATTGCTGTGGCTAAAACTTCAAAAAATATGTTTAATAATGATGGTGAGAGTGGGCACCCTTGTCTTCTTCCTGTTCTTAGAGGGAATTCTTTCAGTTTTTCCCCATTTAGAATAATGTTGGCTTTTGGTTTCTCATATATGGCTTTTATTAGGTTCAGGTAATTTCCTTCTTTGCCCAATTTCTGGAGAGTTTCTATCATAAATGGATGTTGAACTTTGTCAAAAGCTTTTTCTGAGTATTTTGAAAATATCATATGGCTTTTATCCTTCAGTTTGTTAATATGGTGTATCACATTGATTGATTTGTGTATATTGAAGAATCCTTGCATCCCAGGGATAAACCCCGCTTGATCATGGTGTATGATTTTTTTATTGTGTTGTTGGATTCTGTTACCTAGTGTTTTGTTGAGGATTTTTGCATCAGTATTCATCAGTGATATGGACCTGTAATTGTCTTTTTTTGTGACATCTTTGCCTGGTTTTGGTATCAGGGTGATGGTGGCCTTGTAGAATGAGTTTGGGAGTATTCCTCCTTCTGCTATATTTTGGAAGAGTTTGAGAAGAATAGGTGTTAGCTCTTCTCAAAATGTTTGATAGAATTCGCCTGTGAATCCATCTGGCCCTGGGCATTTGTTTGTTTGGAGATTTTTAATCACTGCCTCAATTTCCATACTTGTGATTGGTCTGTTCATAGTTTCTATTTCTTTCTGGTTCAGTCTTGGAAGAGTGTACTTTTCTAAGAATTTAACCATTTCTTCCATGTTATCTAATTTATTGGCATAGAGTTGCTTGTAGCAGTCTCTCATGATCTTTTGTATTTCTGAGGTGTCTGTTGTTACTTCTCCTTTTTCATTTCGAATTCTATTGATTTGCATCTTCTCCCTTTTTTTCTTGATGAGTCTGGCTAATGGTTTATCAATTTTGTTAATCTTCTCAAAGAACTAGCTTTCAGTTTTATTAATTTTTGCTATGGCTTCCTTCCTTCCTTTTTCATTTATTTCTGCCCTGATCTTTATGATTTCTTTCCTTCTGCTCACTTTGGGGTTTCTTTGTTCTTCTTTCTCTCATTGTTTTAGGTGTAAATTTAGGTTGTTTATTTGATATTTTTCTTGTTTCTTGAGGTAGGAGTGTATTGCTATAAACTTCCCTCTTGGAACTACTTTTGCTGTGTCCCATAGGTTTTAGGTTGTTGTGTTTTCATTGTCATTTATTTCTAGATATTTTTGATTTTCTTTTTGATTTCTTTAGTGATTTCTGGGTTGTTTAATTGGGTATTGTTTAGCTGCCATGTGTTTGCATTTTTTGCATTTTTTTCCTGTAATTGATATCTAGTCTCATGACATTGTGGTCTGAGAAGATGCTTGATATGATTTCAATTTTCCTGAATTTATCAAGGCTTGATTTGTGACCCAAGATGTGATCTATCCTAGAAAATGTTCCATGTGCACTTGAGAAGAAAGTGTATTCTGTCGTTTTCGGATGGAATGTCCTATAAATATCAATTAGGTCGAGATGCTCAAATGTGTCATTTAAAGCTTGTGTGTCCTTGTTTATTTTCTGTTTGGATGATCTGTCCATTGATGTAAGTGGGGTGTTCAAGTCTCCCACTATTATTGTGTTACTGTCGACATCCCCTTTATGGCTGTTAGCATTTGCCTTATGTATTGAGGTGCTCCTATGTTGGGTGTATAGGTATTCACAATTTTTATATGTTCTTCTTGGATGGATCCCTTGATCATTATGTAGTGTCCTTCCTTGTCTCTTGTAATAGTCTTTACCTTAAAGTCTAATTTGTTTGAGATGAGTATTGCTACTCCAGCTTTCTTTTGACTTCCATTTGCATGGGATATCTTTTTCCATCCCTTTGCTTTCAGTGTATATGGGTCCCTTGGTCTGAAGTGGGTTTCTTGTAGGCAGCATATAGAAGAGTCTTGTTTTTGTATTCATTCAGCCAGTCTGTGTCTTTTGGTTTGAGCATTTAATCCATTTACATTTAAGGTGATTATTGACATGTGTGTTTCTATTACCATTTTCTTAATTGTTTTGGATTTTTTTTTTTGTAGGTCTTATCCTTCTCTTGTGTTTCCTACTTAGAAAAGTTCTTTAAGCAATTGTTGTAATGCTGATTTGGTGCTGCTGAATTCTTTTAACTTTTGCTTATTTGTAAAACTTTTGATATCTCCATCCAATCTGAATGAGATTCTTGCTGGGTGGAATATTCTTGGCTGTAGGTTTTTCTCTTTCAGGACTTTCAGTATATCCTGCCATTTTCTGGCTTGCAGAATTTGTGCATAATGATCAGGTGTTATCCTTATGGGTTTTCCCTTATATGTTATTTTTTGCTTTTCTCTTGTTGCTTTTAATATTTTTTCTTTGTGTTTAATTGTCATTAGTTTAATATGTGCCTTGGAGTATTTCTCCTTGGGTTTATTCTGTATGGGACTCTCTGCACTTCTTGGACTTGGTTAATTATTTCCTTTCCCATGTTGGGGAAGTTTTCCGCTATAACCTCTTGAAATATTTTCTCAGACCGTTTCTTTTTTCTGTTTCTTCTGGGATGCCTATGATTTGAATGTTGGTGCACTTAAATGTTGTCACCAAGGTCTCTGAGACTGTCTTCCATTCTTTTTATTCTTTTTTATCTTTCCTGCTCTGTGGCAGTTATTTCCCCCATTCTATCTTCCAACTCACTTATTCATTCTTCTGCCTCAGTTATTCTGCTGTTTATACCATCTAGAGTATTTTTAATTTCAGTTATTTTTTTTTGTCCATTACTGTTTGTTTGCTCTTTAGTTCTTCTGAGTCCTTATTAACTGTTTCTTTTGTTTTCTGTAGTTTGTTGTCGAGATTTTGGACCATCTTTATTATCATTACTTTGAATACTTTTTCAGGCATTTTTCCTATTTCCTCTTCATTTATTTGGTCTTGTGGGTTTTTTCCTTTTCCTTTGCCTGCATGGTGTTTCTTTGTTTTCTCATTTTGTCTAATTTATAGGATTTGCTGTCTCCTTTCCCTATGCTGCCTAGTAGTAATCCCTCTTGTTTCTGCCCTCTGCCCCTGTGGTAGGGTTTGTCCAGTGTCTTGAGTAGGCTTCCTGGTGGGGGGGGGGGCTGCTGTCTGCTTTCCAGTGTGTGACTCTGTGTCTTTTCTTTCTGATGAGCAGGGCTGTGTAAGGTGATGTGTTTTAGGGTATCTGTGAGGTTAATATGGCTTTAGGTAGTCTGTGTGCTGATGAGTGGGTTTGTGTTCCTGTCTTGTTTGTAGTTTGGTGTGAGGTGTCCAGCACTGGCAGTTACAGACAGTTGGATGAAGCCTGGTCTTAGACTCTGATATAGGGCTCCATGAGAGTTCTCTGCAGTTAATCTTCCCTGTGTCTGAGGACTCCCTAGTAGCCTGGCATCCTGGATTCAGTGCTCCCTCCCCAGAGCCTCCTACTTGACTTCTGATGGAGTAGTTCTGACTTCCAAGGTTGCTTGTCCCAGCAATATAGGGGTTTAAAGAAGACTCTCCAAGCCCCAGATTAATGGCAGTGTGTTGAGTCAAACAAATACTAAATGAAGGAAACACATAAATGTATAAGGCACACAAATACTGAATCCAATAGAACATAAGGCACTAGAAAGAACTGACAGAAGAACCCAGTATGCCATCAGACAATCAAAGAGAAAACCAACAGAAACTCGAAACCAAAAAAAAAGAAAAGAAAAGAAAAGCCACCACACAAACACAAATCCAGGGAGATTTTGAAAGCTAGGATGAAATATAATAAAGAGCAATAGTACCACCAGACAGACTGAAGATTCTCAGAATGAAATCAGACAATTATACTTAGAACTAAGATAAAGACAAAACCTAATATTAAAAACCAATGCAGTGTGTCATCTGGAGAATAAATCAAGGAAACAGAGCAGACTGATAATATTGCTTATATGTATATTAAGATAAACTAAAAAAGGATAGAAGTCAGTGCAACAGAAGAGCATAGTGTGACTGGAAATATGACAAGAAAAAAATGAAAAAAATAGAAATGTATAAAAGAGCTGAAAAGAAGGTAGGAGAGATATGGTCAGCACTACAAAAAACTTAGCTAGAAACAGAAATATATAAAAAGGCTAAAAAAAATTAAAAATAGAATAAAAATGTTATAAAATATGTAGATCCCTTAGGACTAAGATTGTAATTAATTAAAAAAAAAAAGCTTGAACTGAGCCCAGAATGGGCCAGATCAATAAAATCATTAATAATATTTCTGTTTCCTTGGGGTCTCAGCTGTAAGTGTCCTTCTACCTGCCTTGGGCTTTTTGTGTTACTCTGAGACCAGCAGAGCTTCCTTTATTGTTTTTCTGTAAGCACCAGTGTGTGGGGAGAGTGAGGGTACAATAGTGGCTCAGTCCCCTGGGAGTGAGTGAACAGTGGCACCCTGCCTGGGTTGCAGTGGCTTGGGTGGCTCGGGCATCTCAGGCAGTGCCTGTTGCAGAGGGGCACTTGTGGCTCAGGTGTAAACAGAATGTCTCCAGAGCTGGGCCACTCTGTGAGCTTTTGGCTCTCAGCTGCAGGCACTCTAGGTTAGCCCCACCTGGGGGCCTTTGTTATCCCTGAGTGTGTTAGCCAGGCCCAGAGGAGTCCTTCCTTTGTTCGCCATAGGCACCGAGAGAGAGGCTACACCCACGGCTCCTCTCCACTGCTTGTGAGTCAGCAGTATTGAGCCACTGCCATGGCTGCCCAGCTTTCCATGGTAGGCATTCGTCACTATGGATTTCTTCCCTCCTGTCCTCTCAGTCCATCTCCCCACTGCCAACAATGTTTCTCACCCTGAACGAGTTCTCTGGTTCCCACATTCCAGCTCCCAGAGCCCCTGTTCAGCTGTGAATCAACGTCTCATTCCAGACACGCTGAGCTGTGGTGCAGACCCTCCATGTGTTTCTCCCTTTCCCATCTGCCACAGCTCAGCCTCTTTACCCTCTTTGAACAGTCCCAAATGCCTCCCTTCTGACCCAGGGAAATTCCCCATTGGAGAAGGGGTTTCCCCGTCAGATAAGGGATGTTTCCCCAAATTCGGCAATCTCCCCTCTATTTCAGATCCCCCTGCCCCAGGATGTGAGACCGTCCCTTTCCTTTCTTCTCCTCCTCTTTATCCTTTTTTTTTTCCCCTCTGTCCTATGCAGTTATGTTGGGATCTTTGCAGTCCTTTCTGGTGTCCGAAGTTGTCTGCTGGTATTCAGCTGGTTCTATGTGGGAATTATTGCGTCTTTTGATGTATTCCTGATGCATCCATGGAGAGGGGTGCATTCCACCTTCTTCTACTTCGCTGACATCTTTCTTTCCCTCATTTCTTTTCAAGCTAGGAAATTTGATACTTTACCAGGCATGAAGTGTCAGTACTTTAAAGATAAGAAAATAGTAATCCCACAGCGACTAGAGATTAAACCAAGACCCTAATTTAGCCTGTGAGAATGAAAGACAGGGAGATAATATAAAGTCTTTTGAAATTTTAAGGGCAGTATATGAAAAGATAGATTTAATTCCAACAAATAGAGTGAGGAACGTGTTTTTAATAATTAGATCCTAAAAATGGCACAACCACCTTGAGAGTGACTCATTACTGGGGACAGTGCAGCAAAGATTGGACTATTGGCCTCCAGGCGGGGTAATCATAGAGGGGATGCTGTGGAGGAAATGCCAGGTATCCTTTAAAGCCACTGGTCTATGAATCCATAACATGTGTCATATTCCCTGCTCCGAAGAATATTTTAAATTTTTCAGTGTTGAAAAAGGAGCCATTTTAAATAAGGTTGAAAAAAAATCACCATGTCTTGCATAGCCCCTTCCGTATCTCAGATACACTGTAAGAGGAAACCATGGTACATGTCTCAAGTAGAGAGCTTGGGGACTCAACAGTGAAACCAAAGAAGAACATCAGTCTGGGGGATACCAGCTGCCATAGCAGCAGGAGAACAAGTAGCTCAAATTTTCTTTCAACACTTGATGCAAACAGTCCAGTTCTGTACTGAACCTCTGCATCAGAGCGAGGGAGTAGCATAAGAGCTAATAGACTCCGTGGTTGAGAGTGTAGGAGACTGGTGGGGAAGGTCAGGTGCTGTTTTCTGCGAGTAGCTTTGACAGAAGTAGTTACTCCTTTCCTGCCTGACCTGCAGCCAAGTGTGTGGGCCAGAAATTCTGCACAGGTAAGAAAGGTTGCCCCCCTCCCCGGCACTCTCCACGAAGCCTGTTGATGCAGCCTCCATCTTTCATTTGCGAGGTTTAAGATTAATAAAATCCTGGGGTGTTGTTGACACCAAACATTTTATTTAAATGACACTTGAAACCAAGATGTGGGGTAAGGAAGAGGAGTTGAAATGAAACACTTAACTAAGTGACACATGAAAAGATAAACTTTTCAACTTGAGTTTCCATGACATATTAACATTTTTAAAGTGCACAATATTATGTTAACTACATGAAAGCAGTTGTCGTGAGTGTATGAAGGGACAACTTGATCTTCTTCCAGGGTCTTTTGTGAGGGAACTGCAGAACAGCTCTGAACAAGAAACTTAAGGAATGTAAACTTGGGTTTGAAGAACTCCCTGTTGTCTACTTTTGTTGTCAAAACAACTCTAATTTATTTTAGCAAGATCTTCCCATCTCCTCTCTGATTCTGTTGCACCCTTGTTTACTGGCCTCTGCTCTCTCCCACTTTTCTTTCAGAAAAGCTCAGCCTCCTGTGTGATCTAGGAAGCCTTCATACCCAGTACTGCCTTAGGATGACTCTAGGCTTGGCCCTTCCCACCCCACATGCCCACAGCAAAACCCTTAGTTCCCAGGACCACCTGACTGTTTCCAGCCCTTTGCCCTTGCTCATTTTCATTCTGCCTGGAAGGCTCCATTTCACCTTCTTTATCCAGCAAGGTCCTTTTCTCATAAAACCTGGAGGAGAGGGTGGTGGTGATGGTGGTGGTGTTGGGGTTGGGGTTTTAATCCTTTCTGAAGTCTTGCCTACATTTGCAGGTCGAATTATTTTTCTCTGTGCACCAATGGGATCTTTTCTATTTACCATGTTATAGTTTTGATGAACACCTTGATGGCTCATGTTGAATTTTTAATTAAAAGGAACAATATCTTGTCCATCTTGATACTCTTATTGATGAGGCAGTTTAGTATACAGGTCTTGGAGCCAGGCTGCCTGTCTTTTTCTACAAGCTGTGCCTCCTACCAGTGTGTAAATTTGCACAAATTACTTAAACTTCACAGAAAGTGTTTGAAATGAGACCTGATCCATGTACCTAATATAACTGAGCAATTATTGTTGTTTTTATATGCTCAGAGCCTAACAAGTTCCTGATATTTTAGTAATCATAAAAGTAAAGAGTGGCAGAATACATCACCCCCAAATATGCATTTTGTCATAGGGGTTATTTTGAGCTGATTATTTTGAGAAACAGGAAACATAGTGAAATCTCTGAAAACAGAGAAGTTCACTTTTGCGAGGGAAACTTACATTTATAAAAGAAATATCCATTTGTAAGGGCATCTCGCTTTCTGTGCTAGGAAGGGAAGGTTGACTCTAAACCACAAGAAAATCTTATCACTGGAGAAGGCACCATCTTTATTCTGTATAATAAACCTCACCCTTGTTTAGTGTGCCTGTTCTGGTAACTGTTCCATCATCCCCATCTTTAGCTGAAGGTGGTATTTAAGCCAGTGGCTTAGGGCACCTCAGGGAGTCATCATTTTCCCCAGGCTCTCCCATGTGTACATGAGGTATACCTGTTAATAAACTTATTCATGTTTTTCTCTTGATCATCTGTGTTTTATTACAGGGGTCTCAGCCAAGAACTCAGGAGGGTAGAGTAAAATTATTTTTCCTTCTCTGCAACAATAAATACTTCCTCTTGGTATTGACAAAGTTAATTTGTATATTGGGACCCTTGAAATGGAGGCCACCCCTATGGCCCAGCCCACATCACAAGCCTAAACCCAATTCAGTCTGTACTTACCGGAAACACCTGTCAAGGAGATCTAACGTACACCAGTCACAACCTTCTAAGCCAGCTTCATGATCTGGCCTTAGCCTGTTCCCCTTATAAGGAAATACCTTACCTCCTAGCCAATCATGCCCTGTTTCTGCATTGCCTCTTCTAACATTCTATAAAACTTGCTCTTTCCCCAAATCCCTGGGGAACAGAACTGCTTGTGAGGCACTGTACTCCCCCAATACATGTTTTTTGTCCCCCTTGAGGAAAAAACATCCATATTGTTAAAAAATTGTATTATTTTGTCACAAAATACTGTCACAACATACTGTTAAGACCTTCATATAATGTCTCATTAGTGCATACAATGAAGACTAGGCTCACCAAGGGTGAGGCTAGCAAGACAGCTGGGACACAGAACTTCAGGGGGTGCTGACTCTCATGGTTTGCAATTGCCCCCTGTGATTCTGTACCTACATGGCCCTGAGAATGAGCATGTCCTTAAGTTAAACAGATTTGTTGAGATAAAATTCACATATACAATTCACTCAAGTATACAATTCAGTCACTTTTAGTATGTTGACAGGGTTGTGTGACAATCACAACCAATTTTAGAACATTTTCATCAGCCCCCAAATCCCATACCCATGAGCAGTTGCTCCACACTAACCCCTCAAGCTCCTGAGCTCTACGTAACTGTTGATCTACTTCCTGTCTCTGTAGACTTGCCTATTCTGGAAATTTTATGGAAATGGAATCATATAGTGTGTGGAGTTTTCTGACTGGTTTCTTTTCCTATGTAATGCTTTTCAGGTAAATCCATGTTGTAGCATCTATCGGTACTTTTTATATTGTATTGGATGGATATACCATCTGTTATTTATTCATTCTTCAGTTGATGAACATGTGGGGTTTTTCCACTTTTTGACTGTTATGAGTAATGCTGCTATGAACACCAGTGTGGACATGCATTTTCATTTCTCTTGGGTATGTTACCATTTGACCCAGCAGTGGGATTGCTGGGTCAAATGGTAACTCCTTGTTTACCATGCTGAGGAAATGCCAGACTCTTTCCTGAAGTGCCTACACTATTTTATGTTCCCACTAGCAGGGCTCCAAATTCTGTACCACACTTGTCATTTTCCTGCTTTTTGATTATAGTCACCCTAGTGGGTGTGACATGCAATCTCATCATAGTTTTGACTTATATTTCCCTAATGATAAATGATGTTGAGCATTTTTTCATGTAATTATTGGTCATTTGTATATCATTTTGGGGAAAATATTTATCTAGATCTCTTCCCATTTTTAAATTGGGTTGTCTTTTTATAATTGAGTTGTAAGAGTTCTTTATATATTCTGGATACAAGCCCCTTGTCAGATAATATGATTTGCAAATATTTTCTTCCATTCTGTAGGTATTTTTTCTTTTCTTTGGATAGTGTCCCCTGAAGCACAAAAGTTTTTAATTTTGATGAAGTCCAGTTCATCTATTTTTTCTTTTGTCTTTTGTGCTTTTGGTGCCTATCTCAGAAGTCTTTGCCTAAGCAAAGGTCATGAACTCACTCTCATGTTTTCCTTTAAGAATTTTATAGCTTTGGCTCTTACGTTTAGGCATGTGATCCATTGGAGTTAATTCCTGTGTAACCTCCTTAAATTTTGCATCCCAGATGACTCACTTGCTTCACCGTAGCACTGCCCTGCTCTCAACAGCTCTTTGAAGTAAATAACGTCATTATCTCCATTTATAAATGATTAAGCTGAGGCTGGGGTAGTTAAATAATTGGTCTCATGTCATACGATGAGTGAAAGAGGTATAATTTGTACTCAGCTTAGAGTTGGAACTCAACTACAATGCTGTGCTGCTGGTTTCTTGATTTATACTGACATCTTCTTGAATGAATAAATAATTCATAAAAATTAGATTCCAGTTTATGATATATTCTCCATTCACCTAAAGAACCGTGGAAACAATCTTAGTTGATATTTCTTCAGAGATTCCTTGACAGTAAGCAGAGCTTCTAGACAGCAGAAATGGACACCGTTAAATAGTAAAATCTCAGGGGGCTACTTTCAAAAGTAATGCTTAATAATGTGTGTTGGTTTATTCTCCAAAACAAGAAAAAAATTTATTAACATACTGTGTGACAGGCATTGGGCAAGGTGGTGGTCAATAAGAGAGATTAAGAAAGCAAGAAGCCAACCAAATCTGACACTGCCTCCGACACAGCATTTTCTGGAGTACACCATGCAGTACAGTGGCTCTGCTGAAGTGGTAAGTCCATTGGAAACAGAAAGAACTTGAATTACAGACATAGGGTGGGTGTGAAATCTACGTCACCCAGGAGATTTTTATTTGGGGTTGAGGATTTGCCATGTTTGTGCCACCAGAGAGAGAAGAGGTGGCAGCTGAGGACCATGAGACTAATCTTTTAGCAGATTCCATGTAGGGCATCCACTGTGTGGATTCAGTAACTTTTAACTATACTTTTTTGTTTTGAAGATACTGGGGTATCAAGTTTTAAGAAAATTGTAAGAAAAGAAATCCATACTTAGACTAGTAAAATGTTACAAACATCCAAGTGTAAACAGACAAAATTCTTAAAAATAAGACAAAAACAAATGGGCTTTCAGGTGTGAAGGGAACAGAAAAACAAATTCTTGGCACACTACAGGCACTTAGTAAAAAATATTTGTTAAGAAAATGTATGTTCTCTTGTATGTAAGTTCTCCAAGAGTATGCAGCCCAGTTACCTTTCTCAAAGAAGTTACTTGATGCTGTTACTTAGAATGTTGAAAAATAAAAAATAATTCAAGTGTGGGAACATAATTGTTAAAAAGGACAAAATGACAAACTATAAATATGAAAACTATTTGCCTGAACTTATTTATAAAACAGAAATAAACTCACAGAAAAGGAAAACAAACCGATGGTTACCAAAGAGGAAATGGTGGGGAGAGGGACAAATTAAGAGTCTGGGATTAACAGATACACCCTACTATATATAAAATAGATAACCAACAAGGACGTTCTGTATAGCACAGGGAGCTATACTCAATATCTTGTAATAACCTATAATGGAAGAGAATGTAAAAAAAGAATATAGATATATTTATATACATTTGTATAACAGAATCACTTTGCTGTACATCTGAAACTAACACAGTATTGTAAACCAACTATATTTCAATAAAACACGTAAACAAAAAAATCAGAAACTATTTGTCAAGAGATCAAAACTTGTTGCAAATAGTGTTGCAAAACAATCTGAAGGAACTGATCTAGATTATTTTACAAGATAGATTTTTATTGTAAAAATCAACATCACTTTCAATGCATTTAATTAAAAAATATTACATAGCTTATTTGCAAATACCAGTTGCTTGTCATCCCACCCTCTTTTCACTCCCCAGAGGAAACCACCTTCAATATTTAAAATTTTCTTACTATGTGTTCATATTTTTACATCAAATACTGGTACTGCTGTCTGGTCTTTTTTTTTTTTTTTTTCATATGTTATGGGATTATCGGTAGTATCAAATGCCCATATATGTTATATCCTGTACAGCTGTGCCCCAGCTCCCCCTTCTCTGGATTCTCTGCTTCAATCTGCACTGGTTGCTTTCAAGGCCAGCTGTGTGGATGTCCTGCTGAGATTCTGGCTCATTTTAAAAAAATCGTACTTCCCTGTTCTTAGATCTCTACCTTCCTCTTTCCTTTTTTGGTGGAATGCATCCTCTAGAACAGCAGTGCTCAGGAATCTTTTATAGTCTTGAAAATTATTGAGGTCCCCAAAGAGTTTTTGTTTAAGTGACTTACATCTATTAATTTGCCTATATTAGAAGTTAAAACTGGGGAATTAAAAATGTTTATTAATTCATTCATTAAGACAATGATAATGAACACGTTACATATTCACCTAAATACAAAACTTGGTAAAAAAAAGTGTCATTGTTTTACATTTTGGCAAATATTTTTAAAGTCTGGTTGAGTAAAAGACAGCTGGATTCTCATATCTGCTTCTGTGCTGGGTCTGCTGTAACATAGAACGTCATGAAGCCTCAGAAAATCCTACTCTACTGTAGAGAGAATGAGAGTGAAAAAGGCAGGTAACATCTTAGCATTGTAATGAGAGTGGTTTGCCTTTGTGGACCCCCCAATGGGGTCTTAGAGATCCCCAGGTATCTAATCATAGCTCTAGTAACTTCCCGTAGTAAAAGGGAAGGAAAATTTTTGGAAACTTGCAAGTCTAACAAATTGTTTTCTACCGCATACTTGATTAAGTATTTAGATAAATGTAGACTTCTAGGTTGGAAATAATTTTCCTCATTATTTTAAGGCATTTCTCTCTTGCTTTTCACCTCTAGGTTACAGGCCTGATTGGTAAAATTTTGGTCCCCAGTTCTTTTCATCTGCCTCATTTTTTGTCGCTTGAAGCTTTTAGGATTCTTTCCTTATTTCCAGCTCATTGTACTGGGCACTTATAGGTTATTTGAATCTTCAAAGTCATGTCTTTTCTTTCTGTGAAATTTTCTTGTATTTATAATTTGGTCATTTCTACTCTTTCATTTCTTTTGTTTGCTTTCTGGAACTCTCATTCAGATACATGGTTTTCTGGTTGAATCCTCTTTCTTATATTTTCACTCCCGATTTTCTACCTTTTTGGTTTTTTGTTCCACTTTCTGTGAGATTTCCTCAATATTATATTCCAGCTCCTGAGTTTTCATTTCAGTTATTATATTCTTTAATTTCCAGGAGTTATATCTTTGAAGATATTAATTATATATTTTTTATTAATTTTTTCCTATTGTTTGCCTTACATTTCTCTACATTCCTCTTTTTTAAAAAAATATCATTTTTAGAAGCTTTTCTCAAATACCTTGTGATCCTTGACTGTCAATAATGAGAGTGAGATACTAACAAATGGACTGGCAGGATGTGTAGGGTGGTGGGGCTCACTGGGGGTGATGGAGCAGAGTCCCTGCTATCTCAGTGGTAGATCTGTACCTGCCAGTATCTGTAGAGCTGGCTGAGAGGAATCTCCCCATCTCTCCTCTGCAGGGTACAACCCCTACCAGCCAGCATTCTGAGAGCAGAGTAGAGGATAACACTTCCACCTACATCTCTGTTCTCACCTCCACCTTCACCCATGTCTGGCTCTCTGGCACAGAGCTGTCCTTTTCCAAGTTCTCTGGAGAGTCACTGTACTGCATTTTACTGGAATCAGGGAAGGGAAGTGTTTGATTATATGAACTAGGGCTGGGGATCTGGGGATCTACTTCTTCCCCAGACTTGTAATCATTCTTCCTATTGCTTCTTTCTTGGGGTCCTTTAGCATTTTGCATTACCCTCTACAGGCCCTTAGGTTTCAGCATTTTCTGTTTTGCTCTCAGCTGCCATTCATTCCATGATGCCAATCTTCCAAAACGTCATTGACATATCTGAGATCTCCTCTTTCTTTCTTTGCTTATTTGAGGGTATAAACTTAGAAAAATTTATTTTTTTCAAAAAGAACAGAGGTAAATGTGTGTTCACAGTCAGCTGAAGGTTTATCATGCTTTCAAAACAATCTAAAATATCTGTTCATGCACTATATAGGTTTTTCCATTGAATTTAGGCTTGAAATCAGAATCCTTATTTAGTGTATTTTAGACTCCATCATTTATTCTGACCATAATCTGTTTACAAAATTTTGAATTGCTGTATAACAAAAATCAATCATTAGTTTTACCTTCTATAGATTGTAAAAGAGTTAATAAATTTGTTTCATTTTATGGAATTTATATTTTCAACAATAAGATGAAGGATGGATTTTCTGGAAAGTTTAATAATCTCTAAGGACATAGGACAAGGGATTCAAGGTAGAAGTTATATCCTAGGAGTCAAGTGGAGGATTAAGACATTAAGTATTACAGCTTAGAAGGCTTGTGGAAAACCAGAGATGTATATATCACTTTACAGATGAAAAAATAGAGGAAAGGAAAGGTTAACTGACTTAGCAAAAAGATTTCTATATTTATGGGGCTTGGATTTAAAACCTTTGTTTTCAAATTTCTAGTTTAATTATTTTCTTCTTGACCAGATAAGTATTATCCTTACATACTTATTTAAGAAGCCCCAGTGGGAAGTCCTCAGCAGGATTGAAAAGAATTTATTTCACATACTTGGCTAAAATATAAAAATTCCATGTGTTTAACCAAGAGTTGTTTATCTTTCTTTAAGAGCTACTGTAAGTCACCTCTAAAGAGGTCATTTTCTTGCCCTGTCACTGAGTTCATCAGTACCATTTTTTTTTAGATTCCATATATATGAGTTAGCATATGGTATTTGTTTTTCTCTTTCTGGCTTACTTCGCTCTGTATGACAGACTCTAGGTACATCCGCCTCAGTGTAGAGAACGGACTTGAAGACATGGGTGGAGGGCGAAGGGGAAGCTGGGATGAAGTGAAAGATTAGCATTGACATTTATACACTATCAAATGTAAAATAGATAGCTAGTGGGAAGTTGTTGCATAACACAGGGAGATCAACTTGATGATAGGTGATGACTTAAAGGACTGGGAGAGGGACGATGGGAAGGAATCATGGGAGGGAGGGTATATGGGGATATATGTATAAATACAACTGATTCACTTTGTTGTACAGCAAAAACTGGCACAATAGTGTAAAGCAACTAAATTCCAATAAAGATCTTTAAAAAAAAGGTCATTTTCCATCATAGATGTACTCTAAAATGGATCACTATTCTTATGAATACTTTTTTTCCCCTGAACTGGCCAATGAGTACACAATGTAGCTCTTAAATCTATTTTTATAGGAATGAATAGAGCATAGTATATCCCAGAAGGTTAGCCTAGAATATAATTTGAGCTAATCTTCTTGAGACCAGATAGTTGCAGAATATATTATTTAAGATTTTTATCCCTCTACCAATATGCTGCTTTTTAAAGAGTTATTACAAAGAACCTGAGGATGATAGATGCTGTAAAAATGCAGGGTGGCTATCAGTCCTACAAAAAATTAAAGTTGAATTCCTTTCTGATTGCACTAACTTGGTTTTACAGCTTTCATGCCTTTTGTTGTCTGGATTACTTGGATTCTTAAATCTTTTCCTACTGATTTCATATATTCTGTCCCTCTTCTAAAAATTAGCTGAAGTCTCTTTCACTTAATCTTCTTCTTGTACTTTCTCGTATTTTCTCTCAACGATTTGTATTTAGAAAACAATGCTCACTCATACCTTTCTCTCATGCTGACCAAGTATCTCCAAGACTCCATTTCCTCCAAGAAACCCTCTTTCTCTATCACTGAGGCAGGAGATAGCTGGGCTCCAGGCTAGGCATTTACAACTGGCCTCCTGTTTACATTTCTTGGGGTGAGAAAAAGATGGGCTTCAGGCTGGACACTTACAACTAGCCTCCTGTTTGCATTTCCTGAGACAGGTGGGCTCCAGGTTAGACATTTACAATCAGCCTCCTGTTTGCACTTTGAAATAGAAATAACAACAGAAACAGGGTAAATAGCCAGGCTTTGTCTCCTGAGGACACTTTAAGATAACAGTCATGGCAGGGACAGAGAGGGGCTAAACCCTGTTTGAGTAAAAGATCAAGAAGTCATATATTTCCCATTCTTGGGGCAAGGGAGACATTGCACATGTGCAGAAAGGCTCCTTGGGGGTCAAAAAGGAGGGGGCATCACCCCATAATATGTGATGCCAAGGTGGCCCCACCCCCCTGCACCTCCATAGGCCTCTGGGCTGGAATCCATCTTGGAAAAAAGTTGCACACGCATGTTGGGGAGGGTCCTAGGGCAGGTCACGTGTGGAAAAAGAAATCGGTTAATTGGCCAAAGGTAAACAAAGACCCGGAAGAACTGCCCTATATAAATGACTTAACTGCCTCTTTACTGCACTCCTCCTCATTAGGGAGGATGCCCATACCCCTTCCCTCTAGGTGTGCATCTCTGCCTTGCCTCTATCTTAACTAAACAAGCTGCTTCTCTGTGTGCTCTCCCACTTGTTGCTGTGCTGTGTCTCTAATAATAAACTGTACCTGGTTTTACAGTTTTTGTCTCTTTGAGAAATGGGGACAAGAGCCAGGGAAATTTTTCTTTTAGCCTCTAGCCTTTGCTGGTCTAGCAGCTAGGATTCCTGCTTTTCATTCAGGCTACCCACTTTCAATTCCTGGGCAGGGAACTAAGATCTCACTTCAAGCCACTGCTCACTGATGCCTCTCCAAGCTCACCACTGTGCTATGAAACTTATCCTATCCATGCATGAAAAGTTGTTTTTCTTTGCTTATTTTTTTTTAGCATCTGACTAATAAATCTTCCCTAGGGCAGTACTGCCATCACAGTTGTTCTTTATTTTTCACAATAAAGTTTTAGAAGGCATTACATACCTTCATTTAAATCTGTTTTTAAGGTTTCTGGTAAGGTCTGAACAAATAGTTTCCAGGTCTAACTTATTTTCTAGTTCCCCTCTGGAGGTAGTGCCAGTGAATTCCCGTGGGCACGCTCAGTGTTGCTCGAATTGTCGGACTTAGCAACGAGCCACCCGGCCGCCAGTCTGACCCTAATGGGACATTTAGGTACTCATAGTTGGGTTCCCCCATCATTCCCAAGCCCCATTTCCTCCTCCATGTGTTTGAATCCTGGTAACTGAGTTTTTGTCCTTAAAATTCACTCTGTTTTGAGTGTTCTATGACATGTTCCTAGCATTCTGCCTTGACCTTCGTCCATCCAGCTGTGGTTTTTATCCAGTATCCCAGTGTCCTCCTAGACTGAGAGACTCTGCTTTGTTTTCTGCTATGTTACCTCTTAGGAATTGGAACTCATTCCTAAAGGTCAGCAGGATGGCTGGGGCCCCACCCCCGGACGCCCTAATAGATGAATGCTGGCACTCATCCCAGACGTCTGATTCCTGTACTGTGACTATTTGCTGGGAACTCGGTTATTCTGTTCAGAATATTTGTTTCTCTAGATTGAAATTTTTAAAAATTGCCGTCTCTCTTGAACTCTGCACATGGCTCAAAGAAGGAAGAAAAGATAGAAATGGAAAGGAAATTAACATTTATTATGTACTTTTTAGTGCCCTGAAAGGTGTTAGGCACTGTCACATATCCTCAATAAACACTTATTCTCACAAGAATTCTGTGAAATAGCTATTGTTTCCATCTCATAGGTTAAGAAACCACCAAATAAGCAACGTGACCAAGCTGTGAAGAAGGGGCTGAACCAGGAATCAAACATGGGTCTTTTACTTGTAAACCTCTATGGTCTTCTCCACACACCAGGCTGCAAACTGCCAGCTTGACCAATTTAGGTTTCTTATTTTGCATCTCAGTACTTCTCAATTCCAAGTTATTTGATGTTCATTATTAAATTAAAGAGAATGATAGTTTAGAAAATGTCATTATAAATGACAATGGAAAGTCAATCATTATTTCATAGTCACAATTCATATTGAAAGTTTTGATGATGATGAAACTCTTGACTGAAAATAAAAGCACAATGGGTGCCTTGTGAGTTAAGTTTTATTTGGGGCAAAATGAGGACTATAGCCCTGGAGACAGCATTTCAGATAGTTCTGAGAAACTTCTCCAAAGAGGTAGCAGGGAAGGTCATTTTGGTGAAGGGAGAAAACATGCAATCAAGCACATATTTTTTGTAGAAAGTTCTGCTAGTCTTGTGAAAGTTATTGCTAGTTATGAGGAGCAGACATCACCATGAAAGGTTTTAGTGCTTTTCTAGATATGAGGAGATGCAACAATTGGGCTCATAAAATCTTCTCCTGAATATATCTATCTGAAGATCTGTTCTACCAGTTTTTTTCCAGAGCACAGAGTGCCTCATTCCCAATCTTCACCCTGAACTCCTTTCATGGGGTGTTGAAGGTCAGCAGCCGCAGCAACTCATGATTTAATCCTTGTAGAGGTAGATGGCATGTGTCAATTTGTAGTTGGCAAAATTTCCGTAGTAAAACAATAGGGAAAACAGAACATCAGTTACAATAGTGGTTAAAAAGTAGGAAGACATTTTTTAGAGTTGCTTAGCAGGAATACTCAAGAGAGTATTTTAATTATGATGTGGTTTTCTAAATTATTTCCCCTGGACCATTAAGAAAGATATAAATCATTAAACATGATTAATGAATCCACAAGATTCTCCAAGAAGAGCAACAACCCTGTTGACTGACATTTGTTTTAAGCAAAAGGAAGCATCTGTAATT
Organism: Hippopotamus amphibius kiboko; assembly: GCF_030028045.1. Taxonomy (NCBI): domain Eukaryota; kingdom Metazoa; phylum Chordata; class Mammalia; order Artiodactyla; family Hippopotamidae; genus Hippopotamus; species Hippopotamus amphibius. The sequence goes on from NC_080194.1 coordinate 99,780,905, forward strand.
ACAAGCCCCAAATTAAAATACCATCAGAGGCATTAATAAACATTAGTCCTGTCCTTCATTTTCACTAATGCTAGTGCTTATTTATTCATTAAATTATGAAGATCTTAGGGAAATTAATTGCGGGTGTCTAAATGAGAAGCTCAGCAAAGTATTATGGAATCTCTTCCAGCAAAGACAATATCCTTCCAAATCATACTGACTAAAACAGAGCAGAACAGATGTGCTTGCTTTCTTATCCCTGGCATGTGCTGTGGGTTTGGCCATTCCCAGGTCTTTCTAGAGTGGACAAAGAATGAAATAGTGTCGGGACTTTTTCACATCACATCAAAATCATTGACAGTCATCCAAGTTTTAATCAGAAAACTAGTTAATTCAGTGGGAGAAAAATCACAAAACTATTTTTTTGGTGTAGCTGTTACAGGGATCATTGTTTACATGAAAACAATTATTTGGTAGGATAAAGTTTTTGTTTAATGGTTTATTTTTATATGAAACAGACACCCCAGGGACAATACTGAAAGTCTAAAAACTCCTGAAAGGAAGGTTTTGTATATGTAAGGATGTTTGCCTTCTTGCCTATAGTAGCCTAGGCACCTAAATATTTTTGAATGAATGAAAAGCACATGGCTCAAAAGGCAATCTTAATAATCACATTAACTTTGTAATTAAGGTTTATGCTGTCGACTTAAAAAAATGCATAATGTGAGAGCTGCGAGTTAAGTTTTATTTGGGGCAAAATTAGGACTGCAGCCTGGGTGACAGCATCCCAGATAGCTCTGAGAAACTGCTCCAAAGAGGCAGGGGGGAAGGTCAGTATATATGTGGTTTTGGTGAAAGGGAAAAACATGCAATCAAGCACATATTGTTTACAAAAGGTTACTGCTAGTCACAAGGAGCAAGTCATCACCATGAAGGATTTTAGTGTTTTTCTAGATATGAGGAGATACAAGAATTGGGCCCATAAAGTTGGCTCCTGAAAATATCTATCCAACTACTTGTTCTGCCAGTTTTTCACAGAGCAAAGAGAGCCTCATTTCAGCTCTCCACCCTGAACACCTTTCAGGGGGGCATTGACAGTCAGCAGCTGCAGCAGCACAAGATTGAATCTTTGTAGAGGTAGATGGCACGTGCCAATGGTGAGTGCCAATTGTAGTTGGCAATGTTCATACCAGTTTTTCTCTGAGGTAGCTTCAGAATCTATCCTGAATTCAAATGGGCCTCAGGGTCAGCTCTGGCCTAATGTTGGGTGTGTGCTGGTCTCTTCCAGATCATTTGGCCTAATGGCCCTCTTGGAATAACCTCTGTCCGCTCTCAATTCCAGTGACAAACTTGAACAAGGGCAGTGGGGATGAGAGCATGGAGGGTGAGTTATGACGGTCTTTTCACAGGGACATTCTGGGAAATGTTAGAATTTCTTTATGGGGTGGAGGTTGAGTATGGACGACTAGCAGTCGTGCACTTAGGGACAACGTACCAACAAGTTCTTTTTCTCCCTTGGCAAAAATAAAAGAGGTAATTTATAAGAAAGCAACTAACAAAGAGCCTGGCACATGGAGCAGGCATTTAATAAATATTAGTTCATTTTCTTTCCCTTCTCAACAAGGTCAAAGTATGCTTAGAAAATCTTTTTGGTAGCATCTTAGTTTGTGTGTGTGTGTGCACGTGTGTGTTTGGAGGAGGATGCTAAGTAAGGAGAGAAGAGAATGAGATCATTTTATTTTCAAAATATACACGTGAGGCAGGATAATATGGTGTGTTAACTGTTGCGTCCTCTGGTACTACCCTCACAATTCCTCCTAACCTTGCCATGGTGAGTAGCTAGGCAAACCACACATACCCCCTTACTACAAAAATTTAGAAGGGAAGATATGATTTAGTACTCAGTCTTGGACTCTTGAAACCCTTGGCAGAGATAACAGCTTTGAAAAAAAGGTGGAAAAATGTCAAATTGCAAGAGCCTGGATCTTCCAAATGTCAAGAGTAGGATATTGACTTAAGTATCCAGTGGTGTTGCAGAACTGATGATAAGTCAGGATGGGTAAATAAAGATCTTCAACGTGGGGGACTGACAAGTAGAGGAGACAAAAATCAAGAGAACAAGATGCTGATGGGCATCTCTCACCACAGGGCGGATCCCAGAGGTGACAGGAGATGGTGACGGGTGATGAGACGCTCCTGTAAGTGCCAAGATCTGAAACAAACCTGCAACTCTGCAAAGTGGGATGTGACCCGAGTACTGTGTCATCAAAGCATGGAAGCAATGCAGCAGCCCTTCTCCCAGTCCTTTGTGGCGTGAAGAAGGTGCACATACTAGTGAGCCTGAAGGGGCCCCACAGCTGGGAGGAGGATGTGGCGTGAGCTGGTGCCCCAGTGGGCCATGTGCCCTTCCTTAGCACCTGCTTCCCAAGCAGGTGACTGTGACTGAGCCTCAAAGCCACCCTGCTCCCAACACTCACTACAAACCATCCATGATGCTATATCATCTTTGAGCCTTTCAAATTAACTTCGAGGAAAAGAGGGTTAAGGGAGAAAATCCTTGGAGGTATACCACCAACTGGAATGGGGCTGTGAAACAGAAATTTCATTTAGTTATGAAAAAATAAAGAAGAATATATTCCTTACACATCTGAGTATACATAGTTTAAAAAACACATACAGGTATTTGCATATGCGTAAGGGCTGAATATACAACTGAAGATGGTCTAGGTAGCAGGAATGGCTCTGAGCTAGAAGGCCTGAGGGGTGCATTTGAAAATGCAGGAAATGAAGATGACTCAAGAGGGCCAAATGTCAGATAGGAAGGTGTGGTGGGCACTGGACTACTTTGCAGGGCTCCTGCCCCTTCTAGAGACAAAAACGTAAAACAACCACCCTGTGCTGATTAAATTTTACATGTGTGCAGGCTAGAAATATTCCATTGCATACAGGTTTTATTATCATGTTCTTGGTTCTCTTATAATTTAATGCACACCTCACTACACATTGAGTCTCTAGTATACTGCGGTTAGTAAAACTACCCAGTCTCCATTAATAACTCACCATTCGTTTATTTACACATTGGAAATCCTCTAGATTTTTAAAATTCCTTGTCCCCCACATCCAATCAGCCCCAAGCCTGGTTGTTTCTGTCTGTTGAGTGTGTTTAGAATTAGATCTTTCTTCCATGACTTTCTCTCATTTGTTCCTGTGAATTGTGTGTTAGTGTAAACCAAGGACTTTTTTCAATAGCCCACTAGCTAGCTGTTCTTACTCTTGGTCTTGCTTCTTTGGCCTCCTATCCAGCCTCCCCTCATTGATTATGTCACTCCCTTCCCTAAAAATTTTCAATGATTTTTTGCTGCCCTGAGCAGGGCAGACACCACCTTTACTTGCCTGCCTGGCCATACCCTTGCCCCAATGCCTAGTTGTTAAGTACAACAAGGAAGTCTGTTGAATAAATCAATTAATAAATGAAAAAATTGTGAGACCTTTGATCACAGATCTGGGTTAGCCCCTCAGATGAAGCTCAGAGCCTAGAAAAACTATTTACTCATATAGTTCTCAGTGAACATTTGTTGATTGATTTATTAATTTACTACTAAGTGGCAGGAACTATGTATACTATCTACAGGTAGGCAAAAGTGAATAAAACATGGTCTCTCCCTCAGAGGATCTCAAAGTAGAGTAGGAAATGTGCATAAACCAACACTTAAAACACAATGAGGAAAGTGCTAAAAAAACAAACAGTAGCTTAAAATTTACAGGGGACGTGTGTTTCAGACAGTTTGCTAATCACTTTTCATGCATTATACAATTTTATCCTCAAAACAACCCATGATGTGGATGCCCTTCATATTTTGCAGATGAAGCAATACCATTTTAGAGAAGTTAAGTAGTTTGCTCAAGGTTGTATAACGAATAAGTGCGGGAAGCTGGATTCAAACTTAAGTCTGTGCTCTAAATATCTGAATGCTACGATGAAGTGGGCACAAAGTGCTGAGAAACACTAAGTAGGGACCATAACAAAGTCTAGAGTAATCATAGGAAGTGCGCAGAGATGGAGATGCTCTAAAAGTAGACACAGGGATTGTATGAAAGAATTATTCTGGGATTACTCCATTGACTTAGAGTGGCTTCCATGTAGTTATTTCTCCTTCTCCCTTGCTCAACAGGACTAAACATTCCCAATTCTCTGTGTTCTGTTTCCAGTATTTCCATTCCCATTGCTACCATTACTTCTTTAAAAGGTTTCTGGTAGTTTCTGCACATTTCTGACATTGGCAGGCCAGGTGGGTATGGGACAGGATGGAGAGCTGGAATTCTGATATTCAAATACCAAGCTTCCTAGTCTGTTCAATGACGTCCTAAGAATAGTGATTTACAACAACTTAAGCCAGAAACAATAAAAGAAACAGTCTTTCTCTCAGATCATCTGGACATTGTGAAATTTTTCTAAATCCATTCCAAACTATACTACCAGTTTGAATTTGCTCAGAGAAATGACCTTATGTTATAATAGAATGAAATAAACTGTAATTATTAATATGTCAAATAAAGTTATCAATAAAAAGAAAAAGCACACTGGATGAATATGGCTAAAATAGAGCATCCCATCCCACATAAATCCACTTCTTATTTGGGCCAAGTTGTGCTCTTACTTTGTTTCTGAAACATCTAGGGTTTCTTTCCCCTATTCTTTTTCCTCTTTCTCTCTTTTTCCTTCCTTCTCTGCATGTTCTGTTTGCAGCCTCTGCTTTTTCAGAAGAGAAACATGGCCATTTTAAAAATAAGTGAATAGTTTTTACAATCTCAGAAGCTATGTTTTGACTGACATATTTCAAATAGTTCAGTTTACCATTTCTCAAAAAGACAAAATAGGTCTGCATGCTGTGAAATTCCTCACTGAATCCAATATGCCTTCTGATTTTTGACCCGAAAATATGTTTCTTATGCTTTTCAGGAGAAACAGAGGTTCCCCTACGGTACCCCAGCTCGTTTTTGTTATTAGGCTGAAACTGCTGGTGTCTCAGGCTGGAAGCCCACCTTGGGTGGGGTCTCAGGGCAGGAGGGTTGCATGGGAGATCTCAGGAAAATAAGAATGTTTCCCTTGATAATCTCCCTCCCCTGACCACAAACTAAGATGAAGAAAAACCATAATAGAAGATTAATGTCTTTCAAAGGCCATGGGATTTCATCAAGTTAAATATTTATTATTTTCTTTCCTGGGCATTGATTTCTTTATTTTCCTACTGGTACAAATTTCTTTCTTGCCCTTTATATAACAATTTGAGCAAAAAATCATTCTCAACTTGGCAGAGGTGATTTTTTTTAGTGGGAACAGCCCTGGAATAAGAGAGGGCTCAAGGTTCTCGATTCAGTACCACTACTTATGAGATTTTCGGGCAAATTCCCCTGTGTATTAGTCTGCTCCGGCTGCCATAACAAAATGCCACAGGCTAGAAAGTCTGGGAGCAGGATGTCAGCAGGCTTGGGTTCTGGTGAGGCCTCTCTCATGGCTTGTGGAGGCCACCTTCTTGCTGTGCTCACATGGTGGAGAGAAACCTTTCTCTCTCTCTCTTTCTCTTCTCATAAAGCCACCAATCCTATCAGATTAGGACTCCACCCTTATGACCCATTTAAACATAATTACTTCCTAAAAGCCATATCTCTAAATACAGTCACATTGGGGATTGAGGATATGAATGGGGTGGGGGTGGGCTCATTCTAGTTCATAGCACTTTATAGCTTAGTTTCTTAACCTAAACATGCTTAATAATACCCAATTTATATAGTTCAAAGGGTAAAGATCAAATGAGATGTTCAATGTATGTGAAAGTTCTTTGAGGATATTAGTTATTTTTAAAATTAATTATTAATTTATTGGCTGTGCTGGGTCTCCATTGCTACAAGTGGGCTTTCTCTAGTTGTGGGGAGCAGGGGCTACTCTTCATTGCTGTGTGCGGGCTTCTTATTGTGGTGGCTTTTCTTGTTGCAGAGCATGTTCTCTGGGCGCGGGCTTCAGTAGTTGCGGCTCATGGGCTCTAGAGTGCAGGCTCAGTAGTTGCAGTGCCCAGGCTTAGTAGCTCCGAGGCATGTGGGATCTTCCTGGACCAGGGCTTGGACCCATGTCCCCAGCATTGGCAGGCAGGTTCTTAACCATTGCACCACCAGGGAAGCCCCAGATATTAGTTATTGAAGACAACAATATTAAAGGAACACTCAATAATTAGAAAGGCCAATACAGTATACTTCTGATTTCTTAGTTGTATACAGACATTTGAAAAATCCCTTAACTATCTACCACAGTCTAGGCAAAGTGGGATAGCAATGTCCTAAAATAGACTACATAAATGAATGTACAATTATTTTAATAGATAATGAAATATTTATTTTTATCTAAGCAAGTGGCTTCAGGATACCTAGCAATTGCATCCTGCACCCCTTCTAAATTGCATTTCATATCAAATTACTATCCTAATAGCATTTAAATATCACTAATAACCTTAGTCAACACATTTGGAAATCTTCCACAACAGACCTCCACTTGCATTAAGTTCTTAATTTATGTAAATAACCTCAAAAAATTAAAAGCTTTGCCATTTTAACCTCCCTAATTATTATTTTGGGGTACTGACAATATAACCAATGCTGTGTAAAATGAGAAAAAAAAATTATACCAGCATGAAGACTTAGAATTTTATCAGAAGAGCAAACAATTCAAATTCAAGAACATAGCTTTGAAAGATGGTTAGAACTTCTAGCTTTGCTTTTTTGGAATGTCAGCTATTTTTAGAGCTGTTTCACCACAGTGTCTTCAGGAAATATCATTGGTGATCACCCAAGATGTGCTGCTTTTGCAAAGCTGTACTCAGATTGACTTCCTTCCTGTTTCTGTGTTAGTCAGTATGGTAATAGGGGACAGGTATTATTCTCAAGGAAGGGTCTCCCCCACCACTGGAACCCAAGGAATAATTCCGCCACAGGCATGGGGCATTCTTGATCTCTCATTCTGTACAGACAACTGCCCATATTTACAATAATAATAACAATAAAATCAATAAACAATAAAAAATGGCAGTTCTTTATTACTGAAGTATAGTTGATTTAAAATATTGTATTAATTTCTGGTGAATCAAAGTGATTCAGTTATACATATGTACGCATATTCTTTTTTGTATTCTTTTCCATTATGGTTTATAATACAGGATGTTGAATATAGTTCCCTGTGCTGTACAGTGGGACCTTGTTGTTTATCTATTTTATATATGGTAGCTTGTATTGCTGATCCCAAACTCCTAATTTATCCCTCCCTTATTCCCTTTCCCCTTTGGTAAACATAAGTTTGTTTTCTATGTCTGTGACTCTGTTTCTGTTTTGTTAATAAGTTCATTTGTGTCATATTTTAGATTCCACATATGTGATATCATAAGTTATTTGTCTTTCTTTTTCTGACTTACTTTGCTTAGTATGACAAGCTCTAGGCCCATCCATGTTGCTGCAAATGGCATTATTTCATTCTTTTTTATGGCTGAGTAATATTCCATTGTTATCTATATCTATATCTATATCTATATCTATATCTATATCTATATCATCTATATCTATATATCTATATATCTCACATCTTCTTTATCCATTCATCTGTCTATGGATATTTAAGTTGTTTCCATATCTTGGCTACTGTGAACACTGTGTGCTGCTGTGAACACTGGGGTCCATGTATCTTTTCAAATTATAGTTTGGAATATATATAGTCTGCCCAGGAGTAGGATTGCTGGATCATATGGCAACGCTATTTTTTGTTTTTGGAGGAACCTCTATACTGTTTTCCATGATGGCTGCACCAATTTACACTCCCACCGACAGTGTACAGTTCCCTTTTCTCCAGACCCTTTCCAGCATTTTATTATTTGTAGACTTTTTGATGATGGCCATTCTGACAGGTGTAAGGTAACTCCTAGTTTTGATTTGCTTTTCTCTAATAATTAAGCATCTTTTCATATGCCTTTTGGCCATCTGTATGTCTTCTTTGGAGAAATGTCTGTTTAGGTCTTCTGCCCATTTTTTGATTGGGTTGTTTGTTTTTTTGTTATTGAGTTGTATGAGCTGTTGGTATATTTTGGAAATTAAACCCTTGTCAGCCTCATTGTTTGCAAATATTTTCTCCTAGTCCATAGTTGTCTTTTCATTTTGTTTATAGTTTCTTTTGCTGTACAAAAGCTTGTAAGTCTGATTAGGTCCCATTTGTTTATTATTGCTTTTATTTCTATTGACATAAGAAAACATTGGTACAATTTTTATTGGAGACTGTTTTGCCCATGTTCTCTTCTAGGAGTTTTATGGTGTTATTATTTTTTAAAGCTATTTATTTATTTTATTTTATTTTTGGCTGTGTTGGGTCTTCCTTGCAGTGTGCGAGCTTCTCACTGCAGTGGCTTCTCTTGTTGTGTAGCACGGGCTGTAGGCGCGTGTGCTTTAGTAGTTGTGTCTCGCGGGCTCTAGAGCACAAGTTCAGCAGTTGTGGTGCATGGGCTTAGTTGCTCCACAGCATGTGGGATCTTCCCAGACCAGGGCTTGAACCCATGTTCCCTGCATTGGCAGGTGGATTCTTAACCACTGTAGAACCAGGGAAGTCCGGTGTCATGTCTTATATTTAAGTATTTAAGACATTTTGAGTTTATTCTTGTGTATGATGTGAGGGTGCATTCTAATTTCATTGATTTACATGCGGCTGTCCAGCTTTCTCAACACCATTTGCTGAAAAGACTGTCTTTTCTCCATTGTATATTCTTGCCTCCTTTCTAGAAGATTAATTGACCATAGGTGTGTCAAAAACAGTTGTTCTTAAGCTTGAGTTCATGAATGGCTTCATGGGATCTGAAAACTCCATTGTAAATCAGCAGTTTTCAATAGACTATCAAAAAATCTGTGACCTAACACAGTTTAAAGTCACAGAAATAAATTTCAGTTAAGATAATTAGTGTGTGCTTCTTTCTCATGGAACATTCTTCAATGTTTTATATTGTTAATGATTATAATTTAAAACACCTGTAGCACACTCATTATGTGTAAGGCACTGTGCTTAGTGCCACGGGGACTACAAATGTGAACAATGCATGTTCCACTCCAGGGTCATACAATCTTACAGCAGAATTAAGAAATTTATACAAACAACAGCAAACCAAGGCAGACTGGGAAAAGACCACAGAGCAGGCGTAAAGACATTCTTAAAGAAATGGTCAAAGAGATTAAGACTTCATGAAGGAAATAGTATTTGAACCAGGCTTTGAATAATAAATGGGATTTCACCAGGTGCAGTGCAGGGAAGAACATTCTGAACAGGAATAGCAGCCTAAGTTACTGTGGAGGAGGAAAGCATGAGGCATATGTGTACCATGGATTTGAGGAGCAGTGGGAGATAGTAGAGTAAATTATTGGGTGTTCGGGTCATAGAATATCTTAAAATGCCACTTAGAAGAGAGAAAAGTAAATTTACAAATCTGTAGCAATAGTCCAATTCAGATAGGAATAGAGCCCAAAGTTGCACATTATTCTTGGGAAAGAATTTCAGTGTAAAGATGCATGTTATATGTAGGTTTCAGCATTAAACATGTTAGAGAACTGTGAGGCAGGGAAGGAGACTAGGAAAATGTGATGGATTAATAGGTGAGGATATTGTATTGTTAGTGCCGGTTTTATGGAAGGAATTGAATTTGACCCCATAGGTATAAAATAATTAGTTTTTTGATAATTAACCACTGTCCATAACCTCAAAAGAATAGCATTAATTACCCCTTTCACTATAGATACAATGGAGGTTCTCTTGCTGGTTAGAAAGCAAGACCCTGGTCTTAATTTTCTCTTATAGGGCCTGAGAAGCTACATGCTTAGATACAACATCAAGCTTTATTCTTCAGGGTAAACCAGTGATGGTCACCAAAATGGGTGAAGTAGAAGAGGAGGTGCAGGTGACAGCAGTGCTGAAAGGCAGTGCTCAGAGGTGGCCCAGCTAAACACTAAGGCAGGTTTGCAGGATCTAAGAGAAGGCAGAGTTAAAGGTTTAGATTAGAAGCTTATGAAATTTGTGAGGGAGAATGTGTGAAGGAGGGAAGAGAAGGGGAGGAAGGTGATTGGGGGGGTGAGCACCTTATAAGGAGGGAGAAAGATTAGGGCAATCAAAGCAGACTGAGAAGACACCTGGGTAGGGGAGAATCAGGAGAGAGTAACATCATGGAAGCAAAAGTACCAGAAATTGGGCTTCCCTGGTGGCGCAGTGGTTAAGAATACACCTGCCAATGCAGGGGACACAGGTTCAATCCCTGGGCCGGGAAGATCCCACATGCCACAGAGCAACTAAACCCATGTGCCACAACTACTGAGCCCACATGCCACAACTACTGAGCCCACATGCAGCAACTACTGAAACCCACACACCTAGAGCCCATGCTCCACAACGAGAAGCCTCAACAAAGAGTAGCCCCCACTTGCCACAACTAAAGAAAGCCCTTGCAGAGCAACTAAGACCGAATGCAGCCAAAACTAAAATAAATAATAAAATAAATCTTAAAAAAAAAAGTACTAGAAGGAAATGATGGTAAACAGTATGTGCAATAAAACATGTGGTCCAAGAAGAGGCTATTGGACTTGAGATTATTACTTTACTCCAGACCTCCAAGAAAGCCATTTTAACAGAGTGGCTGATGGAGCCACATTTAAAGGAACGGAGGAGGTACCCAGCTGAAAATACTACAGAGAAGGGAGTGTTACCCACACACAGGAGAGGTGTGGTGGTGACAGCCCACTTGGGAGGGTCAAAGTGAAGTACACAGGAAAAGAGCAGGAGGGGAGAATACGAATATGAGCAGGAGAGGGGAAAGTTGAAGAAATTAAGTCCAGGAGGAAGTGGGGAGTAGGGAAAGGGTCAAGATGCTCCGGAACTCTTAGATGGAGACGAAGGTTAGTAATATTAATACTAATAATGGTATAGTATAAAAGAATGATATTTATCTTCTTTGCAAGATTTATTCTTTTATAGAGAGTAAGGAAATCTAGTATTAGAAACTTGAAGGAATGGGAAGAATCAGAATAGCTATAGCTAAATATTTCATAGCAAAAAGAGTAAAAGAACTCCTAAGTAGCAGTGAGGAATAGCTGAGCTAAGAGAATATGGAATTGTGGTGTTCTTCCCGTTTCTTGGCTTTCTCTGGCCCTACTCAGCAGCTGGGAAGCCAGAAGCAGACAGAGGGAATGCCCTGGGTTGGGAATTAACATGGGAAGCTTGGCAGAAGGTCAGCCAAAATGAGGCCCATTGGGTCCAATCCAGACAGAAAAAGAGTGTGAAACCACAGTGCGCACTGTTTCACATCAGTCGGTCCAGTGTCCTGAGCTTGACTGTAAACATATGGAGATGGAGCAGCACAGAGGTGAGGGGCACAGGCTTTGGGCTTAGGACAGACCTGGTTGAGAAATGCAGTTCTGAGAGAGACTTGTAAAAAGTGGCCTTTGTGCCGCAATCCTGACCCCAGGGGGTAGGATTTCTGGACACCCTTGATTAAGAACCAGTGATCAAGCCACATTTGTTTCTTGTCTGCTGCCATGAACAAATTAGCCTAACATTAAATAAGACCTTCATTAAGATACTTGAGAAGCACATGTTATAAAACTAAGGTAGCATGGAAATTGGTGCCTTTGTTTAAACCATACAATCTTTATTGATCAAAGTCTAAATATACTTATTTGTCTATAAATAATGAAACATTCAACTTCATAGAAATTTAAAAATTCTTCAATGTTTTGATCAGACCTACTGAGTCTTTTGAATATTGATTACCTAACGTATCAGGGGGAAAAGATTGCAGCCTCCTTCCAAATCCACGTTGGAGACTGAATGACTCTACTTTTGATTAGAAAACATATACTTTCTCTTTATTCAAGGAACTGTACTCATAATCTATGTTTTGCTGCTTTTCTACCCCTAAGGTAAAAATTAACAGGGAAAAATTCTGAGGGCATAGAGTTTAATATCTAGTTGATTGAGGGAATGGTTTGTTCCTTCCAGGAGAATAATTTACACTAAAGTCCAGTAATCTCAACATTAAATATTAAAGAAATAAAGCAGTTAATTAAAAACAAAGGCAAATCTCACCTCAAATATAGTAACCTATGATAAATCTGAGAGAAAAAAGGGCCCATCAATACCTTATTTCAGAAAGGATAAAATAATGAATTTTTCTTATTTTTATAAAGTTTTTCTTTTTTAAAAATAACATTATTGTGGTATATATACATACAATCAAATGCAACCATTTAAAAATATGGTTTGTTAAATTTTGACAAATGTATTTACCCATGTAATTAACACCATGATCTAGATAAAGACTATTTCCATTACTCTGAAATGTCTGTCCATTTGCTACTAATTCCCCACCTACCCCTTGCTGGAAGCAACCTTTATTCCACTTTCTGAGTCTAAACTGGTTTTGCCTGCTTTGGAATTTCATGTAAAGTGAATCATACAAGATGTACCCCCTTTTTTTCTGGCTTCTCTCACTAAGAATATTACATTTATCAGTAGTTTATTCCTTTTTTTTATTGGTAAGTAGTGTCCATTGTATGGTTATGCAGAAATTTGTTTATCCATTCACCTGTTTGGTGGATGTTTGAGCTATTTCCACTTTGGGTCTACTATGAATAAAGTTGCAGTGAACATTTGAGACCAAGTCTTTTGGTGGACACACATTTTCTTTTCTCATGGGTAAACTCCTGAGAGTAGAATTGCTTGAATGTACAGTAAAGCATGTTTAACTTTGTAAGAAGGGGCCAAGAATTTTTCCAAAGTAACTGTACTATTACTAGATTCCAACCAGAATTGTATAAAAATTCCAGTTGCTCGACATTTTTGTTAATAACACTAATGATGGTTTATTTTTCATGTTTGTGATTTTTTTTTTTACTTCAAGTTCATTTCCTGTTATCTTGTCTGTAAGATTTCTTTGAGATATGTTTTGAGAAAGAGGTTCTCCAAAGAGGATTTGTGTTTTCTTTTTCTAGTTGTTCTATAATGAAAATCAAATATCCCTGCATCAGAAGACTCTAGATGCTCCAGATTTTGTTATTTCTGAGGCCTAGCTGTTCATGATTTCCTGAATTTCTGAGCTTTTATAGGAGTTCTTCTTTGTACCAATGTCCCTGTCCCATTCCCATTCCCAATTACTTGAAGTAACAAGTTGTTTTTCGGTTCTTTGCAAGGAAGAGAACCGAAGAACATCTCCTGAATTGTAAACAGCTGTAGATACAGCAGATACTACACCAGGAAAGAAATCTGGAGGTTCCTACTTAATCTGTCATACAATCTTGGGGCCAGGACCTCCACATTTATTTGGAAGAAACAATTTTACCTTCCAGTGCCCTCCAGGGATATTGTGGAATTACTTTGTTGCAAATGCAACAAAGCCTGGCATGCATCTCACAACTTGCTGCAATGCTCCAAACTTCCCATTTGGAGGCAGTGAGATGGTAAGTCAGAGAAAAAAGGGAAATGCATGTGGGAGTCCAATATCACACTCCACATGCAGAATTAGTTGCGGAAATGCAGCAATATCCAACTTGCAATGTCAATTTCTGGCTCTGCGATAATTGGGGAAATTTCTTCCTCCGATAAGCAAATATAGTGCTGTACTGTGTAAATGTGGCTTTTGCTTTCAGTGCATGCCAAGGAGGGTGTTTGAGCCTTGCTGATCTTTTTAACTGCTGATTCTTGTCTGTGTCTCAGGATCACAGGGGGGAAATAGCTAAACCATTTTCCAAGTTCTAGCACTTATTTATTTACCTAGTAATATAGTGCCCTATGGGTTAAATGGCTTATTGATTAATCACTGCCGTGAACAAAAAATTTTTTTTCTGGTTGGGAGAATAGCTCAAAGGCCTTTCACATGTGAAAGTTTGTGCCTACACAGTAATTCATCAGAGGTCAGTGGTTTGCAAGTAGGTTTGGTAGGTTCATTGGCCTAGAGTTTAGAATTCCAGATTTAGTCGTAAACATACATTACATGTCTGGCTCTCAGCAAAGAACACTGGGTGGTACAAGCATGTACAGGTGCACATTTGCAATGCATTTGTGTATACAGAAGGAAGATGAATTAGAAAAAAAATAAAGATTGAATTATAGGTGACGCTTCTTCACTAGTGGAAACATCCACATAGTCATACTGTGGGCTTACTTAGAGAGAACTGGGAATTTTTCTGATAAACTTTATTTTTAAAGCAGTTTTCGGTTCACAGAAAAATTGAATGGAAGGTTCAGAGATTTCTATATCCCTCTCCCCACACACGGGCAGCTGCCCCTCCTATCAACATCCCACACCAGAGCTGTACATTTGTTACAATCCATGAACCTACTGTACACTGACAACTCATCTCACCCAAAGTACATAGCTTACGTGAGGGTTCACTCTGGGTTTTGGGCATTCTGTAGGTTTAGACAAGTATAAAATGGCATGTATCTGTCATTGCGGTATCATACAGAGTATTTTTCACTGTCCTAAAAACTCTTAGTGCTCCATCCATTTATACCTTCCTCCTCCCTAACCTCTGGCCACCACTGTTCTTTGACTGTCCGTGTAGTTCTGCCTTTTTCCTGAACATCATATAGTTGGAATCACAATATGTGGCCTTTCCAGATTGCCTTCTTTTGCTTAGTCATATGCATTTAATGTTCCTCCATGTGTTTTCATGGCTCACTTTGCTTTAGCACTGAATAATATTCCATTATCTGTGTCTGGATGTACCACAGTTTAACTGGAGAATCTTTTTAAATGTTATCTTTGGGGGCTGGTTAGACGGCAATCAAGTATGGAATAAGCCACTTAAAGTGGAAACAGGAAATGAAAGACCTAAGACACTCAGCTGTGGAAATGGAAAAGCAATTGCATAATTGCACCACAATGCAAAATGGCCAAGCAATGAATGTTTGTTGAACTGAACATAAAGAGGGCTGTTCCCTGGAATAAGTCTTGCATGCAGGGAGTAAAAGAAATGTGGGACACAATTAACCATATTACTTATCATGTCATCTATCAGAAGACAATTGCCTGCGAGTGACTCAGTGTTCTCAGGGCTCTATCTTAGATTATTAAATTGGCCAACCAGTGTTTTAGGGGAATACTTGGAAAACGATCAGAGAAAAGTTGTTTCCCCATGCCTGGTTTTTAGTGAAACAATTATTTTTTGCAAGGTAGTGGGTGAAAAATTCAGATTCTAAGATGCACTCTTAAGTCAAAAGAAACTTTCTACAAAATTACATTTATTTTCTGCTTGAGAATCTTAAGCAGTAATCTGGTATATCTGTATCTATTTCTCAGCTCTCTGCTGGTGAGATTTTCCTTCTTGAATTGTTTCAAAAGTCCAAATAGTGCCTTAAGTAGGGTAGACAAAGAGAAGTTAGTTCAAGGGCAAGCTCTGAGGATGAGGTGTCCACTGCTTCCAAGCCTCGCTTACCTAGAAGAACAATGACCTGCTCCCTTGAGATGATTGGCAGTGATGACATCCAACTAAAAGTTTTCATTTTTCATTTGGGACCCGAGGATTGGGCTTTTTCTGGTTTCAAAAAGAAACATCATGAAGTAGTTAGCATGTTCAATTTTCTATGACCTCATGCAACGCACCCTATTTTTGTAACTTGTATGAATAATTTCTTGGGGTTATAGAGGTCTAGACAGAACATATGTATTCACTAGATAATTAATTCATTAATTCAAGCAATACTTGTGCACCTACTAGGCGTCAGATAGTGTCCCAGGCCCTAAGGATATGAGAGTGAACATGCTAGATGGGACCTGGTCTCTCATGGGCTTTATCCTCCAGTGGGAGAAATAAACTACGACCAAGTAGACAACATGGTTTTGAGGATAGTAAAGAATTATAAAGGAAATATAGCAGGTTAATGAAATAGAGAGTCTGAGTGAGGGCATGGTATTACACAGATAGAGACAGACTTCGTAGTCCCAGACAGCAGAGGATCAAATTTTCTTTAAACAATTGAATGACATTTTCAGGGAGCAACACAGTAGCACTGTGCATATATACATTCATTCCTCATTCTGGCTTTTGGGGGGTTCTCTTGTTCACTTACCCTAAAGTGAATCTCGCCAAGCCATAACCTCACCCATGCACACCGTGGCCCTATTACTTCATTTTAAAATACAAATAGACAGAATTAAGCTGAGGATGGTGGAGTAGGAGGATGTGCACTCACTCCCTCTTGCAAGAGCACCAGAATTACAACTAACTGCTGAACAATCATCGACAGAAAGACACTGGAACACACCAAAAAAGACACCCCACATCCAGAGATGAAGGAGAAGTCGCAATGAGATGGTAGTAGGGGTGCAATTGCATTAAAACCAAATCCCATAAATGCTGGGTGGGTGACTCACAAACTGGAGAACAGTTATACTGCAGAAGTCCATCCACTAAAGTGACAGTTCTGAGCCCCATGTCAGGCTTCCCAACTGGGGGGTCCAGCAATAGGAGGAGGAATCCCCAGAGAATCAGACTTTTAAAGCCAGCGAGATTTGATTGCAGGACCTCCACAGGACTAGGGGAAACAGAAAATCGACTCTTGGAGGGCACACAAAAAATATTGTGCTCACCAGGACCCAGGAGGAAGGAGCAGTGACCCCATAGGATACTGAACCAGACCTACCTGCTGGTGTTGGACGGTTGCCTGCAGAGGTGGGGGGCAGCTGTAGCTCACCAAGGAGACAGGGACACTGGCAGCAGGGTTTCTGGGAAGTGCTCATTGGCGTGAGCCCTCCCAGAATCTGCCATTAGCCCCACCGAAGAGCCTGTAAGCTCCAGTGCTGGGTAGCTGCAGGCCAAACAACCAACAAGGGGGGAACACAGTCCCACCCATTGGCAGACAAGCAGATTAAAGTGTTACTGAGCTCCACCCAGCCCAACCCACCATCAGTCCCTCCCATCAGGAAGCATGCACAAGCCTCCTAGATAGCTTCCCCCACAAGAGGGCAGACAGCAGTATCAAGCAGTATCAGCAGTATTTCATCTTGTGGAACTGAAAACCACAGCCACAGAAAGAGAAAATGAAAAGGCAGAAGACTTTGTACCAGATGAAGGGACAGGATAAAACCTCAGAAAAACAATGAAATGAAGAGGAGATAGGCACCCTTCCAGAAAAAGAATTCAGAATAATGATGGTGAAGATGATCCAGGACTTTGAAAGAAGATTGGATGCCAAGATTGAAATGTCACAAGAAAAGTTTACCAAAGACCTAGAAGAATTAAAGAGCAAACAAACAGAGATATACAAAACAATAACTGAAATGAAAAATACACTAGAAGGAACCAATAGCAGATTAACTGAGGCAGAAGGGCAAATAAGTGACCTGTAAGACAGAATGGTGATAATCACTGATGCGGAAAAGAATAAAGAAAAAAGAATGAAAAGAACTGAAGACAGTCTAAGAGGCTTCTGGGACAATGTTAAACACACCAACATTCACATTATAGGGGTCCCAGAAGCAGAAGAGACAGAGAAAGTACCCAAGAAAATATTGGAAGAGATTATAGTTGAAAACTTCCCTAACATGGGAAAGGAAATAACTACCCAAGTCCAGGAAGCACAGAGAGTCCCAGGCAGGATAAACCCAAGGAGAAACATGCCAAGACATATAGTAGTGAAACTGACAAAAATTAAAGACAGAGAAAAGTTATTAAAAGCAACAAGGGAATAACGAGAAATAACATGCAAGGGACCTCCCATAAGGTTAATAGCTGATTTCTCAGCAGAAACTCTGCAAGCCAGAAGGGACTGGCATGATATATTTTAAGTGATGAAAGGGAAGAAGCTACAACCAAGAATACTCTACCCAGCAACGATCTCATTCAGATTCAATGGAGAAATCAAAAGCTTACAGACAAGCAACAGCTAAGAGAATTCACCACCACCAAACCAGCCCTACAACAAATGCTAAAGGAACTTTTCTAAGCAGGAAACATAAGAGAAGAAAAGGACCTACAAAAGCAAAAACAAAACATTTAAGATGATAATAGGAACATACATATCAATTATTACTTTGAGTGTAAATGGACTAAATGCACCAACCAAAAGACACAGACTGACTGAAAGGATACAAAATGAAGTCCCCTATATATGCTGTCTACAAGAGACCCACTTCAGACCTAGGCAAACATACAGACTGAAAGTGAGGGGATGGAAAAAGATATTCCATGCAAATGGAAATCAGAAGATAGATAATCAGAAGATAGATAAGATAGATTTTAAAATAAAAAAATGTTACCAGAGACAAGAAAGGACACTACATAAAGATCAAGGGATCAATCCAAGAAGAAGAGATAACAATTATAAATATATATGCACCCAATATAGGAGCACCTCAATACATAAGGCAAATGCTAACACCTATGAAAGAGGAAATTGACAGGAACACAATGATAGTGAGAGACTTTAAAACCCAAATACACCAATGGGTATATCATCCACACAGAAAATTAAAAAGGAAACACAAGCTTTAAGTGACACAATAAATCAGCTTGATTTAATAGATATCTATAGGACATTACATCCAAAAACAGCAGATTACATGTTTTTCTCAAGTGCACATGGAACATTCTCCAGGATAGATCACATTTTGGGTCATAAATCAAGCCTGGGTAAATTAAAGAAAATTGAAATCATATCAAGCATCTTTTCCAACCACAACACTATGAGATTAGAAATCACATACAGGAAAAAAACTGCAGAAAACACAAACACACGGAGGCTAAACAATACACTACTAAATAACCAACAGATCACTGAAGAAATCAAAGAGGAAATCAGAAAATACCTAGAGACAAATGGCAATGAAAACACAATGATCCAAAAGCTATGGGATGCAGCAAAAGCAGTTCTAAGTGGGAAGCTTATAGCAATACAATCCTACCTCAAGAAACAAGAAAAAATCCCAAATAAACAATCTAACCTTACACCTAAAGGAACTAGAGAAAGAAGAGCAAATAACACCCAAAGTGAGTAGATGGAGAGAAATCATAAAGATCAGAACAGAAATAAATGAAATAGAAACAAAGAAAACAATAGCAAAAATCAATAGAACTAAAAGCTGATTCTATGCGAAGATACACAAAATTGATAAACCTCTAGCAATACTCATCAAGAAAAAGAGGGAGAGGACTCAAATCAATAAAATTAGAAATGAAACAGGAGAAGTTACAACGGACACTGTAGAAATAAAAAACACCATGAGAGACTACTACAAGCAACTATATGCCAATAAAATGGACAAACTGGATGAAATGGACAGATTCTTAGAAAGGTATAATCTTCCAAGACTGAATCAGGAAGAATTAGAATATATGAATAGACTAATCACAAGTAATGAGATTGAAACTGATTAAAAATCTCCCAACAAACAAAAGTCCAGGACCAGATGGCTTCAGAAGTGAATTTTATCAAACATTTAGAGAAGAACTAACACCCATCCTTCTCAAGCTGTTCCAAAAAATTGCAGAGGAAGGAACACTCCCAAACACATTTTATGAGGCAACCGTCACCCTGATACTACAAAAAAAAAGAAAATTACAGACCAATATCACTGATGAATTTAGATACAAAACTCCTCAACACAATACTAGCCAAGAGAATCCAACAACACATTAAAAGGATCATACACCATGATCAAGTGGTGTTTATCCCTGGAATGCAAGGATTCTTCAATATACGTGAATCAATCAATGTGATACACCATATTAACAAACTGAAGGATAAAAACCACAGGATCATCTCAATAGATGCAGAAAAAGCTTTTGACAAAATTCAACACCCATTTATGATAAAAACTCTCTCGCAGGTGGGCATAGAGGGAACCTACCTCAACATAATAAAGCCCATATACAACAAACTGACAGCAAACATCATTCTCAATGGTGAAAAACTGGAAGCATTCCCTCTAAGATCAGGAACAAGACAAGGAAAATGTCCACTCTCACCACTACTATTCAACATAGTTTTGGAAGTCCTTGCCACAGCAATCAGAGAAGAAAAAGAAATAAAAAGAACCGAAACTGGAAAAGAAGAAGTAAAACTGTCAGTGTTTGCAGATGACGTGATACTATATATAGAAAATCTTAAAGATGCCACCAGAAAACTACTTGAGCTAAATCGATGAATTTGGTAAAGTTGCAGGATACAAAATTAACACACAGAAATCTCCTGCATTTCTATACACTAACAATGAAGGTCAGAAAGGGAAATTAAGGAAACAATCCCATTCACCATTGCAACAAATAGAATAAAATACCTAGAAATAAACCTAACCAAGGAGGTAAAAGATGTGTACTCAGGAAACTATAAGACACAGATGAAAGAAATCAAGGACGACACAAACAGATGGAGGGACATACCATGTTCTTGGATTGGAAGAATCAACATCGTGAAAATGAGTATACTACCCACAGCAATTTACAGATTAAATGCAATCACTATCAAATTACCAATGGCATTTTTCACAGAACTAGAACAAGAAATTTTACAATTTGTATGGAAATGCAAAAGACCCTGAATAGCCAAAGCAATCTTGAGAAGGGAAGATGGAGTTGGTGGAATCAGGCTTCCTGACTTCAGGCTATACTACAAGACTACAGTGATCAAGACAGTATGGCACTGGCACAAAAACAGAAATACAGATGAATGGAACAGGATAGAAAGTCCAGAGATAAACTATGGTTAACTAATCTATGACAAAGGAGGCAAGGATATACAATGGAGAAAAGGCAGCCTCTTCAATCAGTGGTGCTAGGAAAACTGGTCAGCTACATGTAAAAGAATGAAATTAGAACACTCCTTAATACCACACACAAAAATAAACTCCAAATGGATTAAAGAGCTAAATGTAAGGCCAGACACTATAAAACTCACAGAGGAAAACATAGGAAGAGTATTCTTCATTGTAAATCACAGCAAGATCTTTTCTTTTTCCATCCACCCCCTAGAATAATGGAAATAAAAACAACAAGAAATAAGTGGGACCTAATGAAACTTCAAAGCTTCTGCACAGCAAAGGAAACTATAAGCAAGACAAAAAGACAACCCTCAGAATGGGAGAAAATATTTGCAAATGAATCAACAGACAAAGGATTAATCTCCAAAATATATAAACAGTTCATCCAGCTCAATATCACAAAAGCAAACAACCCAATCAAAAAATTGGCAGAAGACCTAAATAGGCATTTCTCCAAAGAAGACATGTAGATGGCCAAGAGGCACATGAAAAGGTGTTCAACATCACTAATTATTAGAGAAATGCAAATCCAAATGACAATTAGGTATCACTTCACACCAGTTAGAATGGGCATCATCAGAAAATCTGCAAACAGTAAATGTTGGAGAGGGTGTGGAGAAAAGGGAAAGCTCTTGCATTGCTGGTGGGAATGTAAATTGATACAGCCACTATGGAGAACAGTATGGAGGTTCCTTGTAAAACTAAAAAGAGAGTTACCATATGACCCAGCAATCCCACTCCTGGGCATATACCCAGAGAACACCATAATTCAAAAAGACACATGCACTCCAGTGTTCATTGCAGCACTATTTACAATAGCCAGGACATGGAGGCATCCTAAATGCCCATCAACAGATGAATAGATTAAAAAATGTGGTACATATATACAATGGAATATTACTCAGCTGTAAAAAGCAATGAAACTGGGATATTTGTAGAGACATGGATGGACCTAGAGACTGTCATACAGAGTGAAGTGAGTCAGAAAGAGAAAAACAAGTATCGTATGTTAACACATATGCAGAGTATAGAAAAATGGTAAAAATCAACTGGTTTGCAAGGCGGAAACAGAGACACAGATGTAGAGAACAAACATATGGACACCAAATGGGGAAAGTGGGGAAGGTTGAGGGGGAATGAACTGGGAGATTGGGATACCACGTTGTACATTCTAAATATATGCAGTTTATTGTATGTTAACTGTATCTCAATAAAAGTTCTTAAAATAGTAAAATACAAATAGACCACCAAGAGTCTAGACATATATAGGAAGTATAGAAACATAAAATAAAATACCTCTCCCTGTAATTTTAGAGGAATTAGAGATAAATGTGAGAACAGGGAAAAAGTTAAAAAAAATGGTTATGACCCCAAACTGCAATAAACTAAATGGGACATGACTTTTAGTAGTTGGTGGGTGCAAAGAAGGAGGGTCCATTTAAACCAAGTGTTAGAATTATTCTTCAAGTTTCAGAGAATTGACATTTTAATGGCAATTCAAATGGCATCAGAATCTTGGAGAAGGAAGAATACTCATAATATGGGGTATCTCTGCAGATAATATTTACATGATTGCAATAATGTAAACATTTATTGGTGTTCAAGCTTTGCAATCAATCTGTAAAGGAACCATGAAAGACTTAACCATCAGAACTGCTATCAGCTTTGACTATGAAAGTAAAGTTAGAGCTGACAGGTGTTAGGAGGTAAAAGGGGGAATAGAAAGTGAAAAAAAGAAGGAATCCACCAGCAACCCCAGCTCCAAAATGGGAAGCCAAGAGAAACTAGCTGTCTGAAGAAGAGGTGGAGGTTTAAGTCTGAAGTTGCAGACGTGAACTGAGAAGAGTGATATAACTATATTTGGAGGCAGAGTATAGAGGAAATGGGAGGTGGTACAAGTGAACTAACCTTCATCTATTACAACAGAAAGTTACAGCTAATCATTAAAGATGATACACTATGAAATACACCTTGAAACAGTGATTTAAGCATACCATTTAGAGAGTTATAGGTAACCACCAGAAAAATCATTTAAAAGTGGTTCCCTCTAGGGAGAGATGTCACAGATGGCAATGAGTGGACCAAATAACTGGTGTTTTCCATTATAAGTCTGTGGTGCTAAATAATTTATGTATATAAAATCTGTATCCCGGAGAAAAAGATGGCGGCGAAGTAGAGAGACGTGGAGTGCATCCCTCTCCACAGATGCATTGGGAATGCACGGAAGGACACAGTCATTCCCACAGAGAACCAGCTGAACACCAGCAGACGGCCTCGGACACCGGAAAGGGCTGCGGAGAACCTGACATAGCCGACTGAATATTCGTCTAATCCAATACTTGGACATTAGTCTGAGGCTTGGACAGTCTTCTATAAACACCTCTATCACCAGGACAAGCAACCCCAAAAGCTTGGACAACCATGAGGAAACAAAGAAACACCATGCAGGCAAAGGAGCAGGAAAAAAACCCACAAGACCAAATAAATGAGGAGGAAATAGGAAAAATGCCTGAAAAAGAATTTAGAGTAATGATAGTAAAAATGATACAAAATCTCGATAACAAATTAGAGAAAGTACAAGAAACAGTTCATAAGAACTCAGAAAAACAAACAGCAATGGATAACAAAATAACTGAAATTAAAAATACTCTAGATGCTCTAACCAGCAGAATGACTGAGGCAGAAGAACGAATAAGTGAGTTGGAAGATAGAATGGAAGAAATAAACGCCACAGAGCAGGAAAAAGATAAAAAAATAAAAAGACTAGAAGACAGCCTCAGAGACCTCAGTGATAACCTTAAACGTACCAACATTCGAATTATAGGCATCCCAGAAGAAGAAGAAAACAAGAAAGGGTCTGTGAAAATATTTGAAGAGGTTCTAGTGGAAAACTTCCCCAACATGGGAAAGGAAATAATGAACCAAGTCCAAGAAGCACAGAGAGTCCCATACAGAATAAACCCAAGGAGAAATACACCAAGGCACATATTAATCAAACTAACGACAATTCAACACAAAGAAAAAATATTAAAAGCAGCAAGAGAAAAGAAACAAACAACATATAAGGGAAAACCCATCAGGATAACAGCTGACCTTTCTACAGAAACTCTGCAGGCCAGAAGGGAATGGCAGGATATACTGAAAGTCCTGAAAGAGAGAAACCTACAGCCAAGAATACTTTACCCAGCAAGAATCTCATTCAGATATGAGGGAGAAATCAAAAGCTTTCCAGACAAGCAAAAGTTAAGAGAATTCAGCACCACCAAACCAGCCTTACAACAAGTGCTAAAGGAACTTCTCTAAGTAGGAAACACAAGAAAAGGAAAACACCTACAAATACAAACCCAAAACAATTAAGAAAATGGTCATTGGAACACACATGTCAATAATCACTTTAAATGTAAATGGATTAAATGCTCCAACCAAAAGACACAGACTGGCTGAATGGATACAAAAACAAGACCCTTCTATATGCTGCCTACAAGAAACCCACTTCAGACCAAGGGATACATATAGACTGAAAGTCAAGGGATGGAAAAAGATATTCCATGCAAATGGAAGTCAAAAGAAAGCTGGAGTAGCAATACTCATATCAGACAAATTAGACTTGAAAGTAAAGACTATTAAAAGAGACAAGGAAGGGCACTACATAATGATCAAGGGATCCATTCAAGAAGAACATATCACAATGGTAAATATCTATGCCCCCAATATAGGAGCACCTCAATACATAAGGCAAATGCTAACAGCTATAAAAGGGGACATCGACAGTAACACAATTATAGTGGGAGACTTGAACACCCCACTTACATCAATGGACAGATCAACCAAACAGAAAATAAATAAAGACACACAAGCTTTAAATGACACATTAGACCATCTCGACTTAATTGATATTTATAGGACATTCCATCCAAAAACGACAGACTACACTTTCTTCTCAAGTGCACACGGAACATTTTCCAGGATAGATCACATCTTGGGTCACAAATCAAACCTCAGCAAATTCAAGAAAATTGAAATCATATCAAGCATCTTCTCAGACCACAACGCCATGAGACTAGATATCAATTACAGGAAAAAAACTGCAAAAAATACAAACACATGGAGGCTAAACAATTCACTATTAAACAACCAAGGAATCACTACAGAAATCAAAGAGGAAATCAAAAAGTATCTAGAAACAAATGACAACGAAAACACAACAACCCAAAACCTATGGGACGCAGCAAAAGCAGTTCTAAGAGGGAAGTTTATAGCAATACAGTCCTACCTTAAGAAACAAGAAAATGATCGAATAAACAACCTAACCTTACACCTCAAACAACTAGAGAAAGAAGAACAAAGAAACCCCAAAGTGAGCAGAAGGAAAGAAATCGTAAAGATCAGAGCAGAAATAAATGAAAAAGAAAGGAAAGAAACCATAAGAAAAATAAATAAAACTAAAAGCTGGTTCTTTGAGAAGATTAACAAAATTGATAAACCATTAGCCAGACTCATCAAGAAAAAAAGGGAGAAGATGCAAATCAACAGAATTAGAAATGAAAAAGGAGAAGTCACAACGGACACCTCAGAAATACAAAAGATCATGAGAGACTACTACAAGCAACTATATGCCAATCAATTGGATAACCTGGAAGAAATGGATACATTCTTAGAAAAATACAATCTTCCAAGACTGAACCAGGAAGAAATAGAAACCATGAACAGACCAATCACAAGTACAGAAATTGAGGCAGTGATTAAAAATCTCCCAACACACAAAAGCCCAGGACCAGATGGATTCACAGGCGAATTCTATCAAACATTTCGAGAAGAGTTAACACCTATCCTTCTCAAACTCTTCCAAAATATTGCAGAAGGCGGAGCACTCCCAAACTCATTCTATGAGGCTACCATCACCCTGATACCAAAACCAGGCAAAGATGTCACAAAAAAAGAAAACTACAGACCAATATCACTGATGAATATAGATGCAAAAATCCTCAACAAAATACTAGCTAACAGACTGCAACAGCACATTAAAAAAATCATACACCACGATCAAGTGGGGTTTATCCCTGGGATGCAAGGATTCTTCAATATACGCAAATCAATCAACGTGATACATCATATCAACAAATTGAAGGATAAAAACCATATGATCATTTCAATAGATGCAGAAAAAGCTTTTGACAAAGTTCAACATCCATTTATGATAAAAGCTCTCCAGAAAATGGGCATAGAAGGAAATTACCTCAACATCATAAAAGCCATATATGACAAACCAAAAGCCAACATTGTTCTCAATGGAGAAAAACTGGAAGAATTCCCTCTAAGAACAGGAACAAGACAAGGGTGTCCACTCTCACCACTGTTATTCAACATAGTTTTGGAAGTGTTAGCCACAGCAATCAGAGAAGAAAAAGAAATTAAAGGAATCCAAATTGGAAAAGAAGAAGTAAAATTATCACTCTTTGCAGATGACATGATACTATATATAGAAAACCCTAAAGACTCTACCAGAAAACTGCTAGCACTCATTGATGAGTTTAGTAAAGTAGCAGGATACAAAATTAATGCACAGAAATCTCTTGCATTCCTATACACTAACAACAGAAGAGCAGAAAGAGAAATTAAGGAAACTCTCCCATTCACCATTGCAACAAAAAGAATAAAATACCTAGGAATAAACCTGCCTAAGGAGGCAAAAGATCTGTATGCAGAAAACTTTAAGACATTGATGAAAGAAATCAAAGATGACATAAACAGATGGAGGGATATACCATGTTCCTGGATTGGAAGAATCAACATCGTGAAAATGACTGTACTACCCAAAGCAATTTACAGATTTAATGCAATCCCGATCAGATTACCAATGGCATTTTTCACAGAACTAGAGCAAGAAATCTTACGATTTGTATGGAAACGCAAAAGACCCCGAATAGCCAAAGCAATCTTGAGAAGGAAAAATGGAGTTGGTGGAATCAGGCTTCCTGACTTCAAACTATACTATAAGGCCATAGTGATCAAGACAGTATGGTACTGGCACAAAAATAGAAAGGAAGATCAATGGAACAGAATAGAGAACTCAGAAGTAAGCCCAAACACATATGGGCACCTTATCTTTGACAAAGGAGGCACGAGTATACAATGGAAAAAAGACAGCCTCTTCAATAAGTGGTGCTGGGAAAATTGGACAGCAACATGTAAAAGAATGAAATTAGAACACTTCCTAACACCATACACAAAAATAAACTCCAAATGGATTAAAGACCTACATATAAGGCCAGACACTATCAAACTCCTAGAGGAAAACATAGGCAGAACACTCTTTGACATACATCAAAGCAACATCCTTTTTGACCCACCTCCTAGAATCATGGAAATAAAATCAAGAATAAACAAATGGGACCTCATGAAACTTAAAAGCTTTTGCACAGCAAAAGAAACCATAAACAAGACTAAAAGGCAACCCTCAGAATGGGAAAAAATAATTGCCTATGAAACAACGGACAAAGGATTAACCTCCAAAATATACAAGCAGCTCATGCAGCTTCATACCAAAAAAGCAAATAACCCAATCCACAAATGGGCAGAAGACCTAAATAGACATTTCTCCAAAGAAGACATACAGATGGCCAACAAACACATGAAAAGATGCTCAACATCACTCATCATCAGAGAAATGCAAGTCAAAGCCACAATGAGGTATCACCTCACACCAATCAGAATGGCCATCATCACAAAGTCTGGAAACAACAAATGTTGGAGAGGGTGTGGAGAAAAGGGAACTCTCCTGCACTGTTGGTGGGACTGTAAGTTGGTACAGCCACTATGGAAAACAATTTGGAGGTTCCTTAAAAAACTACAAATAGAACTACAATATGATTCAGTCATCCCACTCCTGGGCATATACCCAAAGAAAACCATAATCCCAAAAGAAACTTGTACCATCATGTTTATTGCAGCACTCTTTACAATAGCCAGGACATGGAAGCAACCTAAATGCCCATCAACAAATGAATGGATACAGAAGATGTGGCATATATATACAATGGAATATTACTCAGCTATAAAAAGGGATGAGATGGAGCTATATGTAATGAGGTGGATAGAACTACAATCTGTCATACAGAGTGAAGTAAGTCAGAAAGAGAAAGACAAATATTGTATGCTAACTCACATATACGGAATCTAAAAATGGTACTGATGAACTCAGTGACAAGAACAGGGAAGCAGATACAGGGAATGGACTGGAGAACTCGAGGTATGGGAGGGGGCGGGGGATGAAGGGGAAACTGAGAAGAAGCGGGAGAGTAGTACAGACATATATATACTACCAACTGTAAAATAGTCAGTGGGAAGTTGTTGTATAACAAAGGGAGTCCAACTCGAGGATGGAAGATGCCTTAGAGGACTGGGGCAGGGAGGGTGGGGGGGAATCAGGGGGGGGGGCGTCAAGGAAGGGAGGGAATATGGGGATATGTGTATAAAAACAGTTGATTGAACCTGGTGTACCCCCCAAAAAAATAAAATAAAATAATAATAAAAAAAAAAAAAAAAAAAAAATCTGTATCCCGAGGAAGTTTCTGAACCATCCTTCCCTCCAGCCCATAAGGAGGCGCACACCTGCCTCCATCATCTGATGGCATGTGGATAGGAACCTCTTCTGTGTAATGGCACAAATCCTTTGCTAATTGAGTTTGGGGAGGGCAGGAGAAAAAGCCTTCATTTACTGGGGTGGGGGGTGAAAATCTCACCTCAATTTCTTCAGACTCTTGTCTTTAAGCAATTTTTAATTGTGGTAAATATATATAACAAAATTTGCCATTTTAGCCATTTTTAAGTGTAAAATTCAGTGGCATTAATTATGTTCACTATGTTGTGCAATCATCACCTCTACCTGTTTCCAAAATTCTGCATCACCTAAAACAGAAACTCTGTACCCATTAAGCAATAACTCCCAATTCCCTCTCCCCCAGACCATGGTAGATTTCATTCCTCTTTCTGTTTCTATGAATTTGCCCATTCTAAGTACCCCATATAAGTGGAATCATCCAATATTTGTCCTTTTGTGTCTGACTTGTTTCATTTATCTTCAGGTTATCTTTGACAATTTTCTGAAACCTTCTTAGGCCAATGGCAAGATCTGAAAGTCATAAAAAATGTAAATTTAAAGTATTTTAATACATATAAAATCTTGGCGGTACCAGAAAAAGATGCATTATTTTCATGAGGAACAATGGCTGCTAAATTTCCCAGAATCCAGGAAAGGAGACTGTGCCACAACTTTCTCTTCCTGGGTTCGTTGCAGCAGAGAAGCACATATCGTTAGAGTGCAGAAGAAAGTGCCATGAAATCCGGTGCCTTTCAAATATCTGTGGTACCCGACCGCCCATACTGAAACAGTGCTGGGAACCAAGCTTCAGAACTCAGTCTGGCTCACACTGCTAATTCCTTCACCAGCTGAGAAAGACATGGTTGTCGCATGGACAGTGTAATAAGATGAATCATCAGGTCTTACTTTAACACACGGGTGGGACTTGCCTATGTACCCCCAAGGGACATCTTGTTTTTGCCAGTGGAATGGCTGCTCTTTACCTACACATTGATACTGTTTTGTTCATGCTCTGCATTTCTTTCTGGAACTTCTGTCTCCAGTGTGTTTCCAGGGGAATTAATATGTGTGCAGTGATGTGAGTTACAACATACCTAAAGAGATTAAACCATCGCTTGCTATTTGTATTGATTTTCCATTGCCAACTAAAATTAGTTTCAAGAGTGTAGCAATTTGTAGGAAAACCGAAGACAGGACTGATAACTGGTGGATTATTTTCCATGCTTTCTTGAATAGCTGTCATTCTTGACAGATACCCTGGAATGCACTTATGCAAGGAGATGCTAAACTGTCAGCATTTCATTAAAAATAAACTGCTGGAGATAACAGGGTGACTACTTACCATGCCCCAAAGCACAGAGAGCACAATGTATTTGCAATAATGTCCCAAGAGCTCAAGAGCAAAGCATCTTTGTGAATGATTCACCTTCTCGGCACCTGCAAAGGCACAACAGGGGGAATTTCACATTTCTCAGAGGTGACCATTCCTGAGAGGGACTTGTAGCTAAAACGTAGCTGTCAAAGCGAATTGGTAGGTGGGAGCTCTGATTTCACAAGCTGAAGGATGAAGGATGTATGGTGTATGTGTGTGTGTGTGTGTGTGTGTGTGTGTGTGTGTGTGTGTGTGTGTTAGGGTAATGGAAGGACAGTTTTTAAGAAGCTGCTTTACTGCGAAAACTGCTGGGGTGTCACCTACAGTGATACCATATAAAGATTTATGCTGTTAGCCTATTTTGAAGAGGACGTCCATTAATGGAAACACCAGTGGAAAGACAGGGATGAAGAGAAGCCTTGAAAGGCATGAAAGAAGCAAGCAACAGAGTCTCAAAAAAGAGATTCCAGGCTTCTGGGTTGTACTGGGCTGTTCACTTTAGGGAAGCTTGAGATGGTGGGAGTCGGGGTGGAGGTGGGGTGAGGGAAAGCTCTGTAGGATGAAAACACTAAAAATGGCTTGATTGACATATGGGATATAGGACAAAAGTTCTGAGTGGGCTCTATAAGAATGACTGCATTAAGTAGAATTCATCAGTTATATAAATATGTCTAAGGGGTTACGAAAGGGATCGGTTTGTTGACAACTTAAGATTGCTGATTTATGATTAATCAGAGAAGGTAAATAAGGAAGGATCGGCCTTGTACGCTCACGCCCCCTCACAAAGCTTATTTTCCCACTCCTTTGTGTTTAGAATCTGTTTACTGCTCTGGGGGTAAGAAGGAAGCAGAACAGTACGACTTGCCTCCTTATGCGCTGCTAGCCTTAGAGGACGTTGGTGGCGATGGGCCCTGGGGAACAGAGCTCCAGTGACCTCACAGGATCTTCACACCTTGTGACCGGGGCCAGCCACTCGCTTCAGGCGCCTGTCGTCTTGGTGGTTTTGCAGGATCTCAGGGACTCACAGACCCGAGCTTTGTGGTATTGCTGCCTGGTCCAGCCTGACCCACTCACAATCTGGTTAGCGGCTCAGGGCAAAGCCCCTGGGGGTCATGCTTGTGTCTCTTCCCTTTCTCTCTTACCCCATAGCCAATCTGGCTGGTAACTGTGTCAGCTCCACCTTCAAAATACATCCAGAATCCAGCTACTGAGAACACCACCCTCCTGGAGAACTCACAGACCCCAGCCACTTTTAAGCTGTCTCCCATGTCTGTCCGTGTTCCCGATGGTCTCAGCCCCTCTGCCCAAAGCCCTCCAGTAGCCTCCACCCCACTCAGTGTGAAAGTCCAAGTCCTTAATCTGGCCCACAAGGCCCCACACAGTTTGACCCCTTCAACTCTTGGGCGTTGTCTCCTATTCTTCACCCCCACCCCCGCCCTTCTTGCAGTGACTCAGACACACCCACTTTGTTCTGGCATCTGTGCCTTTGCTGCCTCTGTTCCCTCTATCTGGAGCCCTCTTTGCCCTAATACTCCTGTGACTCACTTCCCCATCTCTTTGGCTGTTTGCTCACATGGCCCCTTCCTAGAGAGGCCATCCCTCCCATTTAAAACCTGCTCCCACCCCCATCATGTCCTGTCTCTCTTCTCTGCTTTATTAGTCTCCGTTGCATTAATCACCATCTTCTATATATTTTCTTATTTATTTTATGTATAAGTTCATCTCCTCTGATAAAATGTAAACTCATTGGGAGCAGGGACTTTTATATGCTGCTATATCCCTAGTGCCTAGAATAGCACTTGGCATATTGTGGGACTCAGTACGTGTTTGCTGGGTGAATAAATGAATGAACGTCTCTTATTTCCTTTTCCTGGGAACAAGACCTGGACTTGTCCTAGTACGTGTCATCCTGATTCAGACTGTATCTGAGATCCAGGTCTTAGTAGCTTCCCCTGCCCTGGCCCCTGATGACCTGGGCTTGTTTTTCCCTTGCCATCGTTGCCCTTCTACCCCACCCAATGTTGTAGTCTCTCCTTGAGCCTCAGTCTTGTGAAATGGGGGCTACCACCTCCTCCCAGTACTCCCTGGGGCTGCTCTGCCTGCCAAAGTCACTTATATGATCTGTTCTTGGGTTCCTCTTGTCCTCACCTACTGTTACTGTTCACCACACTTCATTGATGCCTGAAGAAAGGACAGCCTGTTTTCTGTCACCATGCTACCCAGTTACTGTCCCCAACACTGTGATCCCATCCTCACCTGCCTAGCTAACATTCCAGCTTGGGGGACAATATATGGCCACATTTTCTTTTCATATTCAAATTAAGTGACAGAGTCCCCATCCTCCCTATGATGAAAAGATGTTTCTTTCACCTCTAGGGCACTTCATCTCATGATAATAAGATTCTCAGGGTCTTACTCAATCCAAAGGTTCACATCAAAGAAGAAAATCAGAAATCTTAGTGCACTGGAAAGTTCAGGGTTGTTGTCACTGCCACCTGGTGGCAGCCTGAACGCTGGTATTGCTCTAGCCTGAATGCTGGTAAAGGCTGCACTTACCTGGTACTAGTAGGTGTCATGCCACCACTGATATTTGGAAATTCAGGAGCCTGGGCTGATCCTGTTGTCCACTGAACAAAGATGCTTCAGTGACTGGTGGCTGTGGCTGCCAGCTCTGGGTGAAGGCCTGCAAGAGGAAGTGCTGTTCTCCCAGTGTTACCCTGAACTGCTGTCCTTCCATGCCAGCGTGGGCCTGGGATCCAGTGTGACTGCTTCTGGGGTAGCTGGCTCATTAGTTCATGTACAAACACTATAAACATCCATGCACACGTCCCCCCCAGGCATGTCAAAGGGGTGAGTTCCTAAGAGGTTTTCAGCAGACACCTGTGCCCCTGGGATCAGGCTGTCGCCTAAGCCCAAGTTCTGATCCTGTGAGTGCAAGAAACCCTTCACTTTCCTTGACTCGAAGCCACCTCATTTTGTATCTCAGAAGACTGACATTTCTTTCAGACAAAACCCCATCTTATTACACATACAGTTAAGCTCAGGTTCCAGGTACTTGCCTCACCCAACTGGCTATGTGTACTTTTTATTTTATTTTATTATTTTACTTTAATTAATTAATTAATTTATTGGCTGCTTTGGGTCTTTGTTGCCGTGCACAGGCTTTCTCTAGTTGTGGCGAGCAGGGGTTACTCTTCATTGTGGTGTGTGGGCTTCTCATTTTGGTGGCTTCTCTTGCTGTGGAGCACGGGCTCTAGGCGTGTGGACTGCAGTAGCTGCAGCACATGGGCTCAGTAGTTATGGAGCATGGGCTTAGTTGTTCTGCGGCATGTGGGATCTTCCTAGACCAGGGCTCGAATCTATGTCCCCTGCATTGGCAGGCGAATTCTTAACCACTGCACCACCAGGGAGGTCCCGGCTATGTGTATGTTTTAGATTGATTGCCTGATACTTCCTAGCTTTTGTTCCTGCCCATGTCATAGCATTTGACAGAGCTTGATTTGATGGAAAAGGCAACCCAAGGGGAGTACTTTAACTATAAGGAGAATGCTATTGGGGCAAGAAAAAAAGTTCAAGGAAACTCTGAAGAGATCACTCATTTATTAATTAATAATAAAAAAATCATAATAGGGGAGATCTCAAGATGGCGGCGAAGTAGAGAGACGTGGAGTGCATCCCTCTCCATAGTTGCATTGGGAATGCACGGAAGGACGCAGTCATTCCCACAGAGAACCAGCTGAACACCAGCAGATGGCCTCGGACACCAGAAAGGGCAGCGGGGAGCCCGACATAGCCGACTGAATATTCATTTAATCCAATACTTGGACATTAGTCTGAGGCTTGGACAGTCTTCTATAAACACCTCTATCACCAGGACAAGCAACCCCAAAAGCTTGGACAATCATGAGGAAACAAAGAAACACCATGCAGGCAAAGGAGCAGGAAAAAAACCCACAAGACCAAATAAATGAGGAGGAAATAGGAAAAATGCCTGAAAAAGAATTTAGAGTCATGATAGTAAAAATGATACAAAATCTCGATAACAAAATAGAGAAAGTACAAGAAACAGTTCATAAGAACTCAGAAAAACAAACAGCAATGGATAACAAAATAACTGAAATTAAAAATACTCTAGATGCTATAACCAGCAGAATGACTGAGGCAGAAGAACGAATAAGTGAGTTGGAAGATAGAATGGGAGAAATAAACGCCACAGAGCAGGAAAAAGAAAAAAAAATAAAAAGACTAGAAGACAGCCTCAGAGACCTCAGTGATAACATGAAGCGTACCAACATTCGAATTATAGGCATCCCAGAAGAAGAAGAAAACAAGAAAGGGTCTGAGAAAATATTTGAAGAGGTTATAGTGGAAAACTTCCCCACCATGGGAAAGGAAATAATTAACCAAGTCCAAGAAGCACAGAGAGTCCCATACAGAATAAACCCAAGGAGAAATACACCAAGACACATATTAATCAAACTAACGACAATTAAACACAAAGAAAAAATATTAAAAGCAGCAAGAGAAAAGCAACAAACAACATATAAGGGAAAACCCATCAGGATAACAGCTGACCTTTCTACAGAAACTCTGCAGGCCAGAAGGGAATGGCAGGATATACTGAAAGTCCTGAAAGAAAGAAACCTACAGCCAAGAATACTCTACCCAGCAAGAATCTCATTCAGATTTGAGGGAGAAATCAAAAGCTTTCCAGACAAGCAAAAGTTAAGAGAATTCAGCACCACCAAACCAGCCTTACAACAAGTGCTAAAGGAACTTCTCTAAGTAGGAAACACAAGAAAAGGAAAACACCTACAAATACAAACCCAAAACAATTAAGAAAATGGTCATTGGAACACACATGTCAATAATCACTTTAAATGTCAATGGATTAAATGCTCCAACCAAAAGACACAGACTGGCTGAATGGATACAAAAACAAGACCATTCTATATGCTGCCTCCAAGAAACCCACTTCAGACCAAGGGATACATATAGACTGAAAGTAAAGGGATGGAAAAAGATATTCCATGCAAATGGAAGTCAAAAGAAAGCTGGAGTAGCAATACTCATATCAGACAAATTAGACTTGAAAGTAAAGACTATTAAAAGAGACAAGGAAGGGCACTGCATAATGATCAAGGGATCCATCCAAGAAGAACATATCACAATGGTAAATATCTATGCCCCCAATATAGGAGCACCTCAATACATAAGGCAAATGCTAACAGCTATAAAAGGGGACATCGACAGGAACACAATAATAGTGGGAGACTTGAACACCCCACTTACATCAATGGACAGATCATCCAAACAGAAAATAAATAAAGACACACAAGCTTTAAATGACACATTAGACCATCTCGACTTCATTGATATTTATAGGACATTCCATCCAAAAACGACAGACTACACTTTCTTCTCAAGTGCACACGGAACATTTTCCAGGATAGATCACATCTTGGGTCACAAATCAAACCTCAGCAAATTCAAGAAAATTGAAATCATATCAAGCATCTTCTCAGACCACAACGCCATGAGACCAGATATCAATTACAGGAAAAAAACTGCAAAAAATACAAACACATGGAGGCTAAACAATTCACTCTTAAACAACCAAGGAATCACTACAGAAATCAAAGAGGAAATCAAAAAATATCTAGAAACAAATGACAACGAAAACAAAACAACCCAAAACCTATGGGACGCAGCAAAAGCAGTTCTAAGAGGGAAGTTTATAGCAATACAGTCCTACCTTAAGAAACAAGAAAAGGATCGAGTAAACAACCTAACCTTACACCTCAAACAACTAGAGAAAGAAGAACAAAGAAACCCCAAAGTGAGCAGAAGGAAAGAAATCATAAAGATCAGAGCAGAAATAAATGAAAAAGAAAGGAAAGAAACCATAAGAAAAATAAATAAAACTAAAAGCTGGTTCTTTGAGAAGATTCACAAAATTGATAAACCATTAGCCAGACTCATCAAGAAAAAAAGGGAGAAGATGCAAATCAACAGACTTAGAAATGAAAAAGGAGAAGTCACAACGGACACCTCAGAAATACAAAAGATCATGAGAGACTACTACAAGCAACTATATGCCAATCAATTGGATAACCTGGAAGAAACGGATACATTCTTAGAAAAATACAATCTTCCAAGACTGAACCAGGAAGAAATAGAAACCATGAACAGACCAATCACAAGTACAGAAATTGAGGCAGTGATTAAAAATCTCCCAACACACAAAAGCCCAGGACCAGATGGGTTCACAGGCGAATTCTATCAAACATTTCGAGAAGAGTTAACACCTATCCTTCTCAAACTCTTCCAAAATATTGCAGAAGGCGGAGCACTCCCAAACTCATTCTACGAGGCTACCATCACGCTGATACCAAAACCAGGCAAAGATGTCACAAAAAAAGAAAACTACAGACCAATATCACTGATGAATATAGATGCAAAAATCCTCAACAAAATACTAGCTAACAGACTCCAACAGCACATTAAAAAAATCATACACCACGATCAAGTGGGGTTTATCCCTGGGATGCAAGGATTCTTCAATATATGCAAATCAATCAACGTGATACATCATATCAACAAACTGAAGGATAAAAACCATATGATCATTTCAATAGATGCAGAAAAAGCTTTTGACAAAGTTCAACATCCTTTTATGATCAAAGCTCTCCAGAAAATGGGCATAGAAGGAAATTACCTCAACATAATAAAAGCCATATATGACAAACCAAAAGCCAACATTGTTCTCAATGGAGAAAAACTGGAAGAATTCCCTCTAAGAACAGGAACAAGACAAGGGTGTCCACTCTCACCACTGTTATTCAACATAGTTTTGGAAGTGTTAGCCACAGCAATCAGAGAAGAAAAAGAAACTAAAGGAATCCAAATTGGAAAAGAAGTAGTAAAATTGTCACCCTTTGCAGATGACATGATATTATATATAGAAAACCCTAAAGACTCTACCAGAAAACTGCTAGCACTCATTGATGAGTTTAGTAAAGTAGCAGGATACAAAATTAATGCACAGAAATCTCTTGCATTCCTATACACTAACAACGGAAGAGCAGAAAGAGAAATTAAGGAAACTCTCCCATTCACCATTGCAACAAAAAGAATAAAATACCTAGGAATAAACCTGCCTAAGGAGGCAAAAGATCTGTATGCAGAAAACTTTAAGACATTGATGAAAGAAATCAAAGAGGACACAAACAGATGGAGGGACATACCATGTTCCTGGATTGGAAGAATCAACATCGTGAAAATGTCTGTACTACCCAAAGCAATTTACAGATTCAATGCAATCCTGATCAAATTACCAATGGCATTTTTCACAGAACTAGAGCAAGAAATCTTACGATGTGTATGGAAACGCAAAAGACCCCGATTAGCCAAAGCAATCTTGAGAAGGAAAAATGGAGTTGGTGGAATCAGGCTTCCTGACTTCAAACTATACTACAAGGCCATAGTGATCAAGACAGTATGGTACTGGCACAAAAATAGAAAGGAAGATCAATGGAATAGAATAGAGAACTCAGAAGGAAGCCCAAACACATATGGGCACCTTATCTTTGACAAAGGAGGCACGAGTATACAATGGAAAAAAGACAGCCTCTTCAATAAGTGGTGCTGGGAAAATTGGACAGCAACATGTAAAAGAATGAAATTAGAACACTTCCTAACACCATACACAAAAATCAACTCCAAATGGATGAAAGACCTACATGTAAGGCCAGACAGTATAAAACTCCTAGAGGAAAACATAGGCAGAACACTCTTTGACATACATCAAAGCAACATCCTTTTTGACCCACCTCCTAGAATCATGGAAATAAAATCAAGAATAAACGAATGGGGCCTCATGAAACTTAAAAGCTTTTGCACAGTGAAAGAAACCATAAACAAGACTAAAAGGCAACCCTCAGAATGGGAAAAAATAATTGCCTATGAAACAACGGACAAAGGATTAACCTCCAAAATATACAAGCAGCTCATGAACCTTAATACCTAAAAAGCAAATAACCCAATCCACAAATGGGCAGAAGACCTAAAGAGACATTTCTCCAAAGAAGACATACAGATGGCCAACAAACACATGAAAAGATGCTCAACATCACTCATCATCAGAGAAATGCAAGTCAAAGCCACAATGAGGTATCACCTCACACCAATCAGAATGGCCATCATCACAAATCTGGAAACAACAAATGCTGGAGAGGGTGTGGAGAAAAGGGAACTCTCCTGCACTGTTGGTGGGACTGTAAGTTGGTACAGCCACTATGGAAAACAATTTGGAGGTTCCTTAAAAAACTACAAATATAACTACCATATAATCCAGTAATCAGACTCCTGGGCATATACCCAAAGAAAACCATAATCCCAAAAGAAACTTGTACCATCATGTTTATTGCAGCACTCTTTACAATAGCCAGGACATGGAAGCAACCTAAATGCCCATCAACAAATGAATGGATACAGAAGATGTGGCATATATATACAATGGAATATTACTCAGCTATAAAAAGGGATGAGATGGAGCTATATGTAATGAGGTGGATAGAACTACAATCTGTCATACAGAGTGAAGTAAGTCAGAAAGAGAAGGACAAATATTGTATGCTAACTCACATATACGGAATCTAAAAATGGTACTGATGAACTCAGTGACAAGAACAAGGAAGCAGATACAGAGAATGGACTGGAGAACTCGAGGTATGGGAGGGGGCGGGGGGTGAAGGGGAAACTGAGAAGAAGCGAGAGAGTAGCACAGACATATATATACTACCAACTGTAAAATAGTCAGTGGGAAGTTGTTGTATAAGAAAGGGAGTCCAACTCGAGGATGGAAGATGCCTTAGAGGACTGGGGCAGGGAGGGTGGGGGGGACTCGAGGGGGGGGCGTCAAGGAAGGGAAGGAATATGGGGATATGTGTATAAAAACAGTTGATTGAACCTGGTGTACCCCCAAAAAAAAAAATCATAATAGTAGTTATTATCAATTAGGCAACTAATATGTGCCTAATTTTTAGATATATTCTTTCATTCAACCCTTAATAAGGGTTCTGAAAGCAAATATTATTAACAGAAATGTAGAGATGAAAAATCCAAGAGGTAGAGAAGTAAAGCAACTCAAAGTCTTATGTAGCAAAGTCAGGGTTTAAACTTAGGTCTTTCAGGCTCTAACGCTGGAGAGGGTGTGGAGAAAAGGGAACTCTCCTGCACTGTTGGTGGGACTGTAAGTTGGTACAGCCACTATGGAAAACAATTTGGAGGTTCCTTAAAAAACTACAAATATAACTACCATATAATCCAGTAATCAGACTGGAATCTTTCCAATGACTTCACTTACTCTTTAGTAGGTGAATAATTATGGGATGTTTGGGTCTGTGACTACAGAGATATGTACATTACTGGTTATTCTCAGACTGACTGCTACCAAAACCATTCACCTACCAAAAAAATTGTCCCATACTTTTGGTTCTGGGTATGTGTTTAAGTCAGTGTCTTCTTTACCCTTTAGAACATTTTTATTTCAACTCACTCTTTTAGAGTAAAATGACGAAGGAAAGGAGGGAGAAACCAGCCTCCTGGACTGATGGAGCTGGAAGACCCTTGGAGATGCCTTGGAGCATACAATTGTCCTTATTGGAAGATCACGCTGATGCCTCCAATAAAAGCGAGGATGTACTTAGAGATGTTCTTTTTTGAAGCGTGATCACAGCTCTGGGCCTATGGATTTCTTAGCAAGGTGTAATTCTTTATTTCTCTTCAGAGGTTAAATAACCCCTGTAATTGACCGACACTGTTAGTCCCAAAGTGAACTTCTGAAGTGGGGAAGATAAAAGGCTACCATCTTGGAAAACAGTGAGAGCTTCTCTCATTTGGTGTTGCCTTCATGTTACGCTCACTCTTTCTGTACGGTTTTGACTGTCATCCTACAGCAGCTTTCTTATGATTCAGAAAAAGTCCCCAGGCTCTTGCTACCCAACTTGAGGTCATTAAAATGCTTGAGTAAACTTCCAAGTTCTTCTTGGTTAAGAGGAACTTATGCAGGAGGTGTGCCTAGTCCAGGCATCAAAATACTACAGGAATTATCTCGAAAGAGGAACATTTCCATTGTGCAATGCTTTCATATGAGCATATTCAAGTATTCCAAATCCTCTTATATTTTGGCATATTTTTCTTGATTTGCTTTAAGGATTTCTAAGTAGGAAATCACTTGATTATACATTTGAGTTACTGACATCTCACAGCACACCCCAGAGAGGTGGGTGCATCTCCAAATGAGGAAAATTAAACAAAATTCTTAACCTTTAACTAGAATACTTACTATGCAAAGATCTTTGTTTTGTTTTATTTTCTGAAATGGAAGTAAGAAAAGAAATGATGGAGAGTCTGAAGTTCTTCATTCTGAAAGTTTTTTTTTTTACCTAGCTGAAAGTTTTTTTTTTTCTTTTGTCCAATTATCTCAATTTCACTGAAACTTAATGGCATTAAGAGCCTCAGCTGACATGGGAGGAAGTCACTAATGTTTTGGCAATGCCTCTAACAGCCTCCATACTTAGTTATGTGATTCTTATTCCTTTTCCTGACTCTACCAATGCATATATTTTGGGCTTACCTCTATTTTAAGATAATGGTGTAGAACTAAAACATTTTTCACTTACTAAATGGATTTTATTTGAAATATGTACTCCATTAATTTTCTCAATAATATATGTCATACCATTAATTACTGAATATCATGGGATGTCTTGCTTTGATGAGAAAGCAGGCACATCAGATGTTTACTGTTAGTTTATAAGGAGTTATTCTTCAACCTCTTCAATAAACCACAGTAAATTTTCCTTCTTGATTATGTTAGGAGATAGAGCAGAAATTCGAGGATATGGACTTGAGAATCTAGCCTTTAGAGTCTCGATAGTCTCTCATTTACTTTCTAAAGTACACTCAAAGTAAAATTGATGGGACAAGGTAGCTTGCTAATACAAATGAGGACTGTCAGCATTCCAATTTCTGGCTAAAATTAAAGAACTAAAATATTGTAAAAAGGCAATGGAGTCTATTCCATAGTAATAAAAAAAAATCCTTCTGTAAAGAATAAGAACATTAGGTATCTGTGATGCTTATTGGAACTCTGGATTTGAGTCTATGAGGCTATACTAGAGATCATAAACTTAAATGCCTACAAGGCCAGGCCAGTGACATTATGTTTCACTTGTGAGAATGGAGGTGAACTGGAGAGAATACTCATGTTATCTACAAGGGGCAGCTGGTGCTCAGCTCCTGCTGGGTGTCATCATTTGGAAATGTGGACGTGGCCTTGTCAGAGCTTTTATCTCTTCAAGAGAACCACAAGTCTGGATTTGCATGAGGAACTTCCTATACCCTTGACCTAGACTTTGATAGGCTGTTTTATTTCACCTTAGGTATTAGCTCTGCATCTCAAACAATTATCCCCCGGGAACAATTGTGTTGGAGATTTGGCTACATGAGTCAATAATCCAAAATTTCCTTAAGGGTAGTCAAGGGAGAGGGAGTAGCACATTATTTAATTGATTATATATATATATATTTTTTTTAATTATTTTTTTGGGGGTACACCAGGTTCAATCATCTGTTTTTATACACATATCCCCATATTCCCTCCCTTCCTTGACTTCCCCCCCGCTCGAGTCCCCCCCCACCCTCCCCGTCCCAGTCCTCTAAGGCATCTTCCATCCTCGGGTTGGACTCCCTTTGTTATACAACAACTTCCGACTGACTATTTTACGGTTGGTAGTATATATATGTCTGTGCTACTCTCTCGCTTCGTCTCAGTTTCCCCTTCACCCCCCGCCCCCTCCCATACCTCGAGTTCTCCAGTCCATTCTCTGTATCTGCATCCTTGTTCTTGTCACTGAGTTCATCAGTACCATTTTTAGATTCCGTATATGTGAGTTAGCATACAATATTTGTCCTTCTCTTTCTGACTTACTTCACTCTGTATGACAGATTGTAGTTCTATCCACCTCATTACATATAGCTCCATCTCATCCCTTTTTATAGCTGAGTAATATTCCATTGTATATATATGCCACATCTTCTGTATCCATTCATTTGTTGATGGGCATTTAGGTTGCTTCCATGTCCTGGCTATTGTAAATAGTGCTGCAATAAACATTATGGTACATGTTTCTTTTGGGATTATGGTTTTCTTTGGGTATATGCCCAGGAGTCTGATTACTGGATCATATGGTAGTTCTATTTGTAGTTTTTTAAGGGACCTCCAAATTGTTTTCCATAGTGGCTGTACCAACTTACAGTCCCACCAACAGTGCAGGAGAGTTCCCTTTTCTCCACACCCTCTCCAACATTTGTGGTTTCCAGATTTTGTGATGATGGCCATTCTGATCTGTGTGAGGTGATACCTCATTGTGGCTTTGACGTGCATTTCTCTGATGATGAGTGATGTTGAGCATCTTTTCATGTGTTTGTTGGCCATCTGTATGTCTTCTTTGGAGAAATGTCTCTTTAGGTCTTCTGCCCATTTGTGGATTGGGTTATTTGCTTTTTAGGTATTAAGGTTCATGAGCTGCTTGTATATTTTGGAGGTTAATCCTTTGTCCATTGTTTCATAGGCAATTATTTTTTCCCATTCTGAGGGTTGCCTTTTAGTCTTGTTTATGGTTTCTTTCACTGTGCAAAAGCTTTTAAATTTCATGAGGTCCCATTCGTTTATTCTTGATTTTATTTCCAT
The DNA here is from genome assembly GCF_030028045.1 of Hippopotamus amphibius kiboko. Lineage (NCBI taxonomy): Eukaryota > Metazoa > Chordata > Mammalia > Artiodactyla > Hippopotamidae > Hippopotamus > Hippopotamus amphibius. The sequence continues at coordinate 99,823,429 of NC_080194.1, forward strand.
GATTCTAGGAGGTGGGTCCAAAAGGATCTTGCTTTGATGTATGTCAAAGAGTGTTCTGCCTATGTTTTCCTCTAGGAGTTTAATAGTGTCTGGCCTTACATGTAGGTCTTTAATCCATTTGGAGTTGATTTTTGTGTATGGTGTTAGGAAGTGTTCTAATTTCATTCTTTTACATGTTGCTGTCCAATTTTCCCAGCACCACTTATTGAAGAGGCTGTCTTTTTTCCATTGTATACTCGTGCCTCCTTTGTCAAAGATAAGGTGCCCATATGTGTTTGGGCTTCCTTCTGAGTTCTCTATTCTATTCCATTGATCTTCCTTTCTATTTTTGTGGCAGTACAATACTGTCTTGATCACTATGGCCTTGTAGTATAGTGTGAAATCAGGCAGCCTGATTCCACCAACTCCATTTTTCCTTCTCAAGATTGCTTTGGCTAATCGGGGTCTTTTGCGTTTCCATACACATCGTAAGATTTCTTGCTCTAGTTCTGTGAAAAATGCCATTGGTAATTTGATCGGGATTGCATTGAATCTGTAAATTGCTTTGGGTAGTATACTCATTTTCACAATGTTGATTCTTCCAATCCAGGAACATGGTATGTCCCTCCATCTGTTTGTGTCCTCTTTGATTTCTTTCATCAATGTCTTAAAGTTTTCTGCATACAGATCTTTTGCCTCCTTAGGCAGGTTTATTCCTAGGTATTTTATTCTTTTTGTTGCAATGGTGAATGGGAGAGTTTCCTTAATTTCTCTTTCTGCTCTTCCGTTGTTAGTGTATAGGAATGCAAGAGATTTCTGTGAATTAATTTTGTATCCTGCTACTTTACTACACTCCTCAATGAGTGCTAGCAGTTTTCTGGTAGAATCTTTAGGGTTTTCTATATATAATATCATGTCATCTGCAAAGGGTGACAATTTTACTTCTTCTTTTCCAATTTGGATTCCTTTTATTTCTTTTTCTTCTCTGATTTTTGTGGTTAAAACTTCCAAAACCATGTTGAATAATAATGGTGAGAGTGGACACCCTTGTCTTCTTCCTGTTCTTAGAGGGAATTCTTCCAGTTTTTCCCCATTGAGAATGATGTTGGCTTTTGGTTTTTCATATATGACTTTATTATGTTGAGGTAATTTCCTTCTATGCCCATTTTCTGGAGAGCTTTTATCATAAATGGATGTTGAACTTTGTCAAAAGCTTTTTCTGCATCTATTGAAATGATCATATGGTTTTTATCCTTCAAGTTGTTGATATGATGTATCACATCGATTGATTTGCATATATTGAAGAATCCTTGCATCCCAGGGATAAACCCCACTTGATCATGGTGTATGATTTTTTTAATGTGCTGTTGGAGTCTGTTAGCTAGTATTTTGTTGAGGATTTTTGCATCTATATTCATCAGTGAAATTGGTCTGTAATTTTCTTTTTTTGTTACATCTTTGCCTGGTTTTGGTATCAGGGTGATGGTAGCCTCGTAGAATGAGTTTGGGAGTGTTCCACCTTCTGCAATATTTTGGAAGAGTTTGAGAAGGATAGATGTTAACTCTTCTCGAAATGTTTGATAGAATTCGCCTGTGAACCCATCTGGTCCTGGGCTTTTGTGTGTTGGGAGATTTTTAATCACTGCCTCAATTTCCATGCTTGTGATTGGTCTGTTCATGGTTTCTATTTCTTCCTGGTTCAGTCTTGGAAGATTGTATTTTTTCTAAGAATGTATCCATTTCTTCCATGTTATCCAATTGATTGGCATATAGTTGCTTGTAGTAGTCTCTCATGATCTTTTGTATTTCTGAGGTGTGTGTTGTTACTTCTCCTTTTTCATTTCTAATTCTGTTGATTTGCATCTTCTCCCTTTTTTTCTTGATGAGCCTGGCTAATGGTTTATCAATTTTGTTTATCTTCTCAAAGAACCAGCTTTTAGTTTTATTAATTTTTGCTATTGCTTCCTTCCTTTCTTTTTCATTTATTTCTGCTCTGATCTCTATGATTTCTTTCCTTCTGCTCACTTTGTGGTTTCTTTGTTCTTCTTTCTCTAGTTGTTTTAGGTGTAAGGTTAGGTTGTTTATTCGATCATTTTTTTGTTTCTTAAGGTAGGAGTGTATTGCTATAAACTTCCTTCTTAGAACTGCTTTTGCTGCATCCCATAGGTTTTGGGTTGTTGAATTTTCGTTGTCATTTGTTTCTAGATATTTTTTGATTTCCTCTTTGATTTCTTTATGATTCCTTGGTTGTTTAAGAGTGAATTGTTTAGCCTCCATGTGTTTGTATTGTTTGCAGTTTTTTTCCTGTAATTGATATCTAGTCTCATGGCGTTGTGGTCTGAGAAGATGCTTGATATGATTTCAATTTTCTTGAATTTGCCGAGGTTTGATTTGTGACCCAAGATGTGATCTATCCTGGAGAATGTTCCGGGTGCACTTGAGAAGAAAGTGTAGTCTGTCGTTTTTGGATGGAATGTCCTATAAATATCAATTAAGTCGAGATGGTCTAATGTGTCATTTAAAGCTTGTGTGTCTTTATTTATTTTCTGTTTGGATGATCTGTCCATTGATGTAAGTGGGGTGTTCAAGTCTCCCACTATTATTGTGTTACTGTTGATGTCCCCTTTTATAGCTGATTGCATTTGCCTTATGTATTGAGGTGCTCCTATATTGGGGGCATAAATATTTACCATTGTGATATGTTCTTCTTGGATGGATCCCTTGATCATTATGTAGTGTCCTTCCTTGTCTCTTGTAATAGTCTTTACTTTCAACTCTAATTTGTCTGATATGAGTATTGCTACTCCAGCTTTCTTTTGACTTCCATTTGCATGGAATATCTTTTTCCATCCCTTTACTTTCAGTCTATATGTATCCCTTGGTCTGAAGTGGGTTTCTTGGAGGCAGCATATAGAATGGTCTTGTTTTTGTTTCCATTCAGCCAGTCTGTGACTTTTGGTTGGAGCATTTCATCCATTTACATTTAAAGTGATTATTGACATGTGTGTTCCAATGACCATTTTCTTAATTGTTTTGGGTTTGTATTTGTAGGTGTTTTCCTTTTCTTGTGTTTCCTACTTAGAGAAGTTCCTTTAGCACTTGTTGTAAGGCTGGTTTGGTGGTGCTGAATTCTCTTAACTTTTGTTTGTCTGGAAAGCTTTCGATTTCTCCCTCAAATCTGAATGAGATTCTTGCTGGGTAGAGTGTTCTTGGCTGTAGGTTTTTCTCTTTCAGGACTTTCAGTATATCCTGCCATTCCCTTCTGGCCTGCAGAGTTTCTGTAGAAAGGTCAGCTGTTATCCTTATGGGTTTTCCCTTATATGTTATTTGTTGCTTTTCTCTTGCTGCTTTTAATATTTTTTCTTTGTGTTTAATTGTCGTTAGTTTGATTACTATGTGTCTTGGTGTATTTCTCCTTGGGTTTATTCTGTATGGGACTCTCTGTGCTTCTTGGACTTGGTTAATTATTTCCTTTCCCATGGTGGGGAAGTTTTCCACTATAACCTCTTCAAATATTTTCTCAGGCCCTTTCTTGTTTTCTTCTTCTTCTGGGATGCCTATGATTCGAATGTTGGTATGCTTAATGTTATCACTGAGGTCTCTGAGACTGTCTTCTATTCTTTTTATTCTTTTTTCTTTTTCCTGGTCTGTGGTGTTTATTTCCCCCATTCTATCTTCCAACTCACTTATTCATTCTTCTGCCTCAGTCATTCTGCTGGTTATAGCATCTAGAGTATTTTTAATTTCAGTTATTTTGTTATCCATTGCTGTTTGTTTTTCTGAGTTCTTATGAACTGTTTCTTGTACTTTCTCTATTTTGTTATCAAGATTTTGTATCATTTTTACTATCATTACTCTGAATTCTTTTTCAGGCATTTTTCCTATTTCCTCCTCATTTATTTGGTCTTGTGGGTTTTTTTCCTGCTCCTTTGCCTGCATGGTGTTTCTTTGTTTCCTCATGGTTGTCCAAACTTTTGGGGTTGCTTGTCCTGGTGATAGAGGTGTTTATAGAAGACTGTCCAAGCCTCAGACTAATGTCCAAGTATTGGATTAAACGAATATTAAGTCTAGGAAACACATACATGTATAAGACACACAATTACTGAATCCGTTAGGACATAAGGCTCTAGAAAGACCTGACAGAATCCCAGTGTGCTATTAGATATTCAAAGAGAAACCCAACAGAAATTGACAACTGAAACAACAAATTAGAGACAAAAGCAAAAGCAAACAAACAAACAAATAACACCTTACACATACAAACATTAATCTGGGGAGATTTCGTAAGCTAGGATCAAATATAGAAAGGAGCTAGAGTACCACCAGAGAGAATGGAGATTCTCAGAATGTAATTAGACAACTGTACTAAGAACTAAGATAAAGACAAAAGCCTAATATTAAATACCAAGGCAGTGCGTCATCTGGAGAATAGAGCAAGGAGTCTGAGCCGACCGATAGTGTTGCTGATAAGTATGTTAAGATAAAATAATCTTAACATGGCTGGAAGAAAGGGGAACAGAAGAGCATAATGTGGTTGGAAATATGCAAATAAAAAGAAAGGAATAGAAACGTATAAAAGATAGGGATGAAAGGAAAGTATGAGAGGTATATTGTCCGTACTACCAAAAACTTAGCTAGATATAGAAGTATATAAAAAGGCAAAAAAAAAAAAAAAGAATAAAAAATATCATTAAAAAATTATGTTATAAAACTTGTAGATCCCTTAGGGCTAAGATCGTATTTAATAAAAAAAAAAAAAAAAAAAAACAGAGAGCGAGAAAAAGAAAAAAAAAAAAATCCAGAACTGATCCCAGAATGGACCAGTTCAATAGGTATTGATACTACTATTTCTGTTTCCTTAGCGTCTCAGCTGTAAGTGTCCTTCTGCTTGCCTTGGGTTTTTTTGCATTATTCTGTGACCAGCAGAGGTTCCTTTATTGTTCGTGTGTAAGTTTCGGTGTGTGGGGAGGGAGAGGGTACAATAGTGGCTCCTTCTCCTGGGAGTGAGTGAGCAGTGGTGCACTGTTGTTTCAGTTGGGCTTGGAGGTGCCTGTTGCAGAGGGACGCAGGTGGCTCAGGTGTAAACAGAAAATCTTAGAGTTGGGCCTCTCTTGGGTTTTTTTTTTTGTTGCTGTTGTTGTTGTTTTTTTTTTTTCCTCTGGGCAGCCTCCCTGCTGCTGGCATTGCAAGGGGTTTTACTCTAGCCCCGCCCGAGTGCCTGAGGGTGCTTGTTATTCTTGAGCACCTTAGGTGGCCCAGGGGCGTCTCTCCACTGTCTGTTGCAGAGGCCCCAAAAGAGAGAGAGAGGCTATGCACGCAGTTCCTCCCCACCCCCCCCTGCCCATGAGCCTGCTGCCTCCAGCCGCCATCATGGCTGGGCAGCTCTCAGGGATGGGCACTCCTCTCCTCGGACCTCCTCCCTCCTGTCCTCTCGGTCTGTCACCTTACTGGTGACAATGTTTCTCACCCTGAACCAGCTCTCTGGTTCCCACGCTTCCGCTCCTGGACCCTCCGTTCAGCCACGGATCGGCGTCTCAGTCCGGGAATGCTGAGCTGCGCTGCGGACCCTCTGTATGTTTCTCACTCCCTCCCGTCTGCCACAGCTCCGCCGCTTCACCCTCTTTGAGCCTTCGTAGATGCCTCCCTACCAGCTATGTCAGGCTCCCCGCGGTCCTTTCTGTTGTGTGAGGCTGTCTGCTGGTGTTCAGCTGGTTCTCTGTGGGAATTACTTCGTCCTTCCATGCATTCCCAATGCATCTGTGGAGAGGGATGCACTCCACGTCTCTCTACTTTGCCGCCATCTTTTCTCTCCTAAATTCTTGAATCTTCTATATATATATTTTTTAAAGAGACAAACTCCCTTAAAAACAATCTAATGTGATGAATGAACACAATTATATAAACAAATAATATTTTTAAAGCTATTTTATTAGCTAAACTATTTGCTAATTTTGATTAATATGTTTTAGGGATTATGTAATTTGGGACAAAATCTAATGATCTACATACACTTTCTTTACTAGATGTAAACTGTTATTAATTTAACAACTTAGTTAACTTAGTTTCCTCTGTGAGGTTAATAGAGATTCTGAACTCATCACAGACATAGATGGTAACACAGAGCTAAACCTCAGCCCTTTATTTTGGTACTTTGGGACTCAAGATCTCTTTAGTTGCAAAATATCTTACTTCTCTTTTGCATTTGATCCCTCTGTAGTGGATAGACCTATTTACAAATATCCTTAGTGATATGAAGGCTCTTGTAAACTCAGTTAAATGCATTTGCTTGTATTTCTTAATGAACCTCATCTATATGTTCCAAATTCCTAACCCATGTACCTTTGAATGAATCAGTTAACCTCTTCATGCCTGAGCACTGACACGAGGGTACTGGTCTTAAATATTTCCAAGGCTCCCTCCACCATTCTGGCCAATGCACTACAGCCTCTGGTTTTCAGGCCATCCTCTGATTATGATATAGTCCCTCATTTCTACACTCTGATGACTCTGTGCAAGTTTGAGATGTCTTTCTAACCCACTGTGGTTTGCTCCTTTTCTTCCTCCTCTGCATTCCGAGTGACTAGCTCAGCCAGACCTATGTGTTAGGACCTATTATTCTGTGTGGTGTGTGTGTGTGTGTCTATTTTTGGAGCTCTACAAAAATAGGGACAAAACATTTTATTTTATGTTCCCAGTATGTAGGACAGTTTTTGGCATACAACAGGCATGCAATGAATGAACAAATTATCAATTTTGTATTCCTAATTTTATCATTTTTCTCCCCTGCATAGTTTTAAAACAAGTTTTAAACAAAACACTGCTTAATTTTGAGAAAGTGGGTTTCTTCAAAGTATCTAAGACTCATTATAAAAAAAAGAGTTGCTGTACTGACAGTTTGGTTCCCATTTGGATTCCATCCCATACGCACAGGCTTATATACATACAAACATACATACATGTATATGAGGGTGAGTCAAAAATTATCTGCACTCTGGCTGTAGAATTTAATTAACTTTTAGAAAAGACAAATACATCATTTTTCGACATAATCTCCTTGCTTTTCAGTATACTTTGTCCATCCATCAACAAGCTTTCATATTCCCTCATTAAAAAATGTTTTGGGCTGAGCTGCAAGCCATGAATATTTGGTAGTCTTCACTTCCTTGGAAGTGAAACTTTGTCCTCACAGGGCTGCTTTCAGGGGAGCAAACAGGTGAAAGTCTGATGGAGCAAGATCAGGACTATAGGGAAGATGCCTTAACACCTCATAATGAAGTAATCAAAGACAGACTTAAGTTTTGAAAAGTTTGTGTGAGATAGGTACTGAAAAAACTCACAGAAGAGCATAAACAGAAGTGTCTGGCTATTTGCAAACAAAATTTGGACCGATACCCTAAGGAAGGTGAAAGTTTCTTAGAGAATCAGTACTGGTAATGAGACATGGATTCATCACTACAAGCCTGAGAGTAAATGGCAGAGTATGGAAAGGAAACATACTCAATCACTGACCAAGAAAAAGTTCAAAATTCAACCATCAGCTGGAAGATTGATGCTTACAGTTTTCTAGGATTCTCAAGGGCCAGTATTGGAACATTATCAGGAAAAAAGGTTTAACAAGCAACAGTGATTGTTACAGTGAGATGCTTTTTGAAGAGCTGAAGTGTAAACTTAGGATTAAATGCAGAGGATTGTTATCCAAGGGCGTTGTGAACTTGCATGACAATACACGTCTGCACATTTCTGCCCACACTGTTGACACTCTACAAAAACTTCATTTTGAGCTGTTAAAGCATCCTAAACAAACACTAAGAACTAGGCAAAATGAGGAGACAGAAGAATATATTCCTATCTAAAGAAAAAAGACAAAACCCCAGAAAAAGAAGTAAACAAAACAGAAATAAGCAGCTGATCTGACAAAGAGTTCAAAGCATGGTAATTGTAATAAAGATGCTCACGGAACTCAGAAGAAGAATGGATGACCACACTGAGAACTCTGATAAAGAAATAGAAAATAGAAAGCTAAACAAGTTATAAGTGACCTGAAAAATACCGCAGAAGCATTCAACAATAAACTGGATGAGGCAGAAGAATGAATCAGGCAGCTGGTAGACAAAACAATGGGCCTTACCCAGACAGCAGCAAAATGAAAAAAGAATTTAAAAAGTGAAGATACCTTAAGGGACCTTCAGAACAACATCAAGTGGAATAATATTTGCATTATAGGAATCCAAGTAGAACAAGAAGAGAAAGAAAGAATCAGAAAAATTAGTTGAAAAAATAGTGGCTGAAAACTTTCCTAATCTAGGGAAGGAAACAGATATCCAGGTTCAGGAAGCCCAGAGACTTCCAAATAAGATGAATGCAAAGAGAAGCACACCAAGACATATTATAATTAAAATAGTAAAATTTAAGGATAGAGAGAGAATCATAAAAGCAGCAAGAGAAAAATACTTTTTATGTAAAAGTGAAACCCCATAAGGCTATGAGAACATTTTTCAGCAGAGACTTAACAGGCCAGAAAGGAGTGGCATGGCATATTCAAAGTGTTAAAAGGAAAAAATCTGCAACCAGGAATGCTCTCATTCAGAATTGAGAGATCAAGACTTTCCCAGATAAGCAAAAACTAAAGGAGTTCATCACCACTAAACCAGCCCTGCAAGAAATATTAAAGGGACTGCTTTAAGGTGAAAAGAAATGACACTAGTTAATAATAAAACATATGAAAGTAAAAATCTCACAGGAATAGGTAAATATGAAATAAAGGTAGTGGGTCACTTACAAAGCAAGCATGAATGTTAAAAGACAAAAGTATTAAAATTAACTAAAATTAAAATAACAGTTAAGGAATGTATAAAATAAAAAGATGTAAAATGTGTCATCAAAAGTATAAAATTTGGGGAATGGGAGTAAAAAAATAAAGTGTAGTAATATGTTCAAATTTAAGTTGTTATCAACTTAAAATAGTCCACTATTTACATAGCATATTGTATGTGAACCTCATGGTAAGCACAGGAAAACATGTATGGTAAATACACACAAGAAAATGAGAAAGGAAAGTAAATATAACACTAAAGAAAACCACCAAAACGTAAAGGAAAAGAAAGAGAATAAATAAACAGAAGAACTACAAAAACATCCAGAAAGCAATTAACAAAATGAAAACAAATACATACCTATCAATAATTACTTTAAATATAAATGGACTAAATTTGCCAATTAAAAGACATAGAGCAGCTTACTGAATAGAAAAATCTAGTCTCATTTATTTGCTGCCTACAAGAGACTCACTTCAGAAGAAAGGACACAAACTGAAAGTGAAATATAGAAAAAAATATTCATGCAGATGGAAATGAAAAGAGAGCTGGAGTAGCTTTACTGACATCAGGCAAAATAGACCTTAAAGACTGTAATAAAAGGCAAAGAAGGTAATTACATAATGATAAAAGAATTAACCCAGTAAGAAAATAACACATTTATAATGTATATGAATCCAACAGGGAAACACAAGATATATAAAGCAAATATTAATGGACCTAAAGGGAAAAATTGAAAGCAATGTAATAATAGCAGGGGACTTGACACTTTACGCTGATATCAATGGATAGATCTCCCAGACAGAAAAGAAGTAAAAAAACAGTGGTCTTAAATGACACAAATCAGATAGACTTAGTGTATATAAACAGAACATTCTGTCAAAAAGCAGCAGAATACACATTTCTCTCATTGTTTTACCTGAAACATTCTCCAGGATAGATCACGTGTTAGGTCACAAAACAAGTCTCAATAAATTCAGGAAGATTAAAATCATATCAAGCATCTTCTCCAACCACAATGGTATGAAACAAGAAATCAATTGCAAGATACAAACAAACAAAGCTGAAAAAATATGGAGATTGAACACTACAACTGAACAACCAATACAGCATCAAAGAAATCAAAGATGAAAAATTAAAAAACCCAGAGACAAGTTAAAACAGAAATACTACATACCAAAATCTATAGGGTGTAGAAAAAGTGGTTCTAAGAGGGAAGTTCAGAGCAATTTAGACCTACCTCACAAAACAAGGAAGTCCCAAATACACAATCTAATTTTACACCTAAAGGAACTAGAAAAAGTAGCACAAACAAAACCCAAAATTAATAGAAGGAAGAAAATAATAAATATCAGAGTGGAAATAAATAAAATAGAGACTAGAAGAAAAAACAATACAAAGATCAATTAAACTGCACTGCTTTTTTTTGAAAATAAACAAAAGAAACAATATAAAAAATCTTTACCTAGACTAACCAAGGAGAAAGAAAGAAAGAACTCAAATAAATAAAATTAGAACAAAAAGAGGAGAAGCTACAACTGTATACCAGAGAAATACAAAGGATCATGAGGCTACTACAAATAGTAGTAGTCCAATTGGTTGGTGTATAAATAATTACACACCAACAAATTTGGCAACCTAGAAGAAACAGATAAGTTCTTAGACACACACAATCTTGCAAGACTGAATCATGAAGAAAGAGAAAATCTGAATAGACTGTAAGATGGACTAGACTAGTAAGGAGATTGAAACAGTAATTGAGAATCACCCAGCGAACAAAGCCCAGGACGAGATTGCTTCCCTGGTGAGTTCTACAAAACATGCAAAGATTTAATACCTAAAAGGTATTATTCTCAAACTCTTCCAAAAAATTGAAGAGGAGGGAAAGTTTCCAAACACATTTTATGAAGCTGGCATTACCCTGACACCAAAATCAGAAAAGGACACCACAAGAAAAGAAAATTACAGGCCAATACTACCAATGAACATAGATGCAGTTTTTTTCAAAAAAATGTTAGTAAACTGAACCCAAGAATATATTAAAAGGAACATAAATCATGATCAAGTGGGATTTATTCAGGAATGCAAGTTTCTTTCAACATCCATAAATCAATCAACATGATACATCACATTAACAAAAAGAAGGATAGAAATCACATGATCACCTCAATAGTTACAGAAAAAACAATTGACAAAATTCAACATCCATTTACGATTAAAAAAAATCTCAACAGAGTAGGTATAGAGGGAGCTTACCTCAACATAATAAAGGACATATATAACACACCCACAGCTAACACTATACTCAGCAGAACAGAACCAGTGTCCAGAAATAAGACCACACATATATGGACAATTAATTTATAGCAAAGGAGCAAAAACATGCAATGGAGAAAGAATATCTCTTTAATAAATGGCACTAGAATGAAACTAGACCACTATCTTACACCATATACAAAAATTAACTCAAAATAGATTAAAGATTTGAATGTAATACCTGCAACCATAAAATTCCTGAGGAAAACATAGGAAATAACTTAATTGACATCCATCTTAGTGCTGTTTCTGTGATTCTGATTCCAAAGGCAAGGGAAACAAAAGCAAAAATAAACAAATGGGATAACATCCAACTAAAAAGCTTCTTCACAGTGAAGGAAACCATCAACAAAACAAAAAGTCAACCTACTGATTGGGAGAAGGTATTTACAAATGATATGTTTGATAAAGGGGTTAATATATAAAGAACTCCAAAATATGTTAAAGAACTCATACAACTCAACAACAGAAAAGCAAGTAACCTGATTAAAACATGTCTGAAGAGACATTTTTCCAAAAAAGACATAGAGGTGGCCAATGGGCACATGAAAAAAATGTTCAATAATTAGCATCATTAATTATTAGAGAGATGTAAATCAAAACCTCAATGAGATTCTGTCTCACACCTTTCAGAATGGCTATTATCATAAAGACAAGAAATAACAAATAACAAGAATGAGAAAGTGGATGTGCAGAAAAGAGAACCCTCATACGCTGTCAGTGGAACTGTAAATTCATACAGTTTCTGTGTAAAATGGTGTGGAGATTCATCCAAATTAAGACTAGAAATACCACATGATCCAGTTATTCCACTTCTGAGTATTTATCTGAAGAACATGAAAACATTAATTCAAAAAGATATGTGCTCTGCTATGTTCATTGTAGCATTATTTACAATAGCCAAGCTATAGAAGCAACATAAGTGCCCATCAATAGATGAATGGGTAAAGAAGATGCAGTATATATACACAATGAAATATTACTCAGCCATAAAAAAGATGAAATCTTGTCATTTGTGAGAACATGGATGGACCATGGGGGTATTATTCTAAGTGAAATAAGTCAGATGGAGAGAGACAAATACCATAGGATTTCACTATATGAGGAATCTAAAAAGCAAAACAAAACAAATGGACAGATAAAATAAAACAAAAACAAACTCATAGATACAGAAATCAGATTAATGGTTACCAGAGGAGAATGGAGTTGTTGGTGGGGCTAGGGGAGGGGTGTCCAAAAAGGAGAAAGGGCTCAACTGTAGGGGGATGGGTGGCAATTGGACTTGTGGTAATCACACTGTAGTGTATAAAGATGTCCAACTATAATGCTGTACACCTGAAACTTATGTATATAAAAAGTCAAAAAAATAGAAAGAGGGAGTAGAAAATTTGTTGTCCGGGGCTGGGGGTTGGTGGGGAGAGGCTGGTAAAAGGGTACAAAGTTTAAGTTAGAAGAAGAATAAAGTCTGAGGATCTAATGTATTACATGGTGATTATAGTTGATAACTCTGTGTTGTATAATTGAAATTTACTAAGAGACTAGAACTTAAATATTCTCATCATCCCACCCCCCTGCAAAAAAGGAAAATATGAGGTGATGGGTGTGTTAATTAACTCAATGGGGGAAATCCTTTCACAATGTATACCTATAACAAATCATCACATTGTACACTTTAAATATCTTAAAATTTAACTTGTCAATTATATTCCAAAATAGTTGGGAAAAAAAAAACAGGGCATATTCAAGATTCCAAGAGTGGAGCCTCAATTTACATATTATAACTTTACAATGTTAAGAAAAAGAGTTTCATTTAACTTACAATGGTTTGCCTTGTTATTATAATGTGGAACCAATTAGATTTTCCCAACACATTCTAGATTCAGATCCTAAAACTCTGAATTGCTCTTGCCTGGTTTTACTGACCTGAAGGCATGTGGTTATCACATTAAATAGACTTATAAATCTCTGGATCCACAATTCAGATCTGCAGGATTTGTCTTTATCAGGAAGTAGATTGTTCTAATTTACTGATCAGAAGAGATAACTGAGAAATAGAGGTGTAAATAGAGGTGTTTATCATTTTGGAGACCACCACGTGAGGGGGCAAAGGAAGCTTTGACTTTAGTCAGCGCTAGTAATTGTATGTGAGGCACTTGTCCTCTATTTGAGGAGCAGTCTTTTATGTGCAGAGCAGAAAGGGCTGTGTGTCTGATGACACTTCACCACTGGGGTTATCGAGAAGTTATTTGTCAGTTTGCATGTCCTCAGAAACCAATTCCAACTCATATCCAACCTGATCATCTCTCAACAAGCGTGGAGGAGTCTGCCCAGGCAGCTTTTTGCCATTTATGCATCAGACATTTGCAAGAGTTAGATATCTTCTTGAGATTGGGGATTTTTCTTTATTGCAGAGAAATGAGACCAAAGCTGGGAAAAAAGTAAAAGCAGTCTGGTGCTCACTGCTCCCTTTCGAATTCTTGTGAAGAATATAGGCTTCTTCTGAGGTCTAATGCCCAACAGCCCCTGGAGGGAGCCAGCCTTATTTCTCAAGGCCATGGATGAGGGGACTAGATGTGGTTTCCTTCTCTAGTGTGTTCAGAGATCAGTCTTTAAAACTGCTTGACCAGAAATAAGATTGTTCTTTAAAGGACTCATAGATACTTGGGTGATAACTTGCCCCTGCAAAAAATAGAAATCTATAAATATTTTCATTTAAATAAATACACCTTCTATACTCTACAATACATTGTATTTGGTAATTAAATTTAATTTAATAGAATTCGAGATAGTCAAAGGCCATTCCTTTCTCTCAAAGGCCTAATGTCTATAAAGATGAGCTCATCAGCCACAGAGTCTTTTATTTAAGCGTATTCTCAGAGTGGCTCTTAGTAACATCCCTCAACTTTTACCCCAGTGTCTTGTTAATGGGCAGTGTCAGGGATTCTGGCCTTCAAGGAGACTGTTAAGGTCTTGGCCATCATCGTTAGTGATTCTGTAGCGAGTCAGTTTCAATTTTGATTTAGGATTAAGCCATTTCCTGTGATGAGGTTAATGAACTCTTCCTGGATCCCCGGATATTAATTATCTGGCAGAAATTCGTCAGAGAAGTTAACATCAAATTCTTAGGAAAAAATAGGGTCTAAAAAGAGGAACATTACAGCCCAACTCATGGGGAAAAAGGGACTGTGATAGTGAGAGTCTCCTTTAAACCAAACAAAACAAACGTCTCATCTCTAGGCTGTCGCACCTGCTGTCTCCGTCTGCCTGAAATTCTACTCTCCATTTCTCTCCTGTTTGTCTGGTCTCCCCACCTGTCCTCCATCTGTACTCCACCCATACTCCTGAATTTACTCTGCTTATTTCAGGCCCAGTCTTTGCTATTCATCCAATAAATTTGAAAGAAACTCACATTTTCCCCATCATCTAGACAGCTCCTCTCTTTGGTTAAAGGCAATGATTTTAAAATCAGATAGAATTGGTTCAAATCCCAACTTCACTTCTTACTAACCTTATGACATTCTACAAATTTTTAAACTTCTCTGAGATTCAATTTTCCCATCTGTAAAATAGGGTTAATAACGTGTCTCAAAAGAGTTCTTGTAAAGATGAAATGTGATGAAGTATGTAGTGTTTAAGATGGAGTGTTGACAGGTAAGTCCTTAGTAACCTAATGATTTGAATAACATCCTACCCTTTTCCCCCTGTTATTTCAGCTCATTCATGTTTTTTTTTATGATTCCACTGACATTGCTGTAACCACCTTCTCTGCTGCTTTCGGAATTACTCTCAGCCCTCATTTAACTCTAATACCACACAGGTCTGTGACACAGTGGCAAGGGTGTGGATCTGAGGTGCTTCCCATGTACCAGCTAGACTTTGAGTCATTTAACCTTTTTGAACCCTAACTTCTTACACAAGATGGGACATATGAACTGCCTACCTCATTGGATTGTTGATTAAATAATGTAATTTTTACTGAAGGTTTAATCTGTGCTGGGCCCTGTCCTAAATTCTTCACAAGCAATAATCTCATGTAAAGCTCAAAACAGCCCTGGGATGTGTTGATAGTTACTGATGTTATCCCTGTTGCGTCGATGAGGAAACTGAAGCTCAGCAAGGTTCAGGCACTTGCAGGAATGGGGGTGGGGTTTGAGCCCCACCAGGTACCAAGGCATGTGCCCATGACCACCAAGGGTGACTCACAGCTGGGCTTCTGTCCTCTCCAGTGCGACACCAGTGAAGGACCTGGACAGTTTTACATGCTCGGCACCATTGAGCTGCTTCACATGTGCACCTTGTCTCCCCAGTGAGGCTGTAAACTTCAGAGCATCTGGTGTGTCTTTGTTTTTGGTTTGTTCCCTTTCCCCCAGTACCTAGCAGAGTGTTGCATTGCTACAAGCATTTAATAAATATCCTGTTGATTCAATGTGTACTCTCAACCTTCTCTGCTCCCAAGGGCTTTGTTGAATCCTTTCATGTGAGTGCCAGGCACTAATGTGTCTGAACTTAGCTGTCAACAAGAACAACAGAATGGTGATAATAACATAAAGGTAAGAGTCTCTGAAGACTTACTTTGTACCGGACAGTTTACGTGGATTATCCCATTTACCCCTCTCAACAATCCTACAAGTTACATGCTACAATTAACCCATTCTATAGATGAGGAAACAGCCTTGGAGAGATTCTCTAACCTGACTATTGCCCTGGAGCTAAGAAAAGGTGGCATTTAGAGGCCCTGATTCGGAGCTAGTAGTCTGACTCTGGAGCCTGAACTCTTGATTTCTTAAAAATTGGCACTAGATTGCTTGACTACCTTTTAACTTATTGTTTGACAATTGTTTGCTACCGGATTTTTTTCTGCAAATGTATATATATGGTGGAAAAATATAGATTACATAAAGTTTACCATTTTAACCATTTTTTTAGTGTGCAGTTCAGTGGCATTAAGTCCACTCACATTGTTATGCAACCATCTTCACCACCCATCTCAGAACTTTTTCATCAGCACAAACTGAAACTCTCTGCCCTTTTAACAATAACTCCCCAACCCCCCTCCTCCTTCCCAGTCTCTAAATATGTTTTCTTCTAAGGTTTGTATTTGACCATTTGAATTCTTGAGGACTAGTCTGAGAGCTTCTATTGTACAGGCCTTTGCAAATTCTGCACCCTTATGACTGTCTTACTCAGCTTGGCCCTGGGGCCTTGTGACCTTCTTACTTTCTATCTGATGCCAGCAGGCCCAGGGTCAGAAAGGTCTTTGGTGACAGATGGCATCTCCTGTCTGAATCAGCCCCTTTGCAGTTTTTCCCACCTTCAGGGCTTATTCATTTTTCTCTTTTTGCCACCACATCCCCGTGACGTGGGCCCAGAATTCTGAGTCACCAGCTTCACTTGCGTCAAAGAAAGTTACAATGACAAAAGGAAACCACTGCAATTATCTACTGTAAACTCTGTGCTGATTTCCTGGGTGAGGGAGAATCTCTGTATTCTGGGTGGAAATTTTCAGCATCATTCATAGGTCAGTAATGGATAGAGTTGAAGGAAGCAATCTGATTAGAAGTACTAAAATAATCCATCTATATATGTAGTGAGAATATAGAGGGTCACTGATGAACATTAGGGCCTCCATCCCTGTTGTCCTTTCCCAGACATTCCTCTTCAGGCTGTGGATGGCCTCACATAGTTCATCTAGATAAGTCCAGTTTATGAAACAAACACAGATCCAGAGTCAGAACACTATAGTTGTTTAATGCTGCAGTCTACTCAATGTCCTTGTGATAGCCACTTAAAGTCAGCATATCTTAAAATAGACCTGGTGTCCACAGCAACTGTGGTGCCCTTATAAAATAAGCCTATTTTGCATAATGCCTATAAGGATACAGATATGATTCTAGGTAATTTTTTGCTTTCAGTTTCCATGTTGCTACAGACCATATTTTTTATTCCTCTCCCTCAATACATATGTCTCTTAAAATTCACTTTCTCTTCGTTTCCCAGCCTTGTGGCATTTATGTCTGCTCTTACATGATGTAAATCTTATGTCTTTTGTATCTAGCTTCACTGAGCAAGTTTCTTTTGTTTTTCAGTATGCCTTTAAACAATTCTATCATTCCACGAAGGCTTCCTTGACAAATGTAAAAGAAATTGATATTTTTTCATTTAACTCTTTTATGATTTATATTTATTGACATAGTACTCAGAATTCTGTCATTTAAAACACTTTATTGATTGATAGTATATGGGAAAATGCACATACCATACTCTACAGCTCCTTAAATCTCATCTGAGCACACCCACGGAACAAGAGCAGAGGTGAAGAAACAAAATATTATAGTGATTTCTAGGAGCATAGATTAGTTTTATCTATTTTGGAACATTATATAAATGGTAATGACACCATTTATACCCCTTTGCTGAAAATATTTTTTCCTTACTGCTTGGAATTGGGATCCAAATAAGTTTGCAATTGGTTATTACGTTACTTATGTCTTTTATATGTATCCTCTCCATCTATTTTATTTTTCTTTGAATTTTTAAAAAAAAGAAACTGAGACGTTAATCCCATAGAGCCTCCTGAAGTCTGGTTTTGTCAG
Organism: Hippopotamus amphibius kiboko; assembly: GCF_030028045.1. Classification (NCBI taxonomy): domain Eukaryota; kingdom Metazoa; phylum Chordata; class Mammalia; order Artiodactyla; family Hippopotamidae; genus Hippopotamus; species Hippopotamus amphibius. The sequence goes on from NC_080194.1 coordinate 99,841,130, forward strand.
TTGCATCCCTTAATGTTTCTTTACACATGTGCCGTCTCTAGCATTTTCAGCATGTTGCTGGTCCAGGGTAGAGGCTGGATCAGACTTTGGAGGCATAGAAAGTCTGGATGTTCCTTCCACGGGGTCACCAGCCACTGAAAATTATTGCCTGGCTCCTGGATGAGGATACTGAAGTAGGCAGAGGTTAAGTGATCTGGCAAAGTGCTCAAAGCAGAGCTGGGGTCTCATGAAGTCTACTACAGTGCACTTTATACTTCAGACTGGCAATGAAAACCAACAGTAATTTCTGAGTGTGATTTAAATATTTTTACTCACTTGAGTCAGAGACTCAAGTATCTGACTCTTGCTTCTGGGTGTCCTCTGTTTGGAAGGCATGGACCATGTGCTTTGTACCACTTCCCCAGGGTAGAACATTATGCATGAGGGCATACCAAATGCATGTTACGAGTGGTTTTGTGTGAAAACAGTGTAGAGAAGAAAGGCCTACTTTTTATGGCATTTTTATTGCAGAAGGATGATGTCAACTAAATGCAGTTAAATATGTATTTAAAACACATACCATGGGCGGGGGGAAGATGGCGGCAAAGTAGAGGAATGGGGAATGCATCCCTCTCCACAGATGCATTGGGAACGCACCAAAAGACACAATAAATCCTGCAGAGAACCAACTGAACACCAGCAGATGACCTCGGACACCAGAAAGGACCACAAGGATCCCAACATAACTGGTAGGGAGGCATCTACAATGGCTCAAAGAGGGTGAAGCGGCTGAGCTGTGGCAGACGGGAGGGAGTGGGAAACACATGGAGGGTCTGCACCACAGCTCAGCATCCCCAGACTGAGACGTTGATTCACAGCTGAACAGAAGGTCTGGGAGCGGGAGCGTGGGAACCAGAGGGCTGGTTCAGGGAGACAAAAATTGTTGCCAGTAAGGTGACGGACCAAGAGGACAGGAGGGAAGAGGTCCATGGTGAGGAGTGCCTGCCCCTAAGAGCTGCCTGGCCATGATGGTAGCTGGATGCTGCAGACTCATGGGCAGCGGGGAGGAGCCACAGGCATAGCCTTTCTCTCTCTTTCAGTGCCTGCAGCAGGCAGTGAAGGAACACCTGTGGGCCACGTAAGGCACTCAGGGATAACAGGGACCCTCAGGCCCTCTGGTGGGGCTAGTTTAAACCCCTTAGAATGCCGAGAGCAGGGAGGCTGCCAAGAACAAAGAAGCCCAGAGAGAGGCCCAACTCTGAGACATTCTGTTTACACCTGAGCCACCAGCGGCCCTCTGCAACAGGCACCTCCAAGCCCAACTGAAATGACAGAGCACCACTGCTCACTCACTCCCAGGGGAAGGAGCCACTATTGTACCCTCTCCCTCTCCACACACCAACGCTTACAGATGAACAATAAAGAAAGCTCTGCAGGTCACAGAATAATACAAAAAACCAAAGACGAGTAGAAGGACACTTACAGCTGAGACTCTAAGGAAACAGAAATATTACTATCAATTCTTTTGAACTGGTCCATTCGGGGATCAGTTCCAGTTTTTTTTTTTTTTTATTTATTAATTACAATCTTAGTCCTAAGGGATCTACAAGTTTTATAACATTTTTTTAATTCTATTTTTTATTCTATTTTTATTTTTAGCCTTTTTATATACTTCTATTTCTAGCTAAGATTTTGGTAGTATGGACTATATATCTCTCCTACCTTCCTTTCATCTCTATCCTTTATACATTTCTATTCCCTTATTTTTACTTACATATTTCCAGGCACACTATGATCTTCTGTTCCCTTGTCTTCCATACATTTTTAGTTTATTTTATTTTAACATATAAGCAACAATATCAATCTGCTCAGACTCCTTGCTCTATTCTCCAGATGACACACCACCTTAGTATTTAATATTAGGTTTTTGTCTTTATCTTAGTTCTTAGTACAATTGTCTAATTTCATTCTGATACTCTCCATTCTGTCTGGTGGTACTCTAGCTCTTTTTTATATTTGACCCTAGCTTTCAATATCTCCCTGGATTTGTGTTTGTATGCGTAAGGTGTTATTTGTTTGTTTGTTTTTGCTTTTGTTTCTGCTTTGTTCTGTTTTGGTTTTCAATTTCTGTTGGGTTTCTCTTTGAATATCTGATAGCACACTGGGGTTCTTCTGTCAGGTCTTTCCAGAGCCTTATGTCCTAATAGATTCAGTAATTGTGTGTCTTATACATGTATGTGTTTCCTAGATTTAGTATTTGTTTAACCCAACACTCAGACATTAGTCTGGGGCTTGGACAGTCTTCTAGAAACCCCTCTATAACTGGGACAAGCAACCCCAGAAGTTTGGACTACCATGAGGAAACAAAGAAACAACATGCAGGCAAAGGAGCAGGAAAAAACCCCACAAGACCAAATAAATGAGGAGGAAATAGGAAAAATGCCTGAAAAAGAATTCAGAATAATGATAGTAAAAATGATACAAAATCCCAATAATAAAATAGAGGAAGTACAAGAAACAGTTCATAAGAACTCAGAAGAACTAAAGAACAAACAAACAGCAATGGATAACAAAATAACTGAAATTAAAAATACTCTAGATGGTATAACAAGCAGAATGACTGAGGCAGAAGGACAAATAAGTGAGTTGGAAGATAGAATGTGGGAAAGAACTGCCACAGAGCAGGAAAAAGAAAAAAGAATAAAAAGAATGGAAAACAGTGTCCGAGACCTCAGTGATAACATTAAGCATACCAACATTCGAATCATAGCCATCCCAAAAGAAGAAGAAAAAAAGAAAGGGTCTGAGAAAATATTGGAAGAGGTTATAGTGGAAAACTTCCCCAACATGGGAAAGGAAATAATTAACCAAGTCCAAGAAGCACAGAGGGTGCCATACAGAATAAACCCAAGGAGAAATACTCCAAGGTACATATTAATCAAACTAATGACAATTAAACACAAAGAAAAAATATTAAAAGCAGCAAGAGAAAAGCAACAAATAACATATAAGGGAAAACCCATAAGGATAACAGCTGACCTCTCTACAGAAACTCTGCAGGCCAGAAGGGAATGGCAGGATATACTGAAAGTCCTGAAAGAGAGAAACCTACAGCCAAGAATACTCCACCCAGCAAGAATCTCATTCATATTTGATGGAGAAATCAAAAGCTTTAAGACAAACAAAAGTTAAGAGAATTCAGCACCACCAAACCAGCCTTACAACAAGTGCCAAAGGAACTTCTCTAAGTAGGAAACACAAGAAAGGAAAACACCTACAAATACAAACCCAAAACAATTAAGAAATTGGTCATTGGAACACACATGTCAATAATCACCTTAAATATAAATGGATGAAATGCTCCAACCAAAAGACACAGACTGGCTGAATGGAAACAAAAACAAGACCCTTCTATATGCTGCCTACGAGAAACCCACTTCAGACCAAGGGATACATATAGACTGAAAGTAAAGGGATGGAAAAAGATATTCCATGCAAATGGAAGTCAAAAGAAAGCTGGTGTAGCAGTGCTCATCTCAGACAAATTAGACTTGAAAGTAAAGACTATAATAAGAGACAAGGAAGGACACTACATAATGATCAAGGGATCCATCCAAGAAGAACATATCACAATGGTAAATATCTATGCCCCCAACATAGGAGCACCTCAATACATAAGGCAAATGCTAACAGCTATAAAAGGGGACATCAATAGTAACACAATAATAGTGGGAGACTTGAACACCCCACTTACATCAATGGACAGATCATCCAAACAGAAAATAGACACACAAGCTTTAAATGACACATTAGACCATCTCGACTTCATTGATATTTATAGGACATTCCATCTGAAAATGACAGATTACACTTTCTTCTCAAGTGCACACGGAACATTTTCCAGGATAGACCACATCTTGAGTCAAAAATCAAACCTCGGCAAATTCAAGAAAATTGAAATCATATCAAGCATCTCTTCAGACTGCAATGCCATGAGACTAGATATCATTTACAGGAAAAAAACCTGCAAAAAATGCAATCACGTGGAGGCTAAACAATTCACTATTAAACAACCAAGAAATCATTAAAGAAATCAAAGAGGAAATCAAAAAAATCTAGAAACAAATGACAATGAAAACACAACAACCCAAAACCTATGGGATGCAGCAAAAGCAGTTCTAAGAGGGAAGTTTATAGCAGTACAGTCCTAGCTTAAGAAACAAGAAAAATATCGAATAAACAACCTAACCTTACACATAAACAATTAGAGAAAGAAGAACAAAGAAACCCCAAGGTGAGCAGAAGGAAAGAAATCGTAAAGATCAGAGCAGAAATAAATGAAAAAGAAAGGAAGGAAGCAATAGCAAAAATTAATAAAACTAAAAGCTGGTTCTTTGAGAAGATTAACAAAATTGATAAACCATTAGCCAGACTCATCAAGAAAAAAAGGGAGAAGATGCAAATCAACAGAATTAGAAATGAAAAAGGAGAAGTAACAACACACACCTCAGAAATACAAAAGATCATGAGAGACTACTACAAGCAACTATATGCCAATCAATTGGATAACCTGGAAGAAATGGATAAATTCTTAGAAAAGTACAATCTTCCAAGACTGAACCAGGAAGAAACAGAAACCATGAACAGACCAATCACAAGTACGGAAATTGAGGCAGTGATTAAAAATCTCCCAACACACAAAAGCCCAGGGCCAGATGGATTCTCTGGCGAATTCTATCAAACATTTAGAGATGAGCTAACACCTATCCTACTCAAACTATTCCAAAATATAGCAGAAGGAGGAACACTCCCAAACTCATTCTATGAGGCCACCATCACCCTGATACCATAACCAGGCAAAGATGTCACAAAAAAAGAAAATTACAGACCAATACCACTGATGAATATAGATGCAAAAATCCTCAACAAAGTACTAGCTAACAGACTCCAACAGCACATTAAAAAAATCATACACCATGATCAAGTGGGGTTTATCCCTGGGATGCAAGGATTCTTCAATATATGCAAATCAATCAATGCGATGCATCGTATCAACAAATTGAAGGATAAAAACCATATGATGACCTCAATAGATGCAGAAAAAGCTTTTGACAAAGTTCAACATCCATTTATGATAAAAGCTCTCCAGAAAATGGGCATAGAAGGAAATTACCTCAACATAATAAAAGCCATATATGAGAAATCAAAAGCCAACATCGTTCTCAATGGGGAAAAACTGAAAGAATTCCCTCTTAGACAGGAAGAAGACAAGGGTGTCCACTCTCACCATTATTATTCAACATGGTTTTGGAAGTTTTAGCCACAGCAATCAGAGAAGAAAAAGAAATAAAAGGAATCCAAATTGGAAAAGAAGAAGTAAAATTGTCACCCTTTACAGATGACATGATATTATATATAGAAAACCCTAAAGATTCTACCAGAAAACTGCTAGCACTAATTGAGGAATTTAGTAAAGTAGCAGGATACAAAATGAATGCACAGAAATCTCTTGCATTCATATACACTAACAACAGAAGACCAGAAAGAGAAATTAAGGAAACTCCCCCATTTACCATTGCAACGAAAAGAATAAAATACCTAGGAATAAACCTTCCTAAGGAGGAAAAAGATCTGTATACAGAAAACTTTAAGACACTGATAATAGAAATCAAAGATGACACAAACAGATGGAGGGACATACCATATTCCTGGATTGGAAGAATCAACATAGTGAAAATGTCTGTACTACCCAAAGCAATTTACAGATTCAATGCAATCCTGATCAAATTACCAATGGCATTTCTCACAGAACTAGAACAAGAAATCTTACAATTTGTATGGAAATGCAAAAGACCCTGAATAGCCAAAGCAATCTTGAGAAGGAAAAATGGAGTTGGTGGAATCAGGCTTCCTGACTTCAAACTATACTACAAGGCCATAGCGATCAAGATAGTATTGTACTGGCACAAAAATAGAAAGGAAGATCAATGGAATAGAATAGAGAACTCAGAGGTACCCCAAACACATATGGGCACCTTATCTTTGACAAAGCAGGCACGAGTATACAATGGAAAAAAGACAGCCTCTTCAATAAGTGGTGCTGGGAAAATTGGACAGCAACATGTAAAAGAATGAAATTAGAACACTTCCTAACACCATATACAAAAATAAACTCCAAATGGATGAAAGACCTACATGTAAGGCCAGACACTATAAAACTCCTAGAGGAAAACATAGACAGAGCACTCTGTTGACATCCATCAAAGCAAGATCCTTTTGGACTCACCTCCTAGAATCATGGAAATAAAATCAAGAATAAACAAATGGGACCTCATGAAACTTAAAAGCTTTTGCACAGCGAAAGAAACCATAAACAAGACAAGAAGACAACCCTCATAATTGGAAAAAATAGTTGCCAACAAAACAACAAACAAAGGATTAACCTCCAAAATATACAAACAGCTCATGAAGCTTAATAGTGAAAAAGCAAATAACCCAATCCACAAATGGGCAGAAGACCTAAATAGAGATTTCTCCAAAGTTGACATACAGATGGCCAGCAAACACATGAAAAGATGTTCTACATCACTAATTATCAGAGAAATGTAAATCAAAGCCACAATGAGGTATCACCTCACACCAGTCAGAATGGCCATCATCACAAAATCTAGAAACAACAAATGCTGGAGAGGGTGTGGAGAAAAGGGAACTCTCCTGTGCTGTTGGCGGGAATGCAAGTTGGTACAGCCACTATGGAAAACAGTTTGGAGGTTCCTTAAAAAATTAAAAATAAAACTACCATATGATCCAGTAATCCCACTCCTGGGCATATACCCAGAGAAAACCATAATCCAAAAAGAAGCATGTACCATAAGCACTATTTACATTAGCCAGGACATGGAAGCAACCTAAATGCCCATTAACAAATGAATGGATCAAGAAGATGTGGCATATATATACAATGGAATATTACTCAGCCATAAAAAGGAATGAGATGGAGCTATATGTAATGAGGTGGATGGACCTAGAGTCTGTCATACAGAGTGAAGTACGCCAGAAAGAGAAAAACAAATACTGTTTGCTAACTCATATATATGGAATGTAAAAAAAAACCAAAATATGGTACTGATGAACCCAGTTACAGGTCAAGAATAATGATGCAGATGCAGAGAAAGGACTGGATGACACGGGGTTGGGGGTGCAGGGGATGAAGGGGATCCTGGGACGAAGTGAGAGAGTAGCATAGACATATATACACTACCAACTGTAAAATAGATAGCCAGTGGGAAGTTGCTGTATAACAAAGGGAATTCAGCTCAGTGATGGATGATGCCTTGGAGGACTGGGATGGGGAGGGTGGGGGGAGTTGAGGGAGGGAGGGGATATGGGGATACGTGTATAAATACAGATGACTGACCTTGGTGTTCCTCAAAAAGTGGTACAAGAGTGTAAAGCAATTATATTCCAATAAAAATAAATAAAATAAATAAATAAATAAAACACATACCGTGTGCTTAGCAATGTGAAAATATAAAGAAGGATAAGTTAACGTTCCTGACATTGAGGAGCTCCCAATCATTTTCACAGAATCTTATGTCTGAGGGGAGTTACCCATGTATACGATCAGTGGCAGAACAAACTAGTTTCCGAGTCCGAGGACAGGGACGAACGTTTCTCCTGTGCTGTTTTCTGGCTCCGCGACCAGGCACAGGCAGTTTCATGACCAGGTCGTGGTTTCCCTGTCTACACAGAAGTGAGCCTGTCCCACAGTGTGGTTATGAGGTTCAGGTGAAGAGCATTAGAGTAATGACACTATCATGTCATCCCGGCTTGGGTATGACGGGAAAGGGAGCACCTCACTTTAAAATGAGGTGGTTCATTTGTTGAAAAACTGTAATTACTACTACATCTTCCTTTGAATGAACCCAAATCTTTCCTCCTGTAATCTCACCCATTGATTCTGGTCAGTGTCTTGCATTGCAAGTGTGCCTCTGTCTCTTCACAGTGGAAGTGTAGATCTTTCTGATTAGTCCTTCAGGAGGCATAGGAAGTCTGGCAGAGAAAAGTGCAGTCTGTCATATAATCAAGTTTGTGGTATCTAATGCTAACCTCTTTTTTTAAAATAAATTTATTTATTTATTGACTGTGTTGGGCCTTTGTTGCTGTGCAGGGGCTTTCTGTAGTTGCAGCAAGTGGTGGCTTCTCTTGTGGAATATGGGCTCTAGGCACATGGGCTTCAGTCGTTGTGGCACATGGGCTCAGTAGTTGTGGCTCTACGGCTCTAGAGCACAGGCTTAGTAGTTGTGGTGCACGGGCTTAGTTGCTCCGTGGCATGTGGGATCTTCTTGGAGCAGTGATCGAACCCATGTCCCCTGCATTGGCAGGCGGATTCTTAACCACTGCGCCACCAGGGAAGCCCCTAATGTTAACTTCCATATACTTAGTGTTTGTATATTTTTAAAGCACTCTGCTAATGCTTCACCTGCATTTAGTTTTAAAATTTTCACAGCAATCTCATTAAGTAGATATCATTATCTTCCTTTTAAAGATGAGGAAATTGAGGCTTACAGAGGGTAAACAATTTGTCCAAAGTCACATGATGAGTAACTGTCAGAGTTAGGGTTCTAATGTGTGTATGTCTTACTTCAAATAATTGTTCTTGAATGTCATCCGCTACCTACACAATACCTTTTATAAAATGCCAAAGTAAGGAGAGAGCAAACGTGGTGAGTGTAATCAGGGAAGATTTTATTGGAAGTAAGATTTGTTATGACACTAGATAAAGGGTAGGATTTAGATAGGCGGAAAGGAGGATAAAGGGCAAGAGTGTATTTGCAGATTGTATTTTCTCCAGGGAGACCCAGCCATTCTGTAAGATGCAATATTTTGAGCCTGGACTGATAAGGGTGTTGGAAATGAATACTGAGCCACAGGAAGGTTAGGTGCTGTATTGAGGCACCTCGTGGCCTGAGCCTCTTCAAGGCACATGTGTTGCCAGTGTCTGTCTCTCAAAGGATGTCTATTTTCAGTGCTATACCTGAGGAGACTTAAATATCCATAACTGAATAGGAGAACGACTTGTGTAGGAAGACGCTAAGACAATTGCACATGACGGCTTTTGGGCCAACTTGCTCATTTCTAGAGCTACGTCTCCACCTGGTGGAAAGTAACAGAATAATAGTAAAATCACAGGGACCACTTGTGTAGAACATCACATCCAGCTATAAAAATCATTCAACTAATGACAGGAAACCAACCAACCAACCAAGGAACCCAATAACAACAATAAGATATGCAGTTTCCTGAAGTTATCTTTCCTTATTGCAGCAAATTACTTAGGACATATTGATTTTCTCCCCATAGAGAGCTTTACTGTTTTCCTGCATGCACTATTAGAAACATTGATTGGGAAGCCTCATTAAGATTCCATTAAAGGGCTGGTGCAACTTTCAAAAGATTTTGCTTTATTTGCTAGCATATATTTAATGAAAGGCTAAACTTCATCAAAAATGTTATTAACATCAATTCACGGAAAGGGGGTTGTTGTGGGAGGAATAAATTAGAAATAAATTTCAAAACTTCTCCATGATTCAAATCACTCACACACATGATTAAAGTAACTAAAAAGTATAACAATATTGATTACAGTTTAATTAATTTTGGTTACAGTATTTCCTGACTTTTGTAGCTTGTGTGGATCATCTCCTTTTAATCCCTGGTAAAAACATAAATTAACACATTATCTGCCCCTTGGTTTAGAAATAGAGATGAGGAGTTGTCTGGCTTAGAATCACCCATGACCTCTTTGGGTATAAAAAAATGGAGTTGGAAATAGCATGCAATGTTTTTGTCGTATCGGTTATGTATAGAAACAACTAAAACAAACTTAGACCATTTTAAAAGGGCACCTTACCCTGTACGTTGGAAGGGAGACGCAAGAAGTCACAACAGGTTTAAAAATTTAATTGGTTTATGGGATAGCTATGGGGAAGGAACTAACAATTGGTAAATGTCCTAAGAGTCCTAAACTTGGTTAGGTGCTTTAAATACATAACTTGTTTTTGAAAAAGCAGGTGTTATTTTCCCAAATTACAGAAGGGGAAAAAAGATACTTAAGTAACTTGCCTAAGGTCACCTAGCTATTAACATGTGGATGTGGTTGGACTGGCCTCAAAATCTTGTCTTTCCCACTACTTCATTTATGGCTACATCCTTCATTTTAGTGACAAAGCCCTAGTGAGACCAGCACTTACAAGTGGCAAAGCCAGTTAAGGAGGTGATTTAGAGTCAAATCTATGAAAATGCTTAATAAAAATGAACACATATGAATACCTTATACCAGTATGTAATGTTTTCTCTTTGTCATGCCCATCAGTTTACAAATGCTTTTATAGACATTATTTCATTTGCTTCTCACAGCAATTCAAGAGGAATCAGAGCTAACAGATTTTCTCTTTTCACAGGTCAGGAGACTGAGGCTTGGAGAGATTATTCCTTCTCCAAGACCACTGAGCTCCTTTTGATATGTGAGTTCTTCACGCCCAAAAGGGGAAGGTAGTTGTCACACCACTTTCGTCTCCAATTCCCATCCTTCAAACCTCATCATGGGCTTTCAATGCTGGGCACAAAGCAGGATGACAGTGCAGATGGAACCACACTGGCTTTTATCCCTGGCATCTTTCTCATCCTCAGGTCTAGACCGTCCAAGGTTTAATACAGAAAGACACTATGTGTTAACTCAATACTTGCCGTAACTTGAACAACCATTTTGTGAAAAATAGTCAGGACATCCAACAAGATACAAATTCTAAGCTAAATATGAAGACAATAATTTCAAACTGCTATGAACTGATTCAAGTATTCATCAATGACATTTCTGAGCTCTTACTCTACTATAAGATAAACATTTAATAAATTTTGGTCTAATCAGTTACTGGCTCTACAATACTAAATGAAGGGGCATGATGTGATGTGATTGGGGGGAATGAAATGTATCACTTGCCAGCTGTGAGACCCTCTGCAGGTCACTCTTTCCTAATAATTTTCTCATTTTGAAAAAGGACCTAGTAATGTTTTAGTAAGGATTAAATAACAGCATATGCAAATGACTTTGTGAATTACATTGTACATAGTGGGAACTCAATTACCATGGATATTTATAAAACGTATTTTCTGAGTTGTTTGAGAGAATTGTATTTTAAAGGTGAAAATTAAAAAAAAAAACTCCGCCAAAAACATTCATGGCAGAGATATTTAAATACATCTCTATTGCAGTCATATATGGGAATAATTCAATGACATATTTTAGTTCTCAAAGAAATAGGACATTTAATTGTCCCTTCCATAATGGAAAGAAAATTAAGTTAGGAGTCAAAAGGAGTCCTGGCTCTATTATTTAGCATCTCTGTGACATCGAGGAAGCCACTTAGATTTTTTGAAATTCAGTGTCCTCATCAATGAAATTAGATTATCTACCCTCATTACTTCCTATCTGTGTTGTTATGAAGACAAATTGATTTCTAGATGTGAAAGGTATTTTTCTTTCTGGGCTATATTATTATAGAAATCTATCCATACAAGCATTGATTCACGAGAGGAGATTGGCTCTCCTTTGCCAATTTTTGGGCCTCAAATCCAGGAGAACAGTGACTCTGGGAGATACTATATGTCAGGAGAAAGTGACAGATTCTTTTGAATATACTGCTTCCATTGTATTTTTCTTTGGAAGTCTTCCCATCAATATGCTGACTGAAAGGGGCTTTTGCAGGGGTGCTGGAAGGGCCTTGGTGGCTTGACGTCAGTGCCCCTTTTGGGCTGGGGCTGATGCTGAAATCCTCAGAGAGAGCTTGTGCTCCGGGATGCCCGGGGCAATCTTGAAGTCCCAGGAGCGACAGTCTAGATTGAATTAGCTTTGCTTCTTCCATCACTAATTAGATGGTGCACCAGGCCTGCCTCAGGGCACAAAAGCATTGATTCAGTTCCTGTTAATAAGCCTAATGAAGTACCTTCACCATGATTCAGGGTGCCAGTTGTGTAAAAGTTGCCCTGAAATGTATATTGGCACGCCGAGTCAACTTACAGACACAACAGAAAACAAGAAAAAGTTACATAGATATTTTATTAGAAGATATGATTACATTTTCTCCAAAGCTAGGTTTGAAAGTGACCTTGAGAAAAGCAATGAGTTTATCCCTTAGCGTCCACCGTGCATTATGACAGAACCGTCCTGGGAGTCAGAATCTATTCTAAACTTCTAAATCTTGAAAGTGCCCCAGCCGCTTTGTAACACAGCCAACTATCTAACAACCTTCACTCTCCTCATTAGTATGAAATACGACTCATTCATAATTGAATGTCACCCACTTACCGAATATTGTCTTGACCCAAGAAACTTCCGTGTTAAGTTGAAAATCAACTACGTAGAAATGAAAGAAAATTAATGGGGTGATATAAAATTCTCAATATAAACTCGTATTTTATATAGCTCTATATATTTTGCAGAGCATTTTCACGTGCAGTTTTTCATAAGAGAATCTTCAGCAGAGTCCATGGGCCTGGAACCATGGGCTGAGGGGAAACCATTAGGAGGAGAAAATAGAGAGAAAGTGCACATTCACAGCGTCTTAATCTTGAAAGGAATCGTAAATTTTATCATCTGTCCTCTCATCCACGCAGACATTCTCTTCATGCACCTAACTGGTAATTGACCAGCTTCTGCTTAAACATTCCTAATGCAGGGACTCGTCCGGGTTCTGAGGCAGTGCTGTCCATCATTGAAAGACTCCATCTGCTAGAACCACTGTGTTATATTTAGCCAAAACTTGCCTCCTGTAACTCCTTCCACTTCTGCATTTGCTTTTGGTCACAAGAAAACACAGGTCTGTTCTTTATTCACAGCAGAGTTATTCAAAACTTAAGGACCAGAACTATGTCCCCACTATGCAAATCTTCTCCATAAATAATCCATGTCTTTCAACAACTCTCATGGTTTGGTGTTCAGGTCCCAAATTCCTCCAGGTGTGGACTCTTCTCTGAAAAGACACTAGTGTCTTGCTATTCAGACAGTGCTCTGTGTCTCAACAGCTTCAGCCTCATCTGGGAGCTGGTCATAAATGCAGACTCTTAGACCTCAAGCCAGACCTACCAACAAGTTGGTTTATATGAGCATTAAAGTTTGAGAAGCACTGTGCCGATTTGTTGGACTGTCTGCTACTGTATAGCAACTCAAATTACATAAGAGACCACAAAATACTGTGAGATTATTTACCTGGCTCTGTGCATCATCTTTGTATTAAATCTTCTTTCATTGCTTTATTTTAATTTTAATTTAATTTAATTTTTTTCAGCAGATGCTTTACACAGTTAATACCTCCCAAGCTTATGGCCAAGGTTAAGACCCAGATCTTTTTCACATAAACCATTATTAATCAGGTTTGCTTCTTCTCACGATGGTATAATTGATATTTCACACCTATGTATGAGAATATACACGTCATGATTAAATTTCATCCTATCAGTTGGAGCCAATCTTTCTACTCTGCTGGGATCATTTTGAAGCTTTATTTCATCAATCATCACATTATTTCTCTCCCAGTTTGTATCCCTTGAAAAATGGATGAGAATCTCTCTCTTTATTTAAGACACTGATGAAAATGGTGAATAAAACAAGGCTAAGGGTAGAATGCAATAATACACTTCTGGAAACTCCCTTCATCTAAATGGTATTAAGTTCTACAAATGCTGGAAAACTGTCATGTGTTGGAAACCACGCTGAGTTAGATGCCTGAAATACACAGACAGTGAGGCACCTTCCTTTCCTTGAGAAGTCCACTGTCTAATGAGAATTCCGGGTTTGGATATCACACGAGGACAGCTCTTGCCAGGGCTACCACCCCCTCATTAGGCTAATTACGGAAACAGAGTCCACGTCTGCGTGCCCCGAGGCAGGTCTACTTTGCCACCTAATTAGTGATGAGAAAACCAAAGCTAATTCAATCTAGTCTGTCACTCTCTAGACTGAGGAATTACCCCAGACATTGTGAGGACATAAGATTTCTCTTGAAATTATAAGAAAAGACAGCCACCACCACAAGATTTTGATTTCTCCTTAGGAGTTCATTAAAACAAAGAGCATGAAATGTGTACCTTGGAGGAAGGTAAAAGAAACTCATCATATGTAATGCACATAGCAACATCTCGGATTGACGGCCTAGGAGTGAATCTGACTTCTGACCAATTTTTTATAGTCCGCTGATATCTTAGAATTGACCAGTCATTAGTTAAATAAGTCAAGCTCAAGATCTATAGCAAATTCATATAAACATTAAAAAAATATCCAGCTTTATGTAAGGAAGATCTGAATATTTTTGTTTTAAACTGACCAATGTTTGACCATTTGACACCATGCTAGCACAATTCAGATTTCAATTACCTTGGAATTGAAAATTCTCTATCCCCCAGCTCCTACCAACCTGCTGTTGGTATCTGGCATCTGCCTGCCTTGCCCTGAACCCTGACATTCTTCATCTAACAACCATTCAACACATGTTTATTAGATGCTTTTGGTGAAACAGGTCTTTATAAAACTTACATTCTGTGAGGAAGAAACAGAAAATAAAGAAGTACATCAGAAAATGAGATAATTATAGTTATTAACAAATGCTGCAAAGAAAATAAAACACGTTAAGTAGTGAGTGACATGGGGGTGTGCTCCTCATATTTGACCAATGAGAAGAAGCCAGTTCTGTCCAATTTGGAGGAAAGGATGTTCCCTGCAGAGGGAATGGAAAGTTTCATGCTCTCCTACCCAAATCTCCCTGAGACTGCATCCTTGGCCTCTATGGCTCTATCCCCCCAAGTTCCCCTTACCCACTTGGATCTCAGTCAGGTGTCTGCCCAGCTCATTTTCAATGGACACCTTAGATTGGTAGTTGGCTTGTATATTTTATTTATGGTATTTGTAAATCTCTCTTATGCAGGCCTTGTGGATTGAATTCTTGCCTCAGGTCTCCTTTAAGATGTATACCTCCTAGTCCCCCTCTTTGGAGAAGCAGAGCCCTCGCTTGCTCCTCCGATTAGCACCCAGGAAGCTTTACTCTGTATCCCCATAGTGCCCTGTGCCAGCCTATCTCAGAGAAATTGTCATGCTTTGTTCTTGTCAGTTATATGACCGTGGTCCCCACCAGACAGTGAGCTCTTTGAAGGTGGGGGCTAAATCTTCCACTGGCAGCCTATCACCTAGTACAATACCTGACACATGCTAGGTCTTAGACACTTGAGATGAATGGATAGGAGTTATTGAGGATTTTAGATTCAGATTTTTCACTTTACGTCATTTGGCTGAGTCACACTGCCATGTACACTTATTATAGTTTATTATTATTATTATTTTTGGCTGCATTTGGATCTTTGTTGCTGCACATGGGCTTTTCTCTAGTTGTTTTGAGCAGGGGCTACTCTTTGTTGTGGTGTGTGGTCTTCTCAGTGCAGTGGCTTCCCCTGTTGTGGAACACGGGCTCCAGGCATGCAGGCTTCAGTAATTGCAGCATGCAGGCTCAGTAGTTGTGGCACATGGGCTCAGTTGTTGTGGCTTGCGGGCTCTAGAGCGCAGGCTCAGTAGTTGTGGCACACAGCTTAGTTGCTCTGCCGCATGTGGGATCTTCCTGGCCGTGGGATGGAACCCGTGTCCCTTGCATAGGGAGGCAGATTCTCAACCACTGCGCCACCAGGGAAGTCCCTTTGTACTTTTAACATAGTTTTTCTGATGACTTTAACTACTAAGAGTCATTTTGAAATGGAGCAGGACTCTATGGCCTATGCCCTCCATGTCCTCTGCCTGCCTTTTGTCTGTGGAAAAACTTTAGCCAAAGAATATGTTTATTCAGAAAAGTGAGAAAATGTAGAAGCAAAGAAAAGCAGTCCAACAAGACTAAACAATAACCGTTTAGTCATTAAGCAAAGTCAAGGACATTTAGTTCCTCCTCAAGGGCTATAGACAATTTTCTGAGCTATATCCTGTGAGCTGTCTTATAGATGTGGAAACCCCCACAAGGTGGAAGAAGTTAACTACACGATGGCCAGAATGTAGCCATGACATAAGCTACCACAATTCTGAGAACTGGCCGCAAGGAAACTGGAACAAACTGACCCTGGAACTGAAGATTAACAGTACTTAATCAAAATGACTGATCAGATTGCCGCATGGCCAATTTCAAGATGACTATCAGAACTGATTGTGCTGTTTCTACATGTAACCACCCCCGCCCCCGTCTAAAAAGCTCATGCCCACTGGTTGCCCATGGGGGGAGTCGGCATTTGGACAGGAGTCCACCCCCTCCCACCCTCCCTGGTTACCGGCATTTGAAATAAAGCAAACTTTTCTTTTCCATCAATCTTGCCTCTTTAATGGCTTTAGAGTGGTGAGCAGCCAGACTCCACTTTTGGTTACAATTTTGTGTGGCTATGTTTTCACTTTGTTAGAAGTGTGTTACATTTTGCAATTGAAATTTAATTCCACTCTACTTTAAATGGCTTTGGGCAAACAGTCCTACTAGGCAATGTAAAATTAAGTGCTTTTTTTGTGGCACAAGATCAATACATCCCTAATTTACCTCTGGTATATATTTTGCTCAATTTTAAACATGTGACAATAAATTTTTGATTTTTCACTTTAGAAAACCAAAGTATTTAATATTTTTTCCTATCATTTATGTACATTGATTCAACAAGAAAACTCTTGAGAGTTTTTCAATCATTCTTCTTTGACATAAGAAGAAATCATACTTCTCCGGGAAGACAAGCAATTTCAAGCTTAGTTTAAAACTCAGTTACAGGGATACTCTTACAAGTAAAAGTGATAAAATAAGTAATATGACTTTGGGAAAGAGGGAGAGCTCCCATGCATCTCCCCAAATTCTCTTCTAGCCAATGAGCCTTTTTCTGAAATTTCACATTTAAAATTTTTTCTTGTTAAAATGCAAAATCTCTTAGGAGGAATTGGACATGAAGCTTTGTTCACACTGAATTTAGGGGGCTAATGTCAGGTTTTTTTCCTGAAGACAAGTTAATAGCTTATAAACTCCCAAGCTCTGGAGGGAGAAGGAAGGGAATAGGAAGGAGCTACAGAGATGAAGATGCAGCAAAAAAGATGCTGGAAACCCTTAACTTAGACTTTTTCAACTCTGCAGTTATGCAGGGTTTATCTCGCCATCTGGGCAAGGACCTGAAGCCAAGCCTGGGATAATGTGCAGTTCTTGCCTTATTCCCTACTCTTAGTTTTCAGATTCAATATTGCCAAATCCTTTAACAGTTTCCTGATGGCATACCATGAAACGTGGGGAAATGAATCCCCTGTCTATTTTATAATTCAGAGTGAAATATCCTCAGTTTATTGATTTTGAGTATGCAATTGATTCTGGCCATTCATTAGTAATGGGCAAAATGATTTTCAATATTCAATAACTGTGCTGTGCCCATTCTGCATTTACAAATATGTTCATGAGAATCACCAAGGGTAATTTTACATTTATCTATTCAGGCTTTGGACAATGTTGCCGTTTAGCAATAAATTACTTACAGGCACTTTTTATTTTAAAGCTCGATTAAGTGTCCACACTCTATGTATTTGTCAAATACTGAGTAATTCAGATGGTTTTTAACTAGTTCTTATGGTAAAGGCTGAGGGTGGGGAGTAGGACTTAGAAGGGAAGGCATCATGGAGCCCTGTAGAAAAAAGGAGCAAGAAGTGAGTTAACTGCTCCAAGTTAGTAAGATAGTAAATGGTGAATTAGAGAGCTAGTTGATCATTCTAATTTGAATGGAGAAGTTCATCTGGGTTGATGATTGGAGGAAGGCTGGGGCGAATAAAAGCAGCTAACATTATTCACTGTCATGTTCTGGGACTGTGCTAAGCTCTTTACATGCATTATCTCACTGGACCATTACAAAAGACCTAGGAACTAGATACCATTGTAATCCTGACTGTGTAAATAAGGATATTGGTGTTGATAGGTGTCAGGTAATGTGCCTATTTCCAGAGCTAGAGAGTAAAAGTTTGTCTAGCCTGTTGGATGACGGCTATCTAGCTGGTCAGAGGCCATATCACTTTATTTTTATTTATTATTTTCTTTTTTTTAATCTTTATTGGAGTACAATTGCTTTACAGTACCATGTTAGTTTCTGCTGTACAACGAAGTGAATCAGCTGTATTAATACATGTATCCCCATATCCCGTTCCTCTTGAGACTCCCTCCCACCCTCCCTATCCCAGCCCTCTAAGGCATCACCCATCATCGAGTTGATCTCCCTGTGTTATGCAGTAGCTTCCCACTAGCTATCTATTTTACATTTAGTAGTGTATATATGTCAATGCTACTCTCTAACTACATCCTCAATCAAGACAGTGGACATATCCATCACCTCCAAAAGTTCATTGGGGCCCCTTTATATTGCCTCCTTTGATCTCTTGCATCAGTCAGAGTTCTCCAGAGAAACAGAGCCAATACAGTATGCATTTTTTAAAATTAATTAATTAATTTATTGGCTGTATTGGGTCTTTGTTGCTGCACATGGGCTTTCTCTAGTTGTAGCGAGCAGGGACTACTCTTTGTTGTGGTATGCAGGCTTCTCATTGCAGTAGCTTCTCATGTTGTGAAGCACGGCCTACAGGCGTGTGGGCTTCTGTAGTTGTGGCATGCAGGCTCAATATTTGTGGTTCTCGGGCTGTAGAGCACAGGCCCAGTAGTTGTGGTGAATGAGCTCAGTTGCTCCTCTGCATGTGGGATCTTCCCGGACCAGGGATCAAACCCATGACCCCTGCATTGGCAAGTGGATTCTTAACCACTGTGCCATCAGGGAAGCCCCTGGTATGTCTTATAAGGAACTGCTTGTGCAGTTATGGAGACTGAGAAGTCCCAAGATCTCTAGTTGGCAAGCTGGAGACCTCGGAGATTCCATGGTGTGGTTCCAGTCTGAGTCCCGAGGCCTGAGAACCAGGAGAGCCAATGGTTAAGCTCTAGTCTGAAGACTGTAGGCTCCAGCCAAAGAAGAGCTGATTTTTCTGTTTGAGTTCAAAGGCAGGAAAAAAATTAATGTCTCAGCTCAAGCAGTCAGGCAGGAAGACGTTCCTGTTACTCAGTCTTTCTGTTATATTCAGATCTTCAGTTGCTTGGGGTGACCCACCCACAGTAGGGAGGGCAATCTTCTTTCCTCAGTCTACTGATGCAAATATTTTTCTTATCCAGAAACACTCTTACAGACACACGCAGAACGAAGTTTGACTAAATGTCTAGGCACTCTGTGGCCCAGTCACATTGACAGATCATTTGACCATCACACCTCTTTTCCTTGTCCCTGTTCCTAGGCAGCTACTGATCTTTTTCTGTCACCTTACATTAATTTGCATTTCATAGACTTTTATATAAATGTCTACAGTATGTACAATACTCGTTTTTGCCTGACCTTTTTCATTCAACATCATTATTTCACCTACACTGTTGCACGTATGAATAGTTCCTTCCTTTTTATTGCGGAATAGTTTTCTGTTGTATAGATGTATCACAGTTTATCTATTCATCTGTTGATGGACGTGTGGGCTGTCTACAGTTTTTAATTATTACAAATAAAACTGCTATGAGTGTTCATGTACAAGCATATATCATGGGCATGGTATATACTATGTGTGGGCATACTTCTTTTTCTCTTGGGTGAATACCTAGAAGTGGAATGGATAGATCATATGGTAGGTGTAGGTTGAACTTTCAAAAAAAAAAAATGACCAAACTCTTCCAAAGTGGATGTATCCTTTTATTTTCCTACCGGTAGTGTATGAAAGTTCCAGTTCTTCTAGAACACTGTGAACACTTAATATGGCCAGTCTTTAATTTTATCCATTCTAATAGGTGTGTAGTGGTATCTCATTTTAGCTTTACTTTACATTTTCCTAATGACTAATGGTATTGAGCATCTTTTTATGTGCTTTTCATCCATTTATCTTCTTTGGTGAAAATGTCTGTTCAAATATTTTGGCCATTTTTATTGGACTGTTTATTTTATTATTGCTTTTTGAGAGTTCTTTACATGTTCTGGTACAAGTATTTTATCAGATATATCACTTGCAAATATTTTCTCACAGTCTATGGTTTTTCAGCTCATTCTCTTCAGTGTCTTTTCAAGAGGAAACATTTTTGATTTGATAAAGTCCAATTTATCAGTTTGTTCTTTTATAGACTGTGACTTTGCTGTTATTCAAAGAAATATTTGCCTAACTCAGAATTGCAAAAATTGTTTTCTTCTGTAAGATTTATAGTTTTAGGTTTTGTGATCCATTTCAAATTAATATTTTTTCATGGTTCAAGATGTGATCAAAGTTCTTTTTTATTTTATTTTTTGCATAAGAAAATCTCATTGTTCCAGTACCATTTGTTGATAAGACTATCCTGTCTTGAATTGCCTTTGTACCTTTGTTGAGAATCAGTTATCAGTGTGTGAGGGCTTATATCTGGATCCTCTATTCTGTTACATTGGCCTGTTTTTCTATCTGCACAGCCAATACCACACTGTTTGGATTACTGTTGCTTTATTATAAGTAGTAGTGTCAGTGTAGTCCTGAAACTTTGTTTTTCCTTTTCAAAGTTTTTTGGCTAATCTAGGTCATTTGCATTTCAATATGAATGTTTGAATAAGTTTATAATTTCTACAAAATAGCCTTCTGGGATTTTCATTAGTGTTACATTGAATTGCATACCAATTTGGGGAGAACTGGCGTTTGACAATTGTGTCTTCTCACCCATGAACCTAATATATTTCTTCATGTATTTAGAATTTCTTTAATTTCTCTCAGCAATGTCTTGCATTTTTCAGTGTACAGGAATGTCACATCCTTTGTTAGATTTATTGCTAAGAATTTCATATTTTAGTGCTATTTTGTATATTCATTTGTATTATATATGTTTATAAATAGTATGTTAAAAATACCAATTTCTATTCATTTGTTGTTACTATAGAAATGCAACTTATATTTGTACATTGACCTTTTATCTTGAAGTCTGCTCTCAATTATAAGTTCTAGGAGCTTCTTTGTAGGTTGTATTGGATCTTCTACATAGATTATCATCTTGTCTGTGGATAAAGAAAGTTTTAACTCTTCCTTTCCAATTTGGATGCACTTTGTTTTTTCTACCTCTCTCCCTTCCTCCCTCCTTCCTGTTTCTTTCTTTCTTTTTCTCTTTCTCTCTCTCTTTCTCTCCTCTCTCTCCCTTTATTTCTTTTTCTCTTTCTTTCTTTTTCTTTCTTTCTTTCTTTCTTTCTTTCTTTCTTTCTTTCTTTCTTTCTTTCTTTCTTTCTTTCTTTCTTTCCTTCCTTCCTTCCTTCCTTCCTTCCTTCCTTCCTTCCTTTCTTTCTTTCTTTCTTCCTTTCTTTCTTTCTTTTTCTTTTCCCCTTCCTTCCTTCCTTCCTTCCTTCCTTCCTTCCTTCCTTCCTTCCTTCCTTCCTTCCTTCCTTCCCTCCCTCTCCCTTTACCCCTCCTCTCCTTCTCCCTCTCTATCTGTATTTCTTTCTGTGAGAACCTCTACTATAATGTTGACTAGAAATGGTGAGAGCACTGTTTCTTCTAATTCTTCAGGTGGTTCTTCCTCCAGTTGTGGGTAGTTTCTTCACTTGCATGTGCTGATGGGTATTCAGTGGGGTACTCATTGGGGATGTTCTGTAAATACCCAGGGCCCCTCTCTATGAGGATCTCATCCACAGTATTTTGTTTTGAGAACTCTAGCTTTGGTCTCCCCAGACTCTCAAGTCTGTCTCCTCACCTCAAGGATTCTGCTGGCTTCTGATTGGTTCTTCCTCCCTACACTGCTGTCTGCAGACTCTCTTAAGGAAGTAGGCTCAGACAATTTTATTTATTTATTTATTTATTTATTTGTTTATTTATTTATTTAGGCTGCGTTGGGCTTCTGTTGCTGCACATGGACTTTCTCTAGTTGTGGAGAGCGGGGGCTACTCTTCATTGCTGTGTGTTGGCTTCTCATTGCAGTGGCTTCTCTTGTTGTGGAACAAGGGCTCTAGGTGCCCGGGCTTCAGTAGTTGCAGTGTGCGGGCTCAGTAGTTGTGGTGCATGGGCTTAGTTGCTTCATGGCATGTGGGATCTTCCCTGGCCAGGGATTGAACCCATGTCCCCTTGCACTGGCAGGTGAATTCTTAACCACTGCATCACCAGGGAAGTCCCTGAAATTTCCTTTTAAAATAATATTCCTTTTTATTGGTGTTTGAAATCAAACCTGCCTGGACATCAGATTACCTAGGAAGTTTTATCAGGACATACACTTTTGGGCTTTACCTTGGGTCTGCTGAATTTGAATCTCTAGGTTGGAATCTTAGAGAATGTATTTTTGAAACATTCAGTGGGCCACTCTGACTCAGCCAGTTTTCTCCAGTTTGGGAATAACTGCCTTCAAGCTCATCTCATTGAAGAAGTGTGTAGTGTTGTAACTATGACAACTTCTTCATCATTATTGAACTGTTGGATTGCACTGAAGTGTTGCTGTCCTGAATTTCTGTCTAACCCTACACATCAGTCATAATATCCCCTGATCTCATCTGTCAGCTAGCACCAAGCCACTGGCCTGAGCCTTGCTAACAATGATTGGATTTTAATTGGACCTGAACTTGTGGACCTCAGGCATGCGATGCATATTATTGGGTTCTCCGAACTTCAATAGAAGTTAACAGTATCTTTTGAGAAGTCAATTACATGGGATTGACTCAATTGCTTATATGCATCTATATTTTAGTGATATTAGTTTGTGGAATTTTCGGTGTTGGTTAGAGGTAGCCTTGAACACAGTGTGCTGTGCAAATCATCATTAGCGCTGCCTGTCTCCCCATTGGCTTCAGTAGCCTAATTATGTTTCTACCTTATCAGGAAGTGTTCAGAGGGTGCAAATGGCAAGGCTTCACCCCACTTAGGCGTCTAGTGGGAACAAAAGGATAAGAAGTACATTAGCTCTCTGCCCTTGAAAATCTAGGGACTGTTTTTAAGCAGTAAATGTGAAGTTAGAAATATCCTCCTGAGACATAAACTACAGGTCCTTCCTGAAAGATGTGCAACCTTTCCTGATAATCACACAAGCACTGATGCCAGATGCATTATTAACAAAGCATATGTACATTTTGGGAACTTTGGAAGAGTAAGGTTTGGCTTAATGACCAGGCAGACACCAATATGTAAGCGACATGGTCTCTGAACAGCTGTGCTGCATAATTCACCTTCATCTCACAGTTTTGGAGGTCAATGTCCTTGCCGCATAGTCTGTCACAGACATGAAGTAATTCCAACAGTTTAAGCCCAAGTCTTCCATACAATCCCTTGAGGGAATGCTCCACACTTCATTAGTGAAAACTGGTCTAAAAATTCTGATTTGTAGAAATACTATACAATCTCACATACTCCATCAACCACACATTTCCAGAACATTTGGAAACTGAACTCAGTAACATCAGCCTCTGCTATTGCAGGAGACTGTTTTGCCTTTCAGAGAACACACTAGGTACTTTAGGAAATGATAAAATTCTGAGTTCTCCAGAACAGAGCAAACTGGTCATTAACTTATTAATCCACAGATTCATTCATTTAGTCATTCATTCATTCATTCATTCAAGAAATATTCATTCAAGTCCCTTCCATGTGTGATGCACTGGGGTACTGAGAAAGACTATGAAGAAAAGTAACACAGTAACAGGAAGTTTGGATGGGGTGTGTGTGTTATTTTAAATATAAAAGGACCCTTTGGTGAGATGTCATTCTAGCAGAGACCTGAATGAAGTGAGGAAGTAAATCATGGGAATATGAACAGGATATGTTTCAGACAGAGGAAAGAGCAGGTACAAATGTCCTGAGGCAACCTTTGAGAAATAGCAAAATTTGATGCTTTGTTGAAACATTTGAGAAATAGCAAAGAAGACAGAAGAATGAAAAAAGTAGGAGGTGGGATAAGAAGGTAGGAAGGGGCCTGGCCTTGCTAGGGTATAAAATATAATTTGAATGTGATTTTTAAATGAGCTGTTGGTGGGTCTTATGTGGGAGAAAGACATGATCTGACTTGGGTTTTAAGAGGATCCCTGTTATTGCTGTGTGCAGTATAGATTTGTTGGGGATGGGGGCAGAAAACCTCAGGGGATGAGTAGAGTTGGGCATTTGTAGCTCTTGAGAGCCTTATGTCTGTGTTAGAAATATACCAATAAAGTAGAAACAGTAGATGTTAGAAGACACGTCATATAATTTTGATTTATTGCTGTAGCCGTGATAGCCTTAGAAAAACTCCACATTGCTATAATACAGCTGGGCAAGTAAGTACTAAAATAAAACGTACCATGTTTTAAAAACTAGGTCTCCCTGCCCTCCTCTAAGAAAGAGGAAGGCAATAAAATAAATGAAATCCTCCTTTGTTTTTTACTACACTCTGGGCATAAATTGCTACTTACCCAGGGTATGCAGGCAAGTGTTGTTTGTAAGGTAGGGTTGTTAAGCGTCAATTGTATGGGTTTTTCAAGAGTTGTTTTTATAAGAGACCTTCAAGGAAAAAATTTGGGAGAAAGAATATACTTCTGAAGTTTTTGTTTGTTTGTTTTTTGCTGAAAACACAAAAATTATTAAGCAGATACATTTTTTCTAATATTAAATTTTGTGAAAATACAAACAACTGTTCTAAAATGCAGGTTCCTGATTTCAGTCTCCAGAGATCTGAGATCATAGATTTGAAGTGAGGTCCAAGCATCTCTATTTTTAACCTGATTTACAGAAATGAATAGTCTGCTCATATTTCAGATAATTGTGAATAGTTTTTCTCAAAAATAGGCTTTTGCTAAAAGCTTGATAATACGTGTTTAAATAAGATCATGAAGTTCAGTTGCTTATATTCTCAGCATTGTGAAATATGCTCAGAATCTGTGCTTTTCTGGAAACTGCTCTTTTCTCCTTCTCCCATGACAGGGTTATTGAAGGACAGATATTCTGCATAATACTCCCTTATTTCTGCTTCTTTCTCTAGTCTCAGCTATCGTTGATTGATCCAGAAGTGCTGTCCTGACTTAATCAGAGCTGTTCCTCAGGACCAGAGATTCAAGCATCCTGGTTGAAGCCATAACATAGAAAATGTCAGAATATTTTACAGTGCATTGAAGAGAGGTGACCATTGGTAATAGATAGGAATTAAGCCCACACAGAAAGGAAGGCAGGGACAATGTGAAAATAGTCCTGATAGTATTTGTGTTCTGGTTCCAATTATTCCCAAAATCAAGTTATATTCCTACTCTGTACCTCAGCTTCTGTATTAGTTAGCAATTGCTGTGTAACAAATTATGCCAAAGCTTCGTGATTTAAAGCAATATTCACTTACTATCTCTGATGATATCCATGGGTCAGGAATTCAGACATGGCAATGGGTGTGGCTTGTCCACGACAGCTCGTGCCTAAGCTGGAAACAAAGGATGGGACCTGAAATTTTCTAAAGCTCATTCACTCACGAGTATGGTGGTTGATAGCTTACAAGTGAGGCCTTAGTTAGCTAGGGCAGTTAGCTGGAACACCCTCACGTGACCTCTCCATGTGACCTGGGCTTACTCATAACATGGTGGTGTAGGGTGACCAGCCATCACGGTTTTCCTGGGACTGATTGGTTTCCCAGGACATGGGATATTCAGTGCTGAAACTGGGGAAACCTCAGTCAACCCAGGATGAGTTACGCTTCCTACTTGATGTCTGAGTTACAATGGCAGTTCCTGAGAGACAGATAAACAGTATGTCAGACAGAAGCTGCATCTTTTTTTTTTAAACCTAGTCTTTTTTTTTTAAGCTCTTTATTGGAGTATAATTGCTTTACACTGTTGTGCCAGTTTCTGCTGTACAACAAAGTGAATCCACTGTATTTATTCCTATATTCCCATATTCCCTCCCTCCCTCGACTCCTTCCCACCTTCCCTATCCCACCCCTCTAAGTCATCACCCACCATCGAGTTGATCTCCCTGTGTTTAACCTAGTCTTGAATGTCAGATAGATCACTTCTGCTGTGCTCCATTTGTTGGGTCAGTCATAAACTCCAGGAAAAAAATTCAAGGGAATAGAATACAGACTCCTAACACTCTGGTGGGAGGAGTGTCAGTCCCATTGTAAGATGAGCATGTGAGAATAGCTAGATGTATCAGTGTGGCCATAAGGATGACCACAATATTCTAAAACACCATTTGTACAATATTCTTCCACAAATCCCCCTCTTCTTTAAGCTAGTTCAAATTGGGCTTCTATCACTTGCAAGTGAAACAATCATTAAAAAACACTCTCAGTATTACCAGTTCATAATATTGTAACAATCCACTGAAAGTTTGGGTTGAGTTATAAATATTAGAAAGCCTAACCTATTTTTGAACAACTAGTCACTGCATCAGCTGAGGGAAGTGGGCTTATGGAATACCTGCAGAAAAGGCCCAAGTTTCTCCCAGAAAGAGTCTGGATCTGCCTCAAAACACAAACAAATACATTATTTAGGCTCTAAAGTTTCACACCATAACATTCTCATATGAGAAACATTACAAAGCAGGCATTACTAATTTCCTAACATAGTCATTAAAAAAAAAACTCAAGAGAACTCCCCCTCCACCAATAGAACCTCATAGAACCCCTGATGAACTTCTCAAGTAACCATAATTGCAAAATTTACCTTTAGGTAATAATGACTGCCGTATGGAATACATTTGAGCTTCAGGCACTTAAAGAGGATAAACAATTGGAAGGCGGTGAGTGTGGGAGAAATGAGTCGGGGCAGACCTGTGTGGAACCCCCTCTATCCCTTGTGGGCTCTGTGGGGCACAGCGACTTACCCACTGCAGCAGCACAGTGCCATTCTTGGGCAAGTCACTCAGCTTAAGGGAAGCTGGAAAGGTGTTTTTAGAGAAGACTGATGGGGGAGAGGTTTTCAACTACTCTTACTTGTGTCTGGGGCTTCCTCCACTATTGCTACCATTCCTTCTTGTTCATAGGAAAATAAATCGTGAAATGAACAAAGCTAAATAAAAGAAGTAAAATTTAAAATAATCAATATTACAGAATAAAGAAAATATCTGAAGGATAACTTTACTCAGATTTAAAACTCTGGAATAAAAAGATTAAAATCAGTTAAAAATAAAAAATAAAAGTATGTCATGACATAAAAAACAGAAATTAGATAAACTGAAAGATAGAAATTACAAAGGGAACTAAATCAGAATAAATTAGCAACACAATTTTTAAAACAATGTAAATGTGCCATGATATATTCTCTGTAATAAAGAGTTGAAAACAACCTGTGGCTGTAAGCCTTAAACAAGGCCTCCTTCAGCATGGAGTTCCTGGTAAAAAAGCGCCAGTGTTAAATCACTGGCTCTTCATCCAACGAGTTTGTGTGTCTTATTCATCTTTACATCCCAGAGTCTGGCACACTGTAGACTTAGGTGCTTAATATTTGTAGAGGAAATGAGCAAATGTTTAATGAGCACCTATTATTTGCAAGACACATTTATAGATTTGCTTATGTAAATTTGCTTACTTAATTCTCATGATAATTTCATGAGTTATTTACCTTCAATTTATCATGCATCAGTTGAGGCAAAGAAAGGTTGAGTAGCTTTGATCACAAAAAGATCACAAAAATAGTAAGTGTTAATTTTCCATTAGCCCACAGTCTCGTGGCCAAAGCATCTGAGAACCTCTTGGCTAGCATGCACACACACACACACACACACACACACACACACACACACACACAATGCCGTATTTACAAGTAAGCATATGGCTATTACCTGTCTCATGGGGATCCTTGTTTTAACTGCACAAGGAGTATCAAATCCTACTTAATTCTCAGAAATTATCTAGGGAGGTGCAGCTCTAGCCAGCTACTTTCAGACTCATGACATGAGAAGACTATAGCAGATGGCTCTTTGGGTGCTGGTAGAAACGACGAAGCATTTCAACTTTGGTGTTGTACCTGAACAAGCCAAGTACACAGAAGCCCTTTGTATAGCATCAGAGGCTACAGGTAGTATTATTGTGTCAATGGGATATAGAAAGAAAACCGGGGCTTCCCTGGTAGAGCAGTGGTTAAGAATCTGCCTGCCAATGCAGGGGACACAGGTTTGATCCCTGGTCTGGGAAGATCCCACGTGCAGCGGAGCAACTAAGCCTGGGCACCACAACTACAAAGTCTGTGCTCTAGAGCCCATGAGCTACAACGACTGAGCCCACGTGCCTCAATCACTGAAGCTCCTGCGCCTAGAACCCGTGCTTGGCAACAAGAGAAGCCACCACAACGAGAAGCCTGTGCACTGCAATGAAGAGTAGCCCCCGCTCACGCTGCAACTAGAGAAAGCCCACATGCAGTAATGAAGACCCAACGCAGGCAATAAATAAAAATAAAATAAATAAATTTATAAAAAAAAAGAAGGAAAGAAAACTGGATTTGATTGAACCAGAACCAAGAATGAAGTATGTACTTCCTCATACTTCATTATGAAGTACTTCACTGTGAAGTACTTCCTCACTGCAGAGTAGAGATGATTGGTCCTGCCTGTCCTCTGTTGCAGAGTGGTTGTAAGGATCAAGCGAAATTATACTTTGGAATACTAGAGCCAGAAAGATGTGGGCTTGCTTTGCTATTTACTAGCTACATGACTATGGTAATTAATATCTCTCAGCCAAAGATTATTTCCATTTTCAGATAGGAACACTATAGTATTTCATAGGTTTCTTGTGAGGACCAAAGATTAACGAATGTAAAATACCTATTTGGCATTCAACTCACAGAAGACAACAAATGAAACAGTATTTGAAGGACATTCTGGGGAAGGAGGAAGAGGGGTGTTGAGGCATCAGTGCTTTCCTGCCCTTCCTTCAGGTGTACACAGGGCACCATGTAACTCAGGGAATCCACGGGAGATGGGTAGGATGAGCTGAGGAGAACATTATAACAAGATAGAAGTTTTATTTTCTGATTGTTTCATGTGAAATACTCAGTGAGTGCCATGGAGGAATTGACAATGTTTTATACACCATCTGGTCCCCTAGGATGCCTCACATTGAGCTTGGCTTTAGTACATTGTTGAATAATTATGGAGGTAGCTTAGAATCTCTGGTTTACCATGCTCTTGAGGGACACTCAGCACATGGACTAGGACTCAGGTCATCTGGTTCTAGTCCTTCCTCTGCCATCTCTTTGACAATAGGAAAATCACAGCCTCTTTGGCGTGTGGTTATTGAAAGCAGAGAGCAGGGCCATGTATTTCTGTGGTTTCCTCTACCCTCTGAAATCAACATGGCCCCGGAGAGGAAAACATTGTATGGATTAGAGGTGAGCTCAAATTTCTCCTCTGCATTTCCCCACGAGCTTGGGTATCAGAATCCTAGTAGGAAAATGTGTCATTTTTACTTCAACTGAATTTCATAGCTGACCCAGTGGACCTTGAGTTCCCAGTTATAACCAATGCAGCAGTGCCTATGGGGCAAGAATGTCCTGCTCAGTGCGATGGAGTCCATAGTCCGTTTGCTTGTAGGAAACTGTTTTGTCCGTCAGGCCTTTGACAGGAGCTAGAGAGCAGTCAATTCAAGGTCAAAGTGTCTGGCAAGGTTGGCACACTGGGATTCTGTTTGGCTGCCTGAAAGAAAATCTTTATGCGTCGGCTATTTTCATCTTATTAGAAGTAACTTTGGGAAGAGAAAACATATTACATGTATAGAGAAGGATATTTTTTTTCTTGTTTGCCAAGGTAAATTAGTGTGCATCTTGTTAACCCAAGAAATGCATGAAGCCATTTAGATATTTGGAGGTGAGGGAAATAATATCCTTTGAAAATCAAGTTAACAGTATTCATACACAATCGATAAAGTTATCCACTTGAAGGAGAAATACTCTGTAAAGGTGTAGAGTCTGGAGTTAAAATTTAATAAGCAGAGTGCAAATAAATAACATTTTATCTTATAGATCAAGACTTTGAAAAGATTCTCATATACATACATGCACATAGTTTGGTTAACTAATGGATCCATTCTCAGTGAGCCAACAAAATTTGGCTTCACCAAACTATTGAAATGACATCCTATGAAACCTTTGGCAACAGACAACTGCCTTTATCTTCCTAATCATGTGTATCATATGCCATGATATTTGAAATGTCAAAAAAACTAAAGAAAGATGGTCCTGATTCATAGGAATTGAGACTGGAATATGATAAATTAGGAAATCCTTAATGTACATTTTGATTCTTGCAGAGTTCATAGAACCAGATGTTAATGTCCCCCAATCCTATTAATCTTCAGACCTTTTCTCTTAAGGTGAGGAAGAGTAAAGCAATTCTTGCATGTTCCTGATGTAGGATACTGTATGGAGAGAACAGTGATGGCGATTTATTAAGAAATTAACAGTGTCTACAGTGTCTATTTTTAATGGAATATCTGTGAGTCTAATGAGTTTATAGATACCTTTACCCATATAGGAGTAGCTGTACTTGAGAATTAATCAGAATATACCATTTAGCAAAGAAGGAAGCCTGCATTCTGGAATAAAATTAGCAAAATACTGTATCTTGGAATCTTTCAATAAGTCTCATGTGGTAGAAAGTGTAATACTCTCTGGAAGAGTAGTAAAAGCTAAAAGATTCAGATAAATTGTCTTTTCATGAAAAATAACTCTTATACATCAATGGAAAACCTATGTTTCACATTTTAAAAAGAAATATATTTACATTTATTAAAAATAGTATTCCCAAGTTTGAGTATGTCTATTAAGATCTGTCATGCTCTGGCTTTTTCTCAAGAAATAGAAACTTAAGAAATAATATTAATTTCATAAATTTCAGGATGGTCTCTTCCATGTCCTGCTTGGGATACACACACACTCACAAACTTGCAGTAATTTCTCCGTTTGGAGCTTACCTATCTGCTCATTCTCTCTTACATGAATATATATTCATGGTGCATAGAAGTCTATCTTATAGACCTTATAGCAAATTTTTGAAGACAAGATTTATTTAACTTTTAGATCAAACACAACTGATAAACTAAGCAAATATCACATAAATCTCAAGGACAAAAGAATACGCACATGGTGAGTTTTTACTTTTTCTATTGCTTGCTTAAGCAGTATATTGGAAGTTTATAAATTCCCAGGTAAATTTAGATCTAGTCTAACAGTTAGTATTGATATTGATAACCTTCATTTGATTGCTTATTTGGAAAACTGCCAATAGTGCTGCTTTCGGTTTTGCTTTGTTGGCATGGAAACTGCCCATTTTCACTTAACACAAGTCACTGTAATCTCCTTCAAGGGTCTATGCCAGGGATAGTAAATTCCTGACACATGACTTGTATGTGTTCGTTTGCAGCCGTCTCTATTTCATTAAAATATTCTTTCTTATTGAACCGAGAAGTGACCTCAGAATCTTCAACACAGCATGCAAATCTGCCATTGTCAATTGATTGACATTTATATATGAAATGAAACTGGTTTGCAGCTTCTTGCAAAACACAATATAGTCTTGTATTTTTATTTAAACTAAGATTCTTTTAATTATTTATGATATAATTGTGAGCAGATGGCAGCCTACAAGTTACCCACTTATTCTGTGAGAGAGGAAGTAATATCTTGCTTGCAAATTGCTCCTCATGGGATATATTATTTCAATGCCGAGACATTTTCCATTTTTCAATTTTGTGAATGACTTCCTTGTAGAATGTCAATGTAGTGCTGCATGTGTTATGGGATGTCAAATCAATTAGAACAAGTCAAAAAAGACTAGACTTGTGAATAGACACTCATTTGCTGGTATTTTCGTGACTTTTGAACAATTTTCTTAAATTTAACAGCAAAGTCACTAGAACACAAATGCCTTATTTTTTTCCCATTGAGAGAATAAAATCTGAGTGTTGCATCAGAAATAAACTCTAGGAGGTCCAGAATTTTGGAAAGGTTTTCCAGAGGCCTTCTGAAAAATAGTGTGTGGCCAAGTATACATATTTAATTATATCTGCTTTATTTTTCTTCCAAACTTTAAAACTACTGGGTTAGGTTAAAGGTCAAACCTAGGTAGAACCTGGGGTTTAAATCCTGTTCAGTTTCTAGACTAGAGAAATTTCCTCTGGGGTCATGTGGTGAGGTTCTTTTTAAACCCAGGCAACTTGTGTCTGTTTACTGTCCCTTGTTGGAATAAGTGAATTAATCAAATCTTTACTAGATGAAGCAGCATGCAGGAATCAGTAACGGAGAGCAGGTATAGTCATCTTCCACGAAATGGAGATGATATTACTAAATGCCATAATCGGAGCTGATTCTATTAAAATAGCAAGATAAGGTGCTGATCATGTACAATTTTTCCCTCACTTTCAATACTTGATGATTTTAAAATGCAGGGTTTTATTCTGAATGGTAAGTATCTGAATGCAATTATCCTGGTTCCAATGACTGAACAGATGCTGCTTGAGAAATACAGACAGCAGAGAATCAAAACCACGAACCTCTGAGTCACAGGTTAATATATTCAATGTTTATAATACAATTTAGATCTGGACCCAAATTCTAGCATCACTGCAATCTTATTGAATTTTTTAAAATAAATTTATTTATTTAATATATTGGCTGTGTTGGGTCTTCGTTGCTGCACACAGGCTTTCTCTAGTTGCTGCGAGCTGGGGCTACTCTTCATTGTGGCGCGTGGCCTCCTCCTTCATTGTAGTGGCTTCTCTTGTTGTGGAGCATGGGCTCTAGGTGCGTGGTCTTTAATGGTTGCGGCACATGGGCTCAGTAGTTGTGGCTCACGGGCTCTAGAGCACAGGCTCAGTAGTCGTGGCACATGGGCTTAGTTGCTCCATGGCATGTGGAATCTTCCCAGAGCAGGGCACGAACCCGTGTCTCCTGCCTTGACAGGTGGATTCTTAACCACTGTGCCACCTAGGAAGTCCAATCTTATTGAATTTTTATTTCACTATGGACAAAACTTTGTGTTTGTATGAGGAAATACGTAATTTCCCTTTCAAGTTAAAGAATTTTAACTTGCCATGGTTATGTCTGTTCTTGTGGATTAATCATCCCATTTCTTATGCCTCGGAAAAGTCACACCAAGCTAATGCCAAAGACTTTAAAGAGCACCATTATTCAATAACTAGTCTAAAAATACATTTCAGAGTTTATATTACTTCCAAAAAACTTTCTGGAGCCTGTAGTAATAAAACCCCAAGAATCCATGTTTAATTTTTCCAGTCTTTTTGGACAACCTCAAAACACTAACTTAATCCTTCCTATGCCCCGCAATCTAAAGGCACTTGGTCCTTCCGCATTAGTCCATGAGACATGCTCTACCCATTAACCCTTTGTTGTATACTGGTGACTTGTCCTCATGTCAACACTGGCTCCCTCCTCTGTCTGTACCTCTACTCCCATCCCAGACCTGGCTCCAACGCCAGCAGTTATGAGGGGAATGATTCATCAGGAAGGCCAGATTTCCTGCCATCAAGCAATTACTACCTTCTTAAGGTAGTAGCAAAGTAGACTTACTATCTTACTACCTGCAAAACCACATATGTATGTGTGTACATCAAAAATTGAAAACTTAAATGAGTATATATAGATAAGTATGAAGATGAAGAGCAAGCTCCATTTTTAGAAGCCAGAACAAAATTTTATGGTATTACGTGTACACACACACGCACACATGCACATGCACTGCTACCGTACTGTGTCTCTGTACAAAAATTACAAGAATTAAGCTGCCATCTTTCTCAGTGAGAGCTTTCACTGGTATTACTTCATTAATTTTACATGATGTACAACAGAAAGTTTATCTGTAAAGTTAAGTGTTTTTGCAATGAAAACTCCATCACACTTATCAGAATAAATGAACAGAGCTTATTCTCCCTTATGTAAGATATTTTGTTTTTAACTTTGTATATTGTTTTTGCATTTTCATTAAAACACAACTTCACAGTCTAGAGTGAAGGCAAACCAGCTTAGTTTGTGACTCAGAGTTCACATTCAATAAATGTTTATTAAATGAAAACATACTTGATAGACAAAATAAAACAAAAACCAATATGCTTGATGCTTTATCTATGGCCCTGGATGAGATGGGCACTGTATTCCACATTCTTTATTTCCTGGTGGTGGTCTCTTAATTTTAAGAAGAAGCGGGAGGCAGAAGCTGGAGAAAGCAGACACCAATCTAATAAAGATCCCACAAATGGAAAGGCATGACTAGAGAAAATAATGCAAAATGACTGAGGTTTTCAGCTTCCTGGGGGTTGATTTTGTGGGGAAATTGTGTCAGGCAAAAGAGGCCCGAGTATCATTGTAAAGTTACTCAGCTCAGCTCACCTCAGCATTAAAACACGCAAATATAGGAATGAAAATACCAGTGTTAAACAGTAGTGACCCCTGGCATGCATTGCATCTCTGCCTTTAATTAGATTTATATTTTCAAAAAGTATTCTCTGAAAAACTGTTTGTGTCTTACTAGTGAAATCAAATTTGAGCAATCGAATTGTTACAGAATCATTACTGCTTCTTTCTCTTTACCTCTTTGGTGAATGCTGAGATGAAAAAGTAATATCAAATGGTATTTAAAAATAGTTATGGTTGAAGGAAAAAAAGTACAGGCCTGAGTTCTAATCCCTTTACTGCCTTTACCCAGATGGAGATCTTGGGTGTCTCTTCTCTTTAGCCCATTTTTTCATCATATCCTCAAGAATATGTTTTTTTCAAGAATTTTCCTACTTTATCTTTTCTCTCAAACATAATAAATGTATCTACCTCCATGGGGTCATTCCCATCTGTTCTGGTTTTTCCCATCTTAATTAAAAAAAAAAAGGACATCTTGTTATGTCCCCATATCCTTCTAGTTAAAATCCCTTCAACTAAAATGTCTAGAAAAATTGCTCTATACAACTAATTTTCCTTTCTCTTTTCTAGTCTAGCTACTGTCATTATCATTCCACCAAAATGAATTTAATAAACATTATAGCAATCTTCATGTTGCCAAATGCAAAAGATGATTTTCTAGAATCATAAGCTACTGCATCTTGAAACATTTTCCTATCTTGCTATTCTAACATCATACTTTTCTAGTTTCCTCCTACCCAAAGGCTATGCCTTGTCAGTTTCCTTTATTGGCTCCTCCCTTCCTTCCGAAATCTCCCTAGTAATCCTATCCCATTTCCACAGGCCTGTGAACATTCTGGGCACTAGTTCCTACTCTCCCAAGAGGCTCTTCAAAATTCCTTGCAGAGTGAACAAATCTTTCCATAAAGGAGCCACACTGCAAGTCATGGCACAACTTCCCACCATCAGCGATGGATGGAGTATATTGAGCTCTCAACCATGGAGGTAGCGTGGTGGGGTAGTGAGGTTTGCAGGCTCTGGGTCCAGATTGCTCAGATTCACATCACATCTCTGCTGCTTATGTAATCTCCCAATATCTCAGTCTCTTCACTTCTAATACAGGGATTATGATAATAACGGTACCTACATCATAGCACTATTTTGAGGGTGAGTTAATAAGTATAAAGCTCTTAGACAAGTATCCAGTCTGTAGTGAAAACTGTTTGTAAGGAACTGTGAAGGGTCTGAGATTGCGTGTACTTACCAGCTCAGAAGTTAGCCTGTTACTGTTTCATGGATGATGTTAGAGATACAAGACTCCTGGGTAAGAGACAAAGAACTTTAATGCTCATGGCAGAACAAAGACCATGAGTGTCTTGTTTGTATCACTTCCTCTCCAAGTTCCATGGGGCTGCTGTGGAGGGGTCCAGGTGGATGTTACTCAGCTGTTACATCAAAACTGAAGAATCCCCAGCTTTGGTAACATGCCGCTTTATAATGGGCTGTAAGCATACCTGCTCTTTGACTTCAAGGGAGACAACTTTATTATACTGAGGAGTAGAAAATCTGCCCTTTGCTCAGGACCAGAGACACTAGCTCTTTCTTCCAAGGGTGTTTGCTATATAAACATCCTTGAAAAGATAATCCAGAACAAAAGGGCAGTTCCTTACTCACAAGATGTGTAGAAATATGAGAGGCTCCTGGAGGGCAACTTTTTCCCAACACTATTACTGTCAGAAAATATGGTGCCATTTCCTCTGTTAGCTATTCCTTGTTCCTCCTGGGAGAATTCATTGCTTCCTCCTCTGTGACCCACAAGCCTTTGTATCTATTGGGAATATATCATGTGTAGTATGTGTAAAGCTGGTTTATATCTGTTTCTCCTGCTATATTGTGAGATTCTTGAGAGCAAGTGTTATAGCTTATCCATCTTTTATGCTCTTCCCATTGCTCCTTACATCCCATCACCTAGAAGAGTGTTTAAAAGAGTTGGTGCTCAATATATGTTGAATTATTCAATATTTGTGATTTAAAAAAATTGAGTCTCATGGGTGGAAAGACTTTTTCTCTGAGTCTGTGATGAAGAACATTGTCGTTATTCAAATGGAACATGTCCATTCATTTAGGACAGTAGAGAGACGTGACTCATTAAGCAAATGAACATTTGATTTTTCAATGTAAAAAATAAAATTAGAGAGGCTGTTAGCACAGTGCTAACTTTTCAGAGAATTATTTTTCAGACTCAAGAATGTAATGGTAATAATACATTTAACCCCCCATAGCATTAAAGATTTGTGTAGAGTTATATTTCCTAGCTTAAACTTATTCTGTTTTAAATTGATACACAGCATAGTGGATATTCCGATTTAAATGGATATATTGTTTTCTTCATTCTTCTTCAGGACTGTCAGACAATTTTTTAAGATTCTGAGAAGTTGCATCCCTAGGGGGGCGAAGAGACACCTATATATAGATGCATATTGGTCCATGGCTGTAATTTACTTTGGTATCCATGGGGATGACAGGTGCTAAAGAAATGCAGGCTCATATTATGACACAAAGCTGAGCTTTATGATTTAGCATTAAGGATTTGGCATCAAGAGTTTGATCTTATCTGAAGGGTGGATAAGTTTGGCAAAAGAGTGTTATGTGCTTTTTCTGAGGTTAAAGTGCGGTCGAATTGTGCCTTAGCAAGAAAACACTTGAGGGAAGTTTTGTCCTGATGAAAATAAGTGAGTATTTATTTCATGGTTTCTATTCCAGTAATATTTGGAAACAAGGTTACATTTGTTGATGAGGGCGGAGGAGAATTATCTCCAACAGTGAAGCTCCAGATGGGACTAGAAAAGACAAGACCAGAGATCATGTACTGCAGTAATTAAAGGTCAGAGTCTGGGGGAAAAGTCATTCTGGGTTCAAATTCTGGCTTAGACATTTCCTAGCTATATCATCTTGGGAAGTTCTTAAAATTCTCAAAACCCCAGTTTCTTTGTAAGATATCTGCATTTCAGACTTCCTGTGAAGATTGAAGGAGATAATACATGTATACTGCTGAGTCCAATGCTGACACAGTAAACGTGTGCAGTAATCTGCCACTTGCCTATATATTTATTCAAGAAAGAATTGGCCCAAAGAAAAAGTGTCTATCTAATGGTTTGCTTTTAGCTACTAAAAGTGCTTTTCTGTAACTCATGGCTGAGACTCCTTGGACTTGTTTTTCCCAGGATTTTCTAGAATTCTAATTTCAACCCTCATTGCTTTCCTCTGATGGGCAGGCCACCCTTCCTCTATTTAAATGAGATGATGTATGAAATACACTTACGACAATACATAGCTCAAGGCAAGCCCCCTATGTTGGCAGAGGTGTCATTAATTATTATTACCATCCATTTGCTGGGCTTTGCTCCCATTTTGGAGCAGGCTTATTTACCTGATTCCTCCTGACCACATCTCTGCAAGTGACAAATCTTGTACCGATACTCACAGCTTCGTGCGGACTGCTCCTAAGAACCCAGGCGCCTGCTGAGGTGCCAATGTCTTCAACGTTCAGGTGAGTTGCCTCTCTCCCCACTGGCTCCTCTCTCATAACAGATCAGTGATAATTTCCTGCAGCTGTTTCTTCTCAGAATAACAATTGTGTGTCTTTGTGTGGATAACTTTTGTATTTCCTTACCTTGAACCCTGGTGAAATCCTGACCTGGCAGCGGGTTCCCAAATTTCATCTCCAGCTACTCCATTTGCTCCAAGGAATTGCAGCTTTGTAAGTACTGCAGTGAATCAAATCAAGTCCAAAGCTATGGAAGAGAGGGTATGGTTTCAGACACCTACTATACTGATTTCAGCGTCTTCTAGCTGTCACAAGTCAGGTCTCAGTAAGTATATATACATGCAAGCTATCAAGTCTTTACATCCTTATTTTGTTTCTTCAGCGAGAGCCTATTCTTGAGAGTTTACTTAAGGCTCACATTCATACAAGTGATTTAAAATGTAATGTTGCATTTTAAGAGAATGGTAAGTGAACACATCTGTTCTGACAACCTCATCACATTCACCTTGATAGGATCAGGAATGTTCGTTATACAAAATGTAGCCTATACAAGATGGGAAAATATTAAGGAGAAGAAGAAAAGATAGAAGAATCTTAGTAGTTGGGAAGGGATGAGGTTAAGAGAGGTGATGGAAAGGCTAGATTTGGGGATGGAAGAGAGAGAAACAGAGAGAGAGAGAGGCGGAGAGAGAGAGCAAGATTATATATCCTACTGAAAGGGAAGGAGATAAACAGGGATAGGAGCTGAAGTCTTTAAATATTTCATTATTTTATGTATGTGTACTTTTTTTTCCCCATGGATGTCAAGTATAAAATTTAAAGTAGACAATATTCTACTTTAATGAGAGAAGAGAGGTGCAGCATAAAGGAAAGGTTACGGGTGGCTGTAGGAGTTAGTGAGCTTAATTTGAGCTTCATGATTATTCATGTTGTTATTTCTAGTCTTTTCAGAAAACATGTGCAATGAAATTCCCATACAGTGCTTTTGCAGGCTGTGGCTTTTTCTGTTTGCATTCCCCCCACCTTAGTTTCTAATTGTGTTTACACAAAGTAGGCTCTAATTTCTGCTGAGAGAGAAACACAATTCTCTGCCTTACCTATATTTTGCAGAATATAAGCTAGAGTAGGGGTGGAGGGATATTGTGCTAACCTTGAAAGCCTGTCAGCACGCGCCCTCCCTAACTCGACTGGCCAGATGCCTAATGGGAAAATGAACAGGGAAGAGGAATTCAGTGACATATTTAGTCATGTAACGCTATAATTCACCTTTCCAGAGAAGCATGAAATATTGGCCAAAGCGCAAGCCCAAGAAGACAAAATTGTATGTTTCACATAGTTATCAATATCAAGTGTTTGGTCTAAGTGGTCAAATATTTGTAACTGAAGGAAATAAAGGAAACTTACATCTCATAAGAGCACCGAAAACGGTGTGCTGCACCCTGGGTGGTTTTTATTGCCTCACCCACTTATTTAATGCTCACAGTAAACTTGCCAAGTTTGCAGGTGAGGAAAATTGAGACTCAGAAAGGTTAGGTAACTTACCCAAATCTCAGAAGGAATTTTAAACCTGGTTTGTCTTAAGCCCCAAGCTCTACATTCTACACCCAAAATTTTCTTAATTAAAAAAGGATCTTGGAATACGGGGAAGACATCAGAAATGACAGGGTCTAGAAATTTCTGTTGCTTTTCTGCCCCATCATTTAACCTTAATAAAAGAGAGAAAAATAGTACCTGCTCAAAGGCTTTTTTTTTAAAGACAAGTTATGCTAGACTTTTTTTAAAACCATGTCTTTAAAAAAAAAATTATTTATTTATTTATTTATTTATTTATTGGCTGTGTTGGGTCTTTGTTGCTGCATGTGGGCTTTCTCTAGTTGCAGTGAGCAGGGTCCACTCTTCGTTTCGGTGCACGGGCTTCTCATTGCAGTGGCTTCTCCTGTTGCAGAGCACAGGCTCTAAGCAAGCAGGTTTCAGTAGTTGCGGCACATGGGCTCAGTAGTTGTGGATCATGAGCTCTAGAGTGCTGGCTCAGTAGTATCCTGGGCTTTGTTGCTCTGTGGCACATGAGATCTTCCCGGACCAGGGATCAAATCTATGTCCCCTGCATTGGCAGGCGGATTCCTAACCACTGCGCCACCAGGGAAGTCCTCCAAGGAATTGTAATTCATTATTTTGAGGAAGTACTGGGGTAAGATGTCTAGGTTTGAAAAATAATATTTGTTATTTCCTGCATTAATTACACATTACTGTTTATCCAAAATAGAAGGAAAATGTAGAAAACCATATAGAAGAGAATAAAAATCACTAGTAACCCCACTGTGTTAAGAGTATATGCTAGCTACTATAATAAAGTCATCTTAAAATAGAGTAAATTATAAAAATTGATTCCCCTTTCATATAAGAATTCTGAGGGGAACATTTCAAATATGGTAGTAGTTTCTGTCATCTGCAATGTGGTATCCAAGTTTATTCTAGCCATCACCACTCCAGCCATTAAGAAGAGAGAAAAGAACCCTAGTGCAAGAATTTATGGACAAACTACTTCTATTCACATTGTTTTCAAGAACTAAGTCACATGGTCCATCCTAGACATTCCTCTAGTGTTAAGGAGACAGGGTAGAATGGATTTCAGATGAAAACTGTCTCCATCCAAAATAACTATTTTATTTTATATCTCTGCAAAATCTTAATATGATACCTATACCCACATGATTTAAAAACAAAATTAGGATTATATTATACCTACTGTTTTCTAACATGCTTTCTTCATTAAGTAAATATGTTGGCAATCATGCCATTAAAACTTCTGCTATAACATCACTGTTATATGGAACAGATATCCCATCATCTGAGTGTGCCAAATCTCATTATCCAACCCCTTGTGGTTGCCTCCAGTATCTCATATAAGAGTGAGATGGATGTAAAAACCCATCCATTATGTAAAAATCTCTCTATGCATCACAGGACAATTCTTAGAAGTCAATAGGTAAGTTTATTCCTAGGTATCTTATTCTTTTTGTTGCAATGGTAAATGGGAGTGTTTCCTTCATTTTTCATTCTGAGTTTTTGTTGTTAGTGTATAGGAATGCAAGAGATTTCTGTGCATTAATTTTGTATCCTACTAATTTACCAAATTATTTGATTAGCTCTAGTAGTTTTCTGGTGGTATCTTTAGGATTTTCTATGTATAGTATCATGACATCTGTGAACAGTGACAGTTTTACTTCTTTTCCAATTTGGATTCCTTTTATTTCTTTTTCTTCTCTGATTGCTATAGCTAAAACTTCCAACACTATGTTGAATAATAGTGGTGAGAGTGGGCACTCTTGTCTTGTTCCTGAACTTAGAGGAAATGCTTCCAGTTTTTCACAATTGAGAATGATGTTGGCTATGGATTTGTTGTATATGACCTTTATTATGTTGAGGTGTGTTCCCTTTATACTTGCTTTCTGGAGAGTTTTTATCATAAATGCGTGTTGAATTTTGTGAAAAGCTTTTCCTGCATCTATTGAGATGATCATATGGTTTTTATCCTTAATTTGTTAATATGATGTATCACATTGATTGATTGATATTGAAAAATCCTTGCATTCCAGGGATAAACCCCACTTGATCATGGTATATGATCCTTTTAATGTGCTGTTGGATTCTGTTTGCTAGTATTTTGTTGAGAATTTTTGCATCTATATTCATCAGTGATATTAGTCTGTAATTTTCTTTTCTCTGATATCTTTGGTTTCAGTATCAGGGTGATGGTGGCCTCATAGAATGAATTTGGGACTGTTCCTCCTTCTGCTATATTTTGGAAGAGTTTGAGAAGGATAGGTGTTAGCTCTTCTCTGAATGTTTGATAGAATTTACCTGTGAAGCTCAGGGGCTTTTGTTTGTTGAAAGATTTTTAATCACAGTTTCCATTTCAGTGCTTGTGATTGGTCTGTTCATATTTTCTATTTCTTCCTGATTTAGTCCTGGAAGGTTGTGCTTTTCTAAGAATTTGTCCATTTCTTCCAGCTTGTCCATTTTATTGGCATATAGTTGACTGTAGTAGTCTCTCATGATCCTTTGTATTTCTGTGGTGTCAGTTGTTACTGCTCCTTTTTCATTTCTGATTCTGTTGATTTGAGTCTTCTCCCTTTTTTTCCTGATGAGTCTGTATGCAGAAAACTGTAAGACACTGAAGAAAGAAATCAAAGATGATACAAACAGATGGAGAGATATACCATGTTCATGGGTTGGAAAAATCAACATTGTGAAAATGACTATACTACCCAAAGCAACCTACAGATTCAATGCAATCCCTATCAAATTACCAATGGCATTTTTCACAGAACTAGAGCAAGAAATTTTACAATTTGCATGGAAACACAAAAGACCCTGAATAGCAGAAGCAATCTTGAGGAAGAAAAATGGAGCTAGAGGAATTAGGCTCCTTGACTTCAGACTATACTACAAGGCTACAGTAATCAAGACAGTATGATACTGGCACTAAAACAAAAATATGGATCACTGGAACAGGATATAAAGCCCATGGATAAACCCATGCACCTATGGTCATCTTATCTTTGACAAAGGAGGCAAGAATATACAATGGAGAAAAGGCAGGCTCTTTAATAAGCCGTGCTGGGAAAACTGGACAGCTACATTTAAAAGAATAAAATTAGAACACTTCCTAACACCATACACAAAAATCATCTCAAAATGGATTAAAGAGCTAAATGTAAGGCCAGACACTATAAAACTCTTAGAGGAAAACATAGGTAGAACACTCTTTGACATAAAGCACAGCAAGATCCTTTTTGACCCACCTGCTAGAGTAATGGAAATAAAAACAAAAATAAACAAATGGGATCTAATGAAACTTAAAAGCTTTTGCACAGCAAAGGAAACCATAAACAATATGAAAAGACAACCATCAGAATGGGAGAAAATATTTGCAAATGAAATAATTGACAAAGGATTAATCTCCAAAATATACAAGCAGCTCATGAGGCTCAATATCAAAAAAACAAACAACCCAATCAAAAAATGGGCAGAAAACCTAAATAGGCATTTCTCCAAAAAAGACATACAGATGGCCTAGAGGCGCATGAAAAAACACTCACAATCACTACACTGTTTGGTGGGAATGTAAATTGATACAGCCACCATGGAGAACAGTATGGAGGTTCATTAAGAAACTAAAAATTGAATTACCATATGACCCAGCAATCCTACTACTGGGCATGTACCTAGAGAAAACCATAATTCAAAAAGATACATGCACCCCAATGTTCTTTGCAGCACTATTTACAATAGCCAGGACATGGAAGCAACCTAAATGTCTATCAACAGATGAATGGATAAAGAAGATGTGGCACATATATACAATGGAATAGTACTCAGCCATAAAAAGGAACAAAATTGAGTTATTTGCAGTGAAGTGGGTGGACCTAGAGACTGTCACACAGAGTGAAGTAAGTCAGAAAGAGAAAAATACCATATGCTAATGCATATATATGGAAACTAGAAAAATGGTACTGATGAACCTAGAGACGGCAAGAATAAAGTTGCAGACATAGAGAACAGACTTGAGGACAAAGTGGGGAGGGGAGGCTGGGATGTAGTGAGAAAGTAGCATTGACATATATATATTACCAAATGTAAAATAGATAGCTAGTGGGAAGCTGCTGCATAGCACAGGGAGATCAACTTGATGATAGGTGATCACTTAGAGGGCTGGGACAGGGAGGGTGGGGGGGAGGCTCAAGAGGGAGGGGATATGGGGTATATGTATAAATATAGCTAATGCACTATGTTGTACAACAGAAACTAACACAACGTTGTAAAGCAATTATACTCCAATAAAGATGTATAAGAAAGATAAATAAAAAAAGAAGTCAATAGGTAAGGATTTGCTAATGTATACTGTAGAAAGATTATATTAATTCACTGTTCTATCAGCAATGTATGGGAGTAAGACATCTGGGACTTACTGATAGAAGAATCAAGTACCCATTGACCTCCTTAAAATTATTATCTCCATTACTCTTGAAATGCATCAGCTTGCAGCTCTGCTTGTGGACATTTAATTTTCATTAAGAAAATATTTACTTCCTCCTCTGTCATGTCCATGGAAAGAATACATTTCACCACCCTCTGAGTTTGTGCTTGGCCTTGTCATCTGCTTTGGCCAATGAGATGTTAGTCAATTTCATGAGCAGGAGTTTGACATGTTCTTACCTGGTTGTGTGGGCCCTCTCGTCCCTCTGACATTGCCACAGTAAGGCATCTCCTGGGTAGCCTTTAGTGCAAGGAGGGTGAGACATGTAGGCAGACCAGGGCCCAGCGCAGAGCCACCCAGTGGGCAGCTCAGAGCCACCCAGCCAAGCCCAGCCTATAGTAGCCACATGTGATTGAAATCAACACCCCAATGTTGTACACCGATGAAATTTAGTAGTTGTTTATTATGCAGTAGTAGCTGATTGATACTGTTTATTATGCAGGAGTTGTTTATTATGCAGTAGTGAAAACTGACAATACTTGTGACAAAGGAAAACCTACCTTTTGTAGAACATACAATGTATCTTGGGCAGGCCTGCTCTATCCTTGGCTTTTTGCACCATTCTTTTTATCTCTCTGGGTAAGTGA
Source organism: Hippopotamus amphibius kiboko (assembly GCF_030028045.1). Classification (NCBI taxonomy): domain Eukaryota; kingdom Metazoa; phylum Chordata; class Mammalia; order Artiodactyla; family Hippopotamidae; genus Hippopotamus; species Hippopotamus amphibius. The sequence goes on from NC_080194.1 coordinate 99,885,663, forward strand.
TTGTCCCTTAATTTTCAGGTGTCAGCAGGTGAATGACCTAAAGTTATCATCCTAGTTGTGCCATTTCAGACTTGTATGTTTTTCCATTTTTATTTTCTCTTTGTTCTAAACCTCAGTCCCAGTCTAGTACAAGAGGCTAATAGAGTGTACAAGTGTTTGGCTTCTCAAAGTCAAACTATAATGAGAAAAGGAAAACGATTATTAACAGAACCAGTCACAGACACCCATGGGGTACATCCTTTTACCCTACATCTTGTACGTGTAGTGCAATGAGATGATCAGTAAAGCCTAAACCCAAGAAATATGATTGCAATGGACAAGCTGTAGCTTAGTGTTTTAAATGCTTAAAAATACAACTTTACTAAAAAACAAAACAAGGACCACACATAGCTTGATAAATTCTTACAGATAGAATCCAAACATTTTATTTTAGAGAGACTGCTCAAGACTCTGACCTTTAGAGACACATTTTTGATATTTTCATCACTTCATTAACTCACAGAACATCTGTAAGACCATTCCATGGATAATGCTCTCAAGGCTGCAGCTGCTTTATTCATTCAACATTTACTGAGTGCTGACTATGGGCCAGGAGTCCTGTTAAAGACTAAGGATCCAAGGATGAATATACTTGTATATGTTCTGTGAGCTCAGCAAGTTCACAGCCCAGGAGAGGAAGAGAGAGATGAAACACAACTCAACTTCAGAAGTGCCATCACAGAACAGTAGACAAGGTGCTATCTAAGGAGGTAGAGCCACGCCTCAACCTGGTGTCCTGCTCCCACTCTACGGAAACATGCCACATTCCATGTGCCTTGTCAGTATCAATACTCCTGGCCTTTTCCCAAGCCCATTCCCTCAACACCATGCCCCCCTCACTTTTAAATAAATAATTTCTATCTTCTGTGCCCCTGGTGGTAGAAAACTTCTCACCAGGCTTCTTTCCTTACTTTTAGCCCCAAACCTAACTCCTCTTTCCAGTAGGTTTACAGAAGTTGAGATCCCCACTGAAGTTTACTGAATGTTTGGAAGATTGCATTGGAGTTCTGTCCCATGCAGAGGTGACTTAAGGAAGAAATAATCTAGAAGTTAGTCAGAGCCTATTGTTTTATTACCTGTCTGAGACAAGAGTAGATGATTTTTATAATGTTAATCTCAGACTGCTATCAATCAGTGTGGGATTCACTCTGGCAAGTTCAATGGGGAAGAAAGCTATGCCTGAGCTCTACTCCTTCCTCACCAAGGAGCTCCTGTTCTGCGGCAAAATTAGAGACGATTAATTATCAGGCTCTGTTTTCCTGACAGTTATACCAAGACCTTCTGATTAATGACTGAGGAAACTGATTAATGACTTTTTTATTAGTTATGAAGTAGTCAAGGGCGAGCGTTTGCCAGATGGCTGGAGCGTTTTTTTGGTAAACATAAAATGGTTGCTTTCCATACCTGCCACATGCCATCAGGATGAACTGGGCTACCTTTTACAAATAAGGGTTCGAAGGCCCCTCATTTTGAGATTCTGATGGGTACAGAGTGGATCCAGAAACCCTGAATCATTGTTATGTGTCCCTCAGCTGATTTTTAAAATAAATTTATTTATTTATTTATTTATTTATTTATTGGCTGCATTGGGTCTTCGTTGCCATATGTAGGCTTTCTATAGTCCTGGTGAACGGGGACTACTCTGTTGCAGTGCTCGGGCTTCTCAGTGAAGTGGCTTCTCTTGTTGCAGTGCACAGGCTCTAGGTGCACAGGCTTCAGTAGTTGTGGCACTCGGGCTCAGTAGTTGTAGCTCATGGGCTTAGTTGCTCTGCAGCATATGGGATCTTCCTGGACCAGGGCTCAAACTCCTGTCCCCTGCACTGACAGGTGGATTCCCAACTACTGCACCACCAGGGAAGTCCCCTCAGTTGATTTTGATAATTACCCTGAGGAGGGGAATCACTAGAGAAGTTTTGGGGGATAATATAATTCTTGAGACATTTAATCTTCACACTCTTTAAATCATCTCCTTCTCTGACTTCTAGTCATGACAATGACTATGATTTTTGTTCACTTAGACCACAGGGATAGTGGAAAACTGGGTTTATAGACTCCCAAACTCCAGGACTCAGCAGGCTTCCAGATTCTTGGGTCCTGCACTTAGTGATAGATTTTGATTTTTGTCTTCCACACACATGCATATAATCAGAAAGGAGGTAATTTTATGTTACCATCCCTTCTCAGGAGGTCCTGGAGAGGGCTCCCATTTTGGACAATTCCAAGGGCACCATTCATGTGTTACTAAATGTGCTGTCTTTTGAGAACTTTAAAAAATCTCTTCATCTTAGCTAATGATGCTCGCTGTTCCCACTTCCCACCCTTAGGCTGCTAAGAATTACAATAGGCTTTGCCCTCTGAAATTTGCCTTGCTCCTTTTCAGGTTATAATATAATATAGAATATAACAGGTTACTCCTGTTGAGGGATATAGATCTGTGTGGGGAACTTCATCCTTAACTTCTACAGCTTCTTTTCCAAGAAACTTTATGGTCCATTATGGGTTGGAATACTGATTCACTAAACTTCCCCCAATGTAGGGTCCATTCCCCTGTAACAGAGGGAACCTAGCTCTCAGCTAGCTTAGTGTGTCACTCGTAAACACACAGTGTCCTTACTTACTAAGACCCCTGGTAACCTACCCTGAAGTTCCATGGTTACAAGGGTGCCTGTATAGAGCCTTGTGTTTCTTTTAGAGAATCACAGGCACATAAGTGCGTGCGCGCACACACCCACACACACCCATACAGAAACAAGGTCAAGGGTTGGTAATTGGGCACTGGGAGGAAATAAGTAATATAAAAATAGGTACAAGTATTACCTGGTCTGTTCAATATGGAATCTGTGATCACTAGGCAACGTGTACCTGTGAACAGGTGCTGTTTAAATCACAGAAGAAATATGTTCCCAAGAGATTTACCAGATTTGGCAAGATTAGCTCATCTGAAACAATGTCAAACCATACAAGATAGTATATAATTAAGTGTTAAAGCGTGTGGAAAGGACTATGATAAAGTGTTTTGGGATTCCATAGCACTGTCTTCCCATTGTCCATTTCCCTGTATCATCAGAAAGTAAACCAAAACAAGCACCACCAGGAAAACAATGAAGATGCGTGGATTATGCCACATGCCATCCCTTACGCAGCTAGAGCTCTTTTTTTTTTAAACTGTCTTCTCTCTTCTTTTCTTTTTCTTTTTTTGTTTTAACCTAGCATCTAAGCATAACAAATGTAAAAAAAAAAAAAAAACCCTAAATAGGAAAGTGGGAAAGCTGCCTCCCTATTTTTGAGCTTGACAAGATGTGTTAGCTTTTACATTTTGAGCTCTGTAGGATGTCAGGCACTTTAGAGCAGGGGTGGCATCTATCTTTATGGTGCTACTTGCACAGACATCCTATTTGGATGAAATCATCCTTTGTTTCATGTATTATTTTTAAATAGAGTTTGTCAGGGTCCCCAAAGTTCCTTCTAAAGAGGCAATATGTCCGCTCGTTTCACATGTAGATCTAGGCACTCCACTGCAGAGCAACGTGCTGCTGACTGTGGCCTGGCCTCCCACGTGAGCTTGTGTGAGTTTGTTCAGGCTTTGCAATGCACCACCTGGCAACTGCAAGCTCATCATTGCCTTTTCTTGGGCCTTCCAGGGATACAGCAGTGGGAGAGCACATTTCTTGTGGTCTTTTGCCACTTGTCGTCACCACCAGATGCTCTGAAATGCCCACTTTTGTGAGGTAGTGGCTGCCTTTGTTGCCCAGAGGAGTCACCTGGAAGAAGCTTTAGAAAACACCAGGGCCTGGGACCCACCCCAGAGATTCTGATTTAATAGATCTTGCTGCAGTTTGGCCTGGGTATTTATCTTTAAGAGCTCCCTGGATAATTTTGACATATAGCTAAGGTTGAGCGGCATGGGAGATGTAGGATTGAGACTGTCTCTATTGCAGGAATTAAAATGTAGGTGAGGCTCAAATAGGAAAACTTCAAAATAAATCATGTGCCAGAACGTGCACATTCAAACTGGCATTTCTCTCTTGGAATTGTCTTTAGGGCCTACTTCACATTCTCTTAAACCTCCTCTGTGGGTACCAAACCTTCTGCCTGGAAGTTGGTGATGAACTTGGCAGTAGCCACATGACTGGATGGAGGTGCTATTGAATTATTTTTAAATCCAATTATAGGAATGATTATGACATAGTGAGACTGAGTTGTTTCACTCCACTATCCATCCACCTGCTAGAATTATCTTAAAAGTACATAAATCAGATTACATAATTCCTTTCCTTAGGACCCTTCAGTGGCTTTTCATTAGAACAAAATCCAAAGTTCTTGTCAAGGCTTTCACAGCAATGTGGCTCCTTCCCACCACCCCGATCTCATCTCCTACTTCCCCACCCCCAACACATGTCAGCCACTCAGGCCACCTTTCTGCTTCTTGAAGTCACCAAATATATTCCCACCTCAGGCCTTTGAACTTGCTGTTCCCCTTGTGTGGAAGGCTCATTTCCTCAGACCTCCAAGTTAGTTCCTTCTTGTTATTCAGGTCTCGGTGCAGTTGTCAAATCTTCAGAGAATCTCTCCATCTCATCCTGTCTGCTCTAGTCACCCTCCTCCATGGTATCAGTTTTATTGTTTTCATAGCACCTACTGCTATCTGAAATTCACCTGTTTATTGGCACATCTGTTTGTTGTCTATCTATCCAAACCCAAGAAAATAAATTCCTTGAGAGTGGGCTCTGGTTTGTATTGTCCAAACTCATACCCCTAAGTCCTAGAATAGTAAGTACCGGGTACATATTAGGCACACGGTGATCCACTGCTGGAAGGAAGACAGAAAGAAAAGACAGAAGAAAGGAGAATATATAGGAAGATAACAAGTAGTCATAATCTCTTCTATCCCCAGTTTTCCAAGTATGTGCTCATCTGTCTGCTGGTACAGTTAACCTTGCTCCTCCTGGGAACAGGGAACCAATGGAATCTGAATGCCAATATCTCTGTAGTCTTAGTTTCTCCTTTTTTTAGAGCTGACACCTACCTGTTTTAGTGACATTTCCAACAGAAGCCTTCATGGGTGGAAGCCAGGATCTCTGTGGTCATGGGGAGAAGCAGTGACCATCAGCCAATCTTGGTCAAGTTCAAACATCAGAACTGGTAGTACTGAAACATCTCAATAGTCCAAGTAGGTTATTGAGACATTATATATCTTACAGCTATGCAGAGTTTCTGGAAAAAAAAAAGAATCCTGTGTATGGAATGTATGCTGCAGGAGTACATGATGACAGTTACCATCTATCAAGTGCCTACTACGTGTCAGCTCTGACCAGCTTCCTCACATTCACTCTGAGGCTTAGAGGACTGGGGAAGGACTTGGAGAAAGAAGAGTCCACACAATTCTTATCTCACCCAGGCAGTGGTTCAAAGTCACATCCACAAGGAGGACCAGCAGCTGCTGCAGTTGAAAGAGGCCCCAAATGAAACAGCCCAAAGGTCATATGTGCACAGTGCAGTTTGTAAATTCAGTCCTCTCTCTCTCTCATGGATGGTCTTGAAGAACACAAGTTAGCTCCAAGAAACATTATGGACCCTCATTTGAGTGCAAGAGCAAGCCATCTTCTGGGACTTCTAATGGTGACGTTCTGTTCCCATATTTTCAGAATAAGACACTGAACAAATTTTCTAATTCAGTAGCCAGAACACCTGGTGTAATCTGGAGTCTACTTTTCAAATGCTGGTACTTATGAATATTTAGAATTGTTTTCATTATCAGTGTGTTTCTACCTGAGAATCTGGAAAGCCCCACATGCCCAGATGGTCTGCTAGGTCCTTCTGGTGATAACATTAAGAAATCTTACTGCTTTGCATGAAAGACAGCATGGCATTGTATATCAGGTGGGAACAATGGAATATCAGGCTCTGTATGTCTGAAGAATCCTCTTCTGCCTAAAAGTGTTTTCCCACCTCCTCAATTTCCTCTCAGGTTCTTTCTTCCTGCTGGAAGAGGGGGTGGAGTGGGGTTTTAGCAATATTTTTTGGTTCATTTGCTGCTTCCTGTTCTTGTCATCTCTGCTTCTCCATATACTTTTATCGAGGACTGGAGATGCACATGGGAGAACTAAATGATGTGATTTTAGGTGTCCTGGGAAGGACAGTCTGCCAAGCAGATTGCTATCAGGCTGTTTACCATGGAGCCTGTATTACACAATTGGTGTTCCTTTGGGGTTTGCCTGTGACTTAACTTATCAGATAACCCAAAACCTGCACATGGAGGAAATGGGAGTGTTGAGGGGAAGAAGGAAGTAAGGGGGGTGTTTGGTAAGTGAGATGTTGTCCTTGGAAGAGGCATGATAGAACAATCCAAGGACACTTAGAGTCTAAGATAGGAGACAGGGATCCAGAAAGGAAAAGAGAAAGAGGCTGAGCATCAGCTCCTGGGAATATACCAAGTCCTCACGTATGGACTGTCTTTTCTCCTGAAGCTTCTCTTTTGCAACCCACCATTGACTGTTCTTATTCAGTCCTCTGTTCTTGATGCTATTCTCATCTTCTTCTAAATGCTTTCCCAAGGTAATCTCATCCATACCTGTGGCTTCCACGATTACTTGTGTGTTGATGACTTTTAAAACTCAGTCCCCAGTTTAGATGCTCATTCCTGAAAACCTCCTCCTGGATGTCCCAGATCCACCTCAAATCCAAAAAATGCAAACTCTATTTCTCTCCCTTGCTCCTGCCCTTTACTCCTTACCTCCCAAGCAAACCTGTTTCTTCTGTCTTATTTTCCATCTCTGTGAAGAGCACCAACATATAACCAGGAGGCCACACCTAAACAGATGTCACCCTCACCAAGTCCTAGAGATGTTATCCTTTCATGTCCTCCCCCATGTCACCAATCTTACTGCCGCTACCTAAGGTAAGCCCTCTCTATTTCTTATCTGGAATCCTGGTAATCTCACCTCTAGTTCCACCTCTCCAGTCCATGATAATACTTTCTTATGACCTCATGCTTTGCACAGGCTCTCACTAACTGAAATAAGCATCATTTTACCAACTATCATTTATTTATTACTATTTTCCATAAATTGTCTTCAATCCTCATAATAATTCTGCAAAGTACCCGTCGTTACTTAGGCAGTAAACAATACATCTTACATTTGCATCCAGGGATTGCTAATTCCAAAGCTTTGCTCTTTCACTGTTATTCTTCCAGCATGTTCTCCACACCCTCACCTATTCATTCTGCCTCTTATTTCTCATCAGTTCCTTCACACTTTCAGTATTGAAGTTGGGAGTCAGCTTCTCCAAGCCACCCTTTATGAATACACATTCAACATGTCACAATCTATTTTATGTGCCTCTTTTAGAGTTTCATTTCATTCCCTGTTACCCTCCAAGATTGTGAATACTGTGAAGTTAGACTGTCTGCGTACATCATTTTTTTATCCTCTTTCTCTCCATATCTTTATCTATCCTTCTTCTGAAAGGGATTTAAGGCTATAAACGTAAATATTGAGTCTTTTATCTTTTATTTCCACTACTTAGAACAGCTCCTGATACATAATATGTGTCAGATAAAGTTTTATGAATGAATGAATGATATCAATACAACTCTGTGAAGTAACAACCAGGATTAGTAAAAGCTTCATTTCAGTGAAGAGGAAAGTGAACCTTGGGCAGGTTGGATGGGTCTGCTCAAGGACGCTCACAACTTAGTGACAAATCAGGACCTGAATGTTTGTCTCCTAGTCCGGTAGGAGTAGGCGCCAAAGTAGCCCCACAACTTGCATGGTTTTTTGCTTTTACACTTTGCTTCATTTCTCTTCAGTGGTCCTCTTCCTTTTTTCTTTCTCTTCCTTTTCTATCAAGTCACTTTCTGAAAAGAAGCCTAGGGTTACTCCTATGCTTCTTCCATACCTCAAAGCACACAAACATGCATACATTTACATTTTCCTCCATCTGTATTCTCATTTGGCAGTTTGCCCATCTCTTCACCTCTGTCTAAAAATGGGTTCTTTTCCAATAAGGCAATATTGTAAGTCTAGCTTTTCAATTTTTCCAACTAAACATCATCTCTGCCAATTTAAGTACCTTACATCTTACCTCTAGATGATAGACCACATGGATTTCCATTCAATCAACAAGAGAGACTATTAGCTCTTTAAGAGTGCTATTGGTCTCAATTATGAATTGACTGACATTCAGCTCTTGTCAAAAGCTTGATGGAGGCAGCCAATATATGACAATGTTCAAGAGATTGATGAAATACTAGTTCCTCATTATTTTCCGAAATTCATCCCTTTAATCAAACAAGGGGAAATTATTTAACCTCTCAGTTTCTTCTATAGTAAAGATAATCATAATAATATCTACCTTATATGGTTATTGTGAAGGTTCAGTGAGTTAACTCACATAAATGCTTGCAATGCCTTGAATAGATTTACATTTGTGGGACTGCTGTTCTCTTTGCTCTAGGCTTTCATAGGGAATTGGAATGTGCATTTGAAAAAAATCTGAATTTTGTAAAATGGAAACTGCCACTGAGAACATTGTTATTCAAGTTTCCTTTTTGTGAAGAATGATAGGGAAAAATCTTTCAGATCTCAAGATGAGAAAAGAGTTTGTCTTTCCTATGAAATCCCATGTTTCCTTCTAGCAAGTAAGACATACTTTAACAGAGCTCATCTTATTTCCATCTCTGCTTTAGAAGCTAAGATGTATAGAGCTGGGTTTTATGTCCAGACAGAACTTTTCTGCTATCATCTTTCTTCCTTCTGTTATTTGCCTTTATCTTTTCATTTTTTAATGATATTAATCTAATTATAATCTGTCTCAAATAGCTTTTTGAAGTCCTACAGAATCAATTTCTAAATAAACAAATAAATGAATGTAATAGGCACAGAGAAAACATCCTATCAGTCTTTAACCATACATCAATGTTTACATTAACAATGATGGACCCTGCATTTAGAGAAAGGTGAATTGTGGTAGGGAGAATTCTAAGATGATCCGTAAAATCCCACCCCTGCCATAGATATACTTGCTCTGTGTAATTTCCTCCACTTGAGTAAGTGGAATATATGAAAATACTGGGATGTCACTCTCATGAGCAGGTTTGTAATCAGTTGACTTTTACTTAATCAAAAGGGGAGTTTTCCTGGGTAGGCCTGACTTGAACAGGTGAAACTTTTAAAATAAAGGGAAGTGTCAGTGTCCTGCTAGCCTCTGGGAAGAAATCAAACAGCATATTGCAACTTATTATCACAGGGGCCATGTGGCTAGGACCTGAGGGTGTTCTCTTTTTCTGTCTTTTTTTTTTCTTTTTGGCCGCACCACACAGCATGTGGAACTTCCCTGACCAGGGACCAAACCTGCGCCCCCTGCAGTGGAAGTACCAACTCAACCACTTGACCTCCAGGGAAGTCCAACAGTGATCTCTAGTTATTGAAAGTGACCCCTGGCTGAAAGCCATCAATAAAAAGGAGGGCTTTGGTCCTAAAACTACAAGGAAATGGATTCTGCCAAAAACTTGACTGCATTTGGAAAAAGACTTTGAGCTCCACCCTGATTTCAGCCACGTGAGACCCTGAACAAAGAATCCACTTATGCTGTGCCTGGACTTCTGACATACAGGTATTGTAAGATAATAAATACGTATTGTTTTAAGTCACTAAGTCTGTAGCAATTTGTTATGCAGGCAAAGAAAACTAATTTACATTTCTAATAAAAGTTCTAAACAATTTTGATAGTATAAACACAAGGCTTATTATCAATTCATTGCTGAGGCAGCCTCAATTCCATTTCCCATGGGATGCTAGTAGGTAATATCTGGGGTAGGAGAGGGAGCTGTATCACATTTTCTAACGTGTTACAAGTTATATACTTGTATACACACACACACACACACACACACACACACACACACTGTGCTGTAGTAATGCAGCACTACTTCCACTGTAATCTGTTTGTTAGACGTGAATCATTATCTTGGCCTATAGGTTCAAGTATATGAAAATGAGATTTCATTTTTTGTTTGGGAGGGGTATCATAATTCACAGACCTATTTTAAACACTTCACATCTTCTACAACCGCTTATTTAGAATGGAGCCATGTGCTCATGTTCTCTGTAAATTCTATGTAATGGTATCACATGTGTATCTTTGTGTAACTACCTTTGCGATTGAGATCGAGAACTATATGATCACCACAGGGCTCTCTGGTTCTTTATAGTCACACTAGCCTATCCCTCCTAACCCCTGACCCCTGACAACCACTAATCTGTCACCTCTGTAATTATGTTACTTCAAGGATATTACATTGAATCATGTAGTATTGCTTTTTCATTTAGCATTATTTCCTAGAAGTCCATTCAGATTATATGTGTCAATAGTTCATTCCTGTTTGTTGCTGAATGATATTCCAAGATATGGATGTACCACAGTTAGTTCAACCACTTATCGGTTGAAGGCCATTTGGGTTACTTTCAATTTTTGGTTATTATGAATAGAGCTGTTAAAAACATTCATTTACAGGTTTGTGTATGAATATAAATTTTCATTTCACTGGGCCTAAGAGGCAGTTGTACACAAACTATTTTCCAGAGTGGCTGTACCATTGTGTACTCCTAGCAGCAATGTATGAATGATCCACTTTTTGTGCATGTCTGCCAGCATTTGGTATTATAACTATTTTTTTCTTAACCATTATGACACTTTCATAGTGATATCTTGTGGTTTTAATTTGCATTTCTTTTTTTAAGCTCTTCATTGGAATATAATTGCTTTACACTGTTGTGCCAGTTTTTGCTGTACAACAAAGAGAATCAGCTGTATTTATACATATATCCCCATATCCCTTCCCTCCCAGGACTCCCTCCCACCTTCCCTATCCCAGCCCTCTAAGTCATCACCCATCATCAAGTTGATCTCCCTGTGTTATGCAGCAGCTTCCCACTAGCTATCTATTTTACATTTGGTAGTGTATAATTGTCAATGCTACTCTCTCACTTCGTCCCAGCTTCCCCTTCACCCCCCGCCCCATGTCCTCAAGTCCATTCTCTACATCTGCATCTTTATTCTTACCCTGTCATGAGGTTCACTAGTACCATGTTTTTAGATTCCATGTATATGAGTTAGCATATGGTATTTGTTTTTCTTTTTCTGGCTTACTTCGCTCTGTATGACAGACTCTAGGTCAACCTAGCTCACTACAACTCAATTTCATTCCATTTAATGGCTGCATAAAATTCCATTGTATATATGTGACACATCTTCTTTATTCATTCACCTGTTGATGGGCATTTAGGTTGCTTCCATGTCCTGGCTATTGTAAATAGTGCTGCAGTGGACATTGTGGTACATGTTTCTTTGGGGATTATGGTTTTCTCAGAGTGTATGCCCAGTAGTGAGATTACTGGGTCATATGGTAGTTCCATTTTTAGTTTTTTAAGGAATCTCCAAACTGTTTTCCATGGTGGCTCTACCAATTTACATTCCCACCAACAGTGCAGGAGGGTTCCCTTTTCTCCACATCCTCTCCAACATTTATTGTTTTAGATTTTTTGATGAAGGCTATTCTGACTGGTATGAGGCGATACCTCATTGTGGCTTTGACATGCATTTCTCTAATGATTAGTGAGGTTGAGCATCTTTTCATGTGTTTGTTGGCCATCTGCATGTATTCTTTGGAGAAACGTCTAATTAGGTCTTCTGCCTATTTGTGGATTGGTTGATTTGCTTTTTTGGTATTAAGCTGCATGAGCTGCTTGTATATTTTGGAGATTAATCCTTTGTCAGTGGCTTCATTAGTAAATATTTTCTCCCATTCTGAGGGTCGTCTTCTTGTCTTGTTCATGGTTTCTTTTGGTGTGCAAAAGCTTTTCAGTTTCATGAGGTCCCATTTGTTTATTCTTGATTTTATTTCCATGATTCTAGGAGGTGGGTCCAAAAGGATCTTACTTTGATGTATGTCATAGAGTGTTCTGCCTGTGTTTAACTCTAGGAGTTTTATAGTGTCTAGCCTTACATTTAGATCTTTAATGAATTTTGAGTTTACTTTTGTGTGTGGTGTTAGCAAGTGTTCTAATTTCATTCTTTTACATGTAACTGTCCAATTATCCCTGCACCACTTATTGAAGAGGCTGTCTTTTTTCTGTTGCATATTCTTGCCTCCTTTGTCAAAGATGAGGTGCCCATATGTGCATGGGTTTATCTCTGGACTCTCTATTCTGTTCCATGGATATATATTTCTGTGTCTGTGCCAGTACCATACTGTCTTGATCACTGTAGTCTTGTAGTATAGTTTGAAGCCAGGGAGCCTGATTCCTCCAGCTCTGTCTTTCCTTCTCAAGATTGCGTTGGCTATTGGGGATCTTTTGTGTTTCCACAGAAATTGTAAAATTTCTTGTTCTACTTCTGTTGGAAATGCCACTGGTAATTTGATCGGGATTGCATTGAATCTGTAAGTTGCTTTGGGAAGGATGTGATTTTCACAATGTTGATTCTTCCAATACAAGAACATGATATGTCCCTCCATCTGTTTGTATGGTCTTTGATTTCTTTCATCAGTGTCTCATAGTTTTTTGCATACTGGTCTTTTGATTCTTTAGGCAGGTTTATTCCTAGGTATTTTATTCTTTTTGTTGCAATGGTGAATGGGAGAGTTTCCTTAATTTCTCTTTCTACTTTTTCATTGTTAGTGTATAGGAATGCTAGAGATTTCTGTGCATTAATTTTGTGTCCTATTTTACTAAATTCATTGATTAGCACTAGCAGTTTTCTGGGAGCTTCTTTAGGGTTTTCTATGTATAATATCATGTCATCTGCAAAGAGTGACAATTTTACTTCTTCTTTTCCAATTTGGATTGCTTTTATTTCATTTTCTTCTCTGATTGCTGTGGCTAAAACTTCCAGAACGATGTTCAATAATAGTGGTGAGAGTGGGCACCCTTGTCTTATTCCTGTTCTTAGAGGTAATGCTTTCAGTTGTTCACCATTTAGAATGATGTTGGCTTTTGGTTTTCTCATATATGGCTTTTATTATGTTGAGGTAACTTCCTTCTAGGCCCAATTTCTGGAGAGTTTTTATCATAAATGGATGTTGAATTTTGTCAAAAGCTTTTCCCACATCTATTGAGATGATCATATGGTGTTTATCCTTCAATTTGTTAATATGATGTATCACATTATTGATTTGCATATATTGAAGAATCCTTGCATCCAGGGATAAACCCCACTTGATTTTGGTGTATGATTTTTTTTAACGTGCTGTTGGATTCTGTTAGCTAGTATTTTGTTGAGGATTTTTGCATCTATATTCATCAGTGATATTGGCTTGTAATTTTCTTTTATTTGTAACAATTTTGTCTGTTTTTGGTAACAGGGTAGTGGTGGCCTTGTAGAATGAGTTTGGGAGTGTTCCTCCTTCTGCTATATTTTGGAGGAGTTTGAGAAAGATAGGTGTTAACTCTTCTCTAAATGTTTGATAGAATTCACTTGTGAAGCCATCTGGCCCTGGACTTTTGTTTGATGGGAGATTTTTAATCAGTCTCATTTTCAGTACTTGTATTTGGTGTGTTCATATTGTCTATTTCTTCCTGGTTCAGTTTTGGAAGATTGTACTTTTCTGAGAATTTATCCATTTCTTCCAGGTTGTCCAATTTATTGGCATGTGGTTGCTTGTAGTAGTCTCTCATGATCTTTTGTATTTATGCATTGTCGGTTGTTACCTCTCCTTTTCCATTTCTAATTCTGTTGATTTGCATCTTCTCCCTTTTTCTTCCTGATGAGTCTGGCCAATGGTTTATCAATTTTGTTTATCTTCTCAAAGAAACAGCTTTTCGTTTCATTGATCTTTGCTATTGTTTCCTTCATTTCTTTTTCATTTATTTCTAATCTGATTTTTATGATTTCTTTCCTTCTGCTCACTTTGGGGTTTTTTTGTTCTTCTTTCTCTCATTGTTTTAGGTGTAAGATTAGGTTGTTTATTCGAGATTTTTCTTGTTTCTTGAGGTAGGACTGTATTGCTATAAACTTCCCTCTTAGAACTACTTTTGCTGCATCCCATAGGTTTTAGGTTGTTGTGTTTTCATTGTCATGTTTATAGATATTTTTTGATTTCCTCTTTGATTTCTTTGGTGATTTCTTGGTTATTTAATAGCGTATTGTTTAGCCTCCATGTGTTTGTATTTTTTGCCATTTTTTTTCCTGTAATTGATATCTAGTCTCATGGTGTTGTGGTCAGAGAAGATGCTTGATATGATTTCAATTTTCTTGAATTTACCAAGGCTTGATTTGTGACCCAAGATGTGATCTATCCTGGAAAATGTTCCATGTGCACTTGAGAAGAAAGTGTATTCTTTCATTTTTGGATGGAATGTCCTATAAATATCAATTAAGTCAAGATGGTCAAATGTGTCACTTAAAGCTTGTGTGTCTTTATTTATTTTCTGTTTGGATGATCTGTCCATTGGTGTAAGTGGGGTGTTCAAGTCTCCTACTATTATTGTGTTACTGTTGATGTCCCCTTTTATGGCTGTTTGCTTTTGCCTTATGTATTGAGGTGCTCCTATGTTGGGTGCATAGGTATTTACCATGGTGATATGTTCTTCTTGGATGGATCCCTTGATCGTTATGTAGTGTCCTTCCTTGTCTCTTGTAATAGTCTTTACTTTCAAGTCTAATGTGTCTGATATGAATATTGCTACTCCAGCTTTCTTTTGACTTCCATTTGCATGGAATATCTTTTTCCATCCCCTTACATTCAGTCTATTTGTGTCCCTAGGTGTGAAGTGGGTTTCTTGTAGGCAGCATACAGAAGGGTCTTGTTTTTGTATCCATTCAGCCAGCCTGTGCCTTTTGGTTGGAGCATTTCATCCATTTACATTTAAGGTGATTATTGACATGTGTGTTTCTATTACCATTTTCTTCATTTTTTTGGGTTTGTATTTGTAGGTGTTTTCCTTTCTTGTGTTTCCTACTTAGAGAAGTTCCTTTAGCACTTGTTGTAAGGCTGGTTTGGTGGTGCTGAATTCTCTTAACTTTTGCTTGTCTGTAAAGCTTTTAATTTCTCTGTCAAATCTGAATGAGATTCTTGCTGGGTAGAGTATTCTTGGCTGTAGGTTTCTCTCTTTGAGGACTTTCAGTATATCCTGCCACTCACTTCTGACCTGCAGAGTTTCTGCAAAGAGATCGGCTATTATATTTATGGGTTTTCGCTTATATGTTATTTGTTGCTTTTCTCTTGCTGCTTTTAATATCTTTTCTTTGTGTTAATTTTTTGTTAGTTTGCTTAATATGTACCTTGGTGTGTTTCTCCTTGGGTTTATTCTGTATGGCACTCTCTGCCCTTCTTGGACTTGATTTACTATCTCCTTCCCTATGTTGGGGAAGTTTTCCACTATAACCTCTTCAAATATTTTCTCAGACCCTTTCTTTTTCTCTTCTTTTTACAGGACCCATATAATTTAAATGTTAGTATGTTTATTATTGTCCCAGAAGTCTTTGAGACTGTCCTAAATTCTTTTCCTTCTTTTTTCTTTTTTTCTGCTCTCTGTCAGTTATGTCCACCATTCTACCTTCCAGGTAAGTTATCTGTCCTTCTGTCTGAGTTATTCTGCTATGCATTCCTTCTAGAGCATTTTTGAGTTCAGTTACTCTATTGAGTTCATCACTGTTTGTTTGCTATTTAGTTCTTCCTGCTCCTTGTTAAACATGTCTTTCATTTGCTCCACCTGTGCCTCAATACTACTTCAGAAATCTTGCATCATCTTTACTATCATTATTCTGAATTCTTTTTCAGGTAGACTGGCTATCTAGTCTTCATTTGCCTGGTCTTGTGGGGTTTTACCTTGTTCTTTCATCAGCTGCATCTTTCTCTGTTTTCTCATTTTAACTGCCTGTGTTTGGGGTCTTCTTTCCTTAGGCTTTAGGGTTGTAGTTCTTTTTAACTCTGCTGTCTGTCCCCAGTGGGGGAGGTTAAGCCAGTGGGTTATGTAGGCTTCTTGGTTGGGGGGACTGGTGCCTGTGTTCTTCTGTGTGGAGCTGGATCTTATCCTTCTGATATGCAGGGCCATGTCTGTTGGTGTGTTTGGGTGTGCCTGTGGGCTTAGTATGACTGTAGGCTGTCTGTTTGCTAATGGGTGGGGTTATGTTCCTGTCTTGCTAGTTGTTTGGTTTGAGGTATCCAGCCCTGGAGCTTGCTGGCCTTTAGTTGGATTTGGATCTTAGTGTTGAGAATGAGACCTCTGGGAGAGCAATTGCTGATGAATATTCCATGGCATCAGGAGTTCTCTGGTGGTTCAATATCCTGGACTCAGCTCTGCTGACTTAGAGGTCAAGGTCTGACCCCTGGCTGGGGCACCAAGCCCCTTGAAGCTGCACAGCATGGAGAAAAAGGAGGTAGAAAGAGAGAGAGAGAGAAAAAAGTTAGAAAGGGAAAGGACAGACAAATCCCCAAGACAGATGGTAAAAGCAACTCTGAACAGTCAAAATCACACAAGGAGATGTGCACACTTGCACTTGCAAAAAGAGGAGAAAAGAGAAGAAGAGAAAACAAAGAAAAGAGAAAGAGAGAGTACTAAGAAGGGAGTAATCAAACCCATTTACCAACCCACATACAAATGTATACAGTAAAGATTAAACTAACAAATACATAAAACCAGGAACCAGTCAAATATACCAGCAAGTCCTCCAATACTTCTAGGTAGGTCTCTGCACCTGCTGTGGGGAGGACTGTGTAGACCTCAGGCTGTAATCTGGTGTTAGTCCTGTGTGTATTTGTCCCACCATCTACAGTTGCCCCCTAAGTCTACGGTCTCTATTGTAGAAACACTAGTTTGTTCAAGTGATCCACAGATGCAGGGTCTATCAAGCCTATTGTGGGTATTGAATCTGCTCCTCCTGTGGCTGTTTCCCTTTTTCTTCTTTGGTCTGGAAGTCCTCGGGGATCAGTTTCAGTTTTGGTCCCTTCTTTACATGTAGGCTGCTCTCTGGGGTTGGTTCTCCACCCAGCAAGACAGGGTGAAAGCGGATGATTGAGGCTCACTTGCAAATTCAGGCTGGGGGAGGGAGGGGTATGGCAGTCTAATTGAAATTTGTTGGAGTGTTTACAGCAGCAGAGGTCAGTGTGAGCCTGAGGTGTGCCGTGAGCTCTCCCAGGGAAGCAGATCACAAATGCAGGACCCCTAGTGCTGGCAGGCTGCACCTTTGCTGGGAGGGTGTGGCTAATGACTTGCCTTGCACACAGGATCCTTGGCAGCAACTGTGGTGGGCAACAGGCTCTGTGTTTCAGCTTAGCAGCCATGGGTCACAGGTGGTGCTGGCACAGGTGCTTCTCTGCAGCCTGTGAGCTCACAGAGCAGCAAGCTCCTCTCAAGCACCCTGAAACAAAGATCTCCTGCCTCTCCATCAGGCCCAGGCTTTCCCCCAAACTCCCTCCCAGCTAGCTGTGGTGCACTCCCCCCCCCCCACCCAGGCTGTTTTCTCACAGCCAGGCTCAGTTCTCTCCCTGGTGTGTGTTCTCTGAAGCTCAAGCCTCGGTGCCCAGCCCCCACCCACCACTGTGGGTGAGCAGACTGGCGTCTCTGGCTGGGAAGTGCTGCCTGGACCCTCCTCGGTGTGGGAATCTTTCCACTCTGTCCTCCACACACCTGTCCTTGCTCTCTCCTCTGGGGGCTCCAAAGCTCCCCCCCATCCATCCCTGCCAGTGAGGGGGCTTCCCAATGTGTGAAAGATTTCCACCCTTCACAGCTCCTTTCCAGAGAGACAGGTCACCTTAGGATTCCTTTATCTCTTTTCTTCCCTCTTTTTCTATTGCACTACAAAGTTATGTGGGAATTTTATTGCCTTTCTGGAGGTCTGAGGTCAGCATTCAGAAGGTGTCCCCTAGGAGCTTTTCCACAAGTAGATGTATTCTTGATGTATTTGTGGGGAGGAAGGTGGTCTCCACGTCTAACTCCTCCACCATCTTTTTTCATTCCTTTGCAGTTCTTTCTAGTGTCCAGGGTCTTCTGTTAGCATTCAGCCAGTTTTCTGTGAGAATTATTGCATCTTTTGATGTATTCCTGATGCATCTCTGGAGAGAGATGCACTCCACGTCCTTCTACTTCACCACCATTTTTTCCTGTCAATAATCATTGATATTCCTCAAACTGCTGTTTCTTATCATTTTTTCCCATGGAAAATTTTATTTTCTTTCTGTAGATCTCAGAATGCCATCAGCTCCATGGAGCTGTGAGAGCCTTGGGCTCTGCCCTGAGGGTCCAAATAGTCAGAGCTGTGGGAACCGAAGCACCAGAGTCACTCAGGAGCTGAGGAGCAGCCACCCTTTTACCGCCTTGATCCTGACCCACGTCCTTTCTAAAGCCCCGTGGTTTTTTTGTTTGTTTTGTTTTGTTTTTGTTTTCTTTTTGATGTTAAGTTTTGACAGTTCTTGATATAGTCTAGACACAAGTCTTTTGTCAGATACATGATTTGCAAATATTTTCTCCCAGTCTATAGCTCATCTTTTCTTTCTCATAACTGGATATATTGCAGAGCAAAATTTTTAATTTTGGTGAGGTACAATTTGTTGATTTTTTCATTTATGAATTGTGTATTTGATGTCAAGTCTAAGAACTCTTAACCAAGTCCTATATCTTGAAGATTTTCTATGTTTTTTTTCTAAAAATGTTACAGTGTATAGGTTTATAACTATAGTCAATACTTGTTTCATGACAACATATAAATTATTTTGATAAATGTTCCATAATCACTTGAGAGGACTGTTATTTTACTCAGCTGAGCTCTTCAGATCTTTTATGTCCTTATTTTTTTGTCTGATTTTTCTTTTTCTTTTTTTATATAATCCTGTGAGGTTTATTTTTTTTAAGAATTTTATTGAGATATAATTGACATACAATAAACTGCATATATTTAAAGTGTACAATTTGTTTTTTTTCTTATTAGTAATGTATATATGGCAATCCCAATCTCCCAATTCATCCCCCCAATCCCTTGTGCATCCCCCCCCACCCCCGGTTTCCCCCCTTGGTGTCCATATGCTTATTCTCTACATCTGTCTCTAATTTCTCCATGCAAATCAGTTGATATGTACCATTTTTCTAGATTCTGCATATATATGTTAGTATATGATATTTGTTTTTCCTTTCCTGACTTACTTTACTCAGTATGACAGCCTCTAGGTTAATCCATGTATCTACAAATGACCCAATTTCATTCCTTTTTATGGCTGAATAATATTCCATTGTATATATGTACCACATCTTCTTTATCCATTTGTTTGTTGATGGACATTTAGGTTGCTTCCATGACCTGGCTATTGTAAATAGTGCTGCAATGAACATTGGGGTGCATGTGTTTTTTGAATTATTGTGTTCTCTGGGTATATGCCCAGTAGTGGGATTGCTGGGTCATTTGGTAATTCTATTTTTAGTTTTTTCAGGAACCTCCATACTGTTTTCCATAGTGGCCATACCAATTTACATTCCTACCAACAGTGCAAGAAGGTTCCTTTCTCTTCACACCCTCTCCAGAATTTATTGTTTCTAGGTTTTTTGATGATGGCCACTCTGACCAATGATACCTGGTCTACAGTGATACATCACTGTAGTTTTGATTTGCATTTCTCTAATAATTAGTGATGTTGAGCAGCTTTTCACATGTGTCTTGGCCATCTGTATGTCTTCTTTGGAGAAATGCCTACTTAGGTCTTCTGCCCATTTTTTGATTGGGTTGTTTGTTTTTTTGATATTGAGCTGCATGACCTGTTTATATATTTGGAGATTAATCCTTTGTCTCTTGATTCATTGGCAAATATTTTCTCCCATTCTGAGGGTTGTCTTTTCATCTTGTTTATAGTCTCCTTGCTGTGCAAAATCTAAGTTTCACTAGGTCCCACCTGTTTATTTTTATTTTTATTTCCATTACTCTAGGAGGTGAGTCAAAAAAGATCTTGCTGTGATTTATGTCAAAGAGTGTTCTTCCTATGCTTTCCTCTAAGAGTTTTATGGTGTCTGGCCTTATGTTTAGGTCTTTAATCCATTTTGAGTTTATTTTTGTGTATGGTGTTAGGGAGTGTTCTAATTTCATTCTTTTATGTGTAGCTATCCAATTTTCCCAGCAGCACTTATTGAAGAGGCTGTCTTTTCTCCATTGTGTATCCTTGCCTCCTTTGTCATAGATTAGTTGACCATATGTGTATGGGTTTATCTCTGGGCTTTCTATCCTGTTCCATAGATCTATATATCTGTTTTTGTGCCAGTACCATATTGTCTTGATTACTGTAGCTTTGTAGTATAGTCTGAAATCAGGGAGTCTGATTCCTCCAGCTCTACTTTTTTTTTTTTTTTTCTCAAGATTGCTTTGGTTATTTGCTTTTGTTTTTTTTTTTCTCCATATATATTTTAGGATTTTTTGTTCTAGTTCTGTAAAAATTGCCATTGATAATTTGATAGGGATTGCATTGTGTCTGTAGATTGCTTTGGGTAGTGTAGTCATTTTCACAATGTTGATTCTTCTAATCCAAGAACATGGTACATCTCTCCATCTGTTTGTTTCATCTTTGATTTCTTTCATCTGTGTCTTATACTTTTCTGAGCACAGGTCTTTTACCTGTGCTCAGGTAAAAGGTAGGTTTATTCCTAGGTATTTTATTCTTTTTGTTGCAATGGTGAATGGGATTGTTTCCTTAATTTTTCTTTCTGATCTTTCATTGTTAGTGTACAGAAATGCAAGAGATTTCTATGTGTTAATTTTGTATCCTGCAACTTTACCAAATTCATTGATTAGTTCTAGTATTTTTCTGGTGGCATCTTTAGGATTTTCTTTGTATAGTATCTTGTCATCTGCAAACAGTGACAGCTTTACTTTCTCTTTTCCAATTTGGATTCTTTTTATTTCTTTTTCTTCTCTGATTGCTGTGGCAAGACTTCCAAACCTACATTGAATAGTAGTGGCAAGAGTGGACATACTTGTCTTGCTCCTGATCTTAGAGGAAGTGCTTTTAGTTTTTCACCATTGAGAATGATGTTTGCTGTCGGTTTGTTGTATATGGGCTTTATTATGTTGAGGTTGGTTCCCTCTTGCCCACTTTATGGAGAGTTTTTATCATAAATGGGTGTTGAATTTTGTCAAAAGCTTTTTCTGTGTCTATTGAGATGATCATACGGTTTTTATTCTTCAATTTGTTAGCATGATGTATCACATTGATTGACTTGCGTATACTGAAGAATCCTTACATTCCAGGGATAAACCCCACTTGGTCATGGTGTATGATCCTTTTAATGTATTGTTGGATTCTGTTTGCTAGTATTTTGTTGAGGATTTTTGCATCTATATTCATCAGTGATATTGTTCTGTAATTTTCTTTTTTTGTAGTATCTTTGTCTGGTTTTCATATCAGGGTGATGGTGGCCTCTTAGAATGAGTTTGGGAGTGTTCCTTACTCTGGAATATTTTGGAGGAGTTTGAGGAGGATGGGTATTATCTCTTCTCTAAATGTTTGATAGAATTCACCTGTGAATCCATCTGGCCCTGGGCTTTTGTTTGTTTGAAGATTTTAAATCACAGTTTCAGTTTCAGCAATTGTGATTGGTGTGTTCATATTTTCTATTTCTTTCTGATTCAGTCTTGGAAGTTTGTACTTTTCTAAGAATTTGTACATTTCATCCAGGTTGTCCATTTTATTGGCATACAGTTGCTTGTAGTAGTCTCTTATGATGCTTTTTATTTCTGCAGTGTCCATTGTAACTTCTCCTTTTTCATTTCTAATTTTATTGATTTGAGTCTTCTCCCTCTTTTTCTTGATAAGACTGGCTAAAGGTTTATCAATTTTGTTTACCTTCTAAGAGAACCAGCTTTTGGTTTTATTGATCTTAGGTATTGTTTCTTTGTTGCTATTTCATTTATTTCTGCTCTGATCTTTATAATTTCTTTCCTTTTACTAACTTCGGGTTTTGTTTGTCCTTCTTTCTCTAGTTTCTTTTGGTGTAATGTTTGTTTGGGAGTTTTCTTATTTCTTGAGGTAGGATTGGATTGTTATAAACTTCCCTCTTGTAACTGCTTTTGCTGCATCCCATAAGATTTGGGTTGTCATGTTTTTATTATCGTATGTCTCTAGATATTTTTTGATTTCCTCTTTGCTTTCTTTAATGATCTCTTGGTTATTTAGTAGTGTATTGTTTAGTCTCCATGTGTTCGTGCTTTTCACATTTTTTTTCCTGTAGTTGATTTCTAATCTCATAGTGTTGTGGTCAGAAAAGATACTTAATATGATTTCAGTTTTCTTAGATTTACCAAGGCTTGATTTGTGACCTAAGATGTGAACTATCCTAGAGAATGTTATGTGTGCACTTGAAAAGAAAGTGTAATTTGCTGTTTTTGGATGGAATGTCTTATAATTATCATTAAATCTATCTCATGTATTGTGTCATTTAAAGCTTGTTTTTCCTTATTAATTTTCTATCTTGATTATCTGTCCATTGGTGTAAATTGGGTGTTGAAGTCCCCCATTATTATTGGGTACCCTCAATTTCCTCTTTTATAGTTGTTAGCATTTGCTTTATGTATTGAAGTGCTCCTATTACTGGGTGCATATATATTTATAACTCTCCTATCTTCTTCTTGGATTGATTCCTTGGTCATCATGTAGTGTCCTTCCTTGATTCTTTCAACATTCTTTATTTTAAAGTCTATTTTATCTGATATGAATATTATTACTCCAGCTTTCTTTTGATTTCCACTTGCATGGGATATCTTTTTCCATCCTCTCACTTTCAGTCTCTATGTGTCCCTATGTCAGAAGTGGGTCTCTTTTAGACAGCATATATAGAGGTATTGTTTTTGTATCCATTCAGCCAATCTGTGTCTTTTGTTTGGAACATTTAATCCATTTACATTCAAGGTAATTATCAATATGTATGTTCCTATTACCATTTTCTTAAATGTTTTGGGGTTTTTTGTAGGTTCTTTTCTTCTCTTGTATATCTCACTTAGAGAAGTTCCTTTAGCATTTATTGTAGGGCTTGTTTGGTGGTTCTGAATTCTCTTAACTTTTGCTTGTCTGTAAAGCTTTTGATTTCTCCATCAAATCTGAATGATATCTTTGCTGGGTAGAGTATTCTTGGTTGTAGGTTCTTCTCTTTCATCACCTTAAATATATCATGTGACTCTCTTGTGGACTGCAGAGTTTCTGCTGAGAAATCAGCTGTTATCCTTATGGGAGTTCCCTCATATGTTATTTGTTGTTTTTCCCTTGTTGCTGTTAATAATTTTTCTTTGTCTTTAATTTTCATCAATTTGATTACTATGTGTCTTGGCATGTTTCTCCTTGGGTTTATCCTGCCTGGGACCCTCTGGACTTGGGTGGCTATTTCCTTTCCCATATTAAGGAAGTTTTCATCTATAATCTCTTCAAATATTTTTTAGGTCGTTTCCCTCTCTCTTCTACTTCTGGAACCCCTATAATGCGAATGTTGGTGTGTTTAATGTTTTCCCAGAGGTCTCTTAAACTGTCTTCATTTGTTTCTCATTATTTTTTCTTTTTTTAATAAAAAAATTGTATTTACTTAGAAGCATTCAGAATGTCAACAAAACAGCTGCAACTTTTTTTTCTATTTTTTCTTTATCTTGTACCGCAGCAGTGATTTCCACCATTCTGTCTTCCAGGTCACTTATCTATTCTTCAGCCTCAGTTATTCTGCTGTTGATTCCTTCTAGTGTATTTTTCATTTCAGTTATTGTATTGCTCATCTCTGTTTGTTCTTTCATTCTTCTAGGTCTTTGTTAAACATTTCTTACATCTTTTCAATCTTGCATCCAGTCTTTTTCTGAGGTCCTGGATCATCTTCACTATCATTTTTCTGAATTATTTTTCTGAAAGATTGCCTATCTCTACTTCATTTAATTGTTTTTTTTTTTTTTTGGGGGGGGTTATCTTGTTCTTTCACCTGGTACAAAGTTCTCTCCTTTTCATTTTGTCTGTCTTTCTATGGCTGTGTTTTTTATTCCACAGGCTGTAGGATTATAGTTCTTATTGCTACTGCTGTCTGCTCTTTGGTGGGTGAGGCTATCTAAGAGGCTTGTGCATGCTTCCTGATGGGAGGGACTGGTGGTTGGTAGAGCTGGGTGTTGCCCTGGTGGGCAGAGCTCAGCAAAACTTTAATCTGCTTGTCTGCTGATGGGTGGGGCTGAGTTCTCACCTTGTTGGTTGTTTGATCTGTGGCAACCCAGCACTGGAGCTTATAGGCTCTTTGGTGGGGCTAATAGAAGACTCCAGGAGGGCTCATGCCAATGAGTACTTCCCAGAACCTCTGCTGCCAATGTCCTTGTCTCCACAGTGAGCCATAGCCACCCCCTGCCTCTTCAGGAGACCCTTCAACACTAGCAGGTAGGTCTGGCTCAGTGTCCTATGGGGTCACTGCTCCTTCCCCCTGGGTCCTGGTGTGCACACTACCTTGTGTGTACCCTCCAAGAGTGGAGTCTCTGTTTCCCCCAGTCCTATGGAAGTCCTGCAATCAAATCCTGCTGGCCTTCAAAGAATGATTCTCTAGGGATTCCTCCTCCCATTGCTGGACCTTCCTAGGTTGGGAAGCTTGACATGGGGCTCAGAACCCTCACTCCATTGGCTGGGCTTCTGTATTATAATTGTTCTCCATATTTTTGAGTTATGGGATTTGATTTTATTGTGATTGCACCCCTTCGACTGTCTCATTGGGGCTTCTCCTTTATGTTTGGATGTGGAGTATCTTTTTTGGTGAATTCCAGAGTCTTTCTGTTGATGATTGTTCAGCAGTAGTTGTGATTCCGGTGCTCTTGCAAGAGGAAGTGAGCACACCTACTTTTACTCTGCCATCTTGAACCAATCTCTTGTCTGCTTTTTCTATCAATAACTGAGAGAAGTGTGGTAAAGCCTACAAAAATGATTGCGTATTTTTCTATTTCCTATTTTACTCTGTCAACTTTGATTTGTTAATTTTGAAACTATGTCACCATAAAAGTACAAATTTACTGATGCTATCTATTGTGAAATATACTGCTTTATCTCTCATAATACTTATTACTTAAAGTCTATTTTTTTTGATATTAATATACTTACATCAGCTTTCCTTTGATGAGTGTTTGCATGGTGTATGTTTTTACTTTTATTTTCAACTTTTCTGTGTGTGTCCTTATGTTTAAGGTGTATATCCTGTGAGTAGCATGTGGTTGTATTTTTTCTTTTTAAATGTCAGTCCAAAAATTTTCTTTTAATCACAGTGGATAGTTGTCTACATTTAATATAATTCCTTGTATAATTGGGTTTAAGTCTACCACCTTGATATTTTTCTGTTTGCCTCATTTATTTTCCTTCTTATAATTCTTTTTTTTTTTTTGCATTTTATGGGCTAATTAAATATTTGTATTATTGTATACTTTTCTTTTATTATCTCCTGAGTAACAACTTTTTCTGATACTTATCCTGTTTTACTTTTTACTTCTACCTTAAATTAATACTGTAATCATTTCCTGAGCATTCCAATAATCTTACAGCAATTTAACTCCATTTGTCCTTTTTTTCAGTATTTCAATGTTATAAATATGATGTTTTGTTGTAAACAATCAATATTACTTTATAATTACCACATAATTACCCTTTATAGTGCTTTTAATTCTTTCCTGTAGCTCTGAGAGTCCGTTTGTTTCATTTTTCTTCAACCTGGATAATTTCTCTTGATATGTCTTGTAATGTGGATATGCAATGAATTCTTTTATCTTTTGTTCATCTGAAAATATCTTGATTTTTTTTTATTTTTAAAGTTTATTTATTTATTTATTTTTTTACTGGATATAGAATTGTCTTTTGCATTTCATGGTTTCTGTTTCACAGTCAAAATAAATATTATTCTTGCTGTTTTGAGGACTAATGTCTTTTTTCTCTTAAAGCTTCTTCTCTTTGCTATGCATTTAGCAGCATGACTACAATATGCTTAGGTATGGTTCTTTTTGCATTTACAATTGACCCTTGAACAACACGAGTGTTAATCTGCATATAACTTAGAGTCGGCTCTCTGTGACCATAGTTCCTCCACATTCACAGGTTCAACCAACCATGAATTGTATAGTAATGTAGTGTTTACTATTGAAAAATATCTGCACATAAGTGGATCCATGCTTTTCAAACCTTCCTTTTTCAAGAATCAACTATATTTAGCTTGAAATTCCCTGAGGTTCTTAAATTTGCAGGTTGAAGTTTTTCATTAATTTTGGGAAAAAATCATCATCCATGCAAATATTGCTCCCCTACTAACTCTCAATTTTCTTTCCTCTCTTTCTGGGACTTCCGTTGCATATATGTTGGATTTCTTTCTCACATATCTCTTATACTTTTCATTACCATTCTTTTCCTTCTCTGTGTTTCCCTTTGGATTGACTTGTCTTTTTTTTTTTTTTAAAGCTCTTTATTGGGATATAATTGCTTTACACTCCTGTACCAACTTTTGAGGTACACCAAAGTGAATCAGCTGTATTTATACATATATTCCTATATCCGCTCCCTCCCACGACTCCCTCCCACACTTCTTGTCCTGGCCGTCTAAGGCATCACCCATAATCAAGTTGATCTCCCTTTGTTATACAGCAACTTCCCACTAGCTATCTATTTTGCAGTGGTAGTGTATATATGTGGATTGCCTTTTCTTTAAGTTCACTTATATATTCTGCTTATAAACCTGTCAAATGAGTCAGTTTCAGATGTTATCTTTTATAATTCTAAAACATCCATGTGATCCCTTTTTATAGACTTTCATTCTTTGTTGAAGCTCTTCATCTTTTCATCAAATTTGCCCAAATTTTCTTTTAATTTCTTTAAGATATTGGATATAAGTAGTTTGAAGTTCTTATCTACTAACTTTATTAACAGAAATAGCCATGAATCTGCTTCTAATTTTTCCCTCATGCATATTGATTACATTTTCCTGTTTTGTCCTATGTCTATTAAACTCTGTGTTGTGCTTCATACATAAAGAAATTGTAGAGGTGCCAAATGGCATTTTTCACCAGGAAAGTTGCTCCTTTTGCCCATTATGGAGTACAGGCTAGATGCTGATTTCCTCAGTCTAGTCAGTGATTGAATTGGGTTAAGGCTGGTTTGCAGGTTGAAAAATACTACATCTGTCTCTGGTTCTTTCCTTTTCTACCAAGTGTGTCCCTCTTTGTTCTTTCTCTTTTTTGGGGGGGCGGATTGAGAACCTGTCAATTCTTTAGACGCGAAAGCAGTGGGAGAGACTGTATGTCCTTCAGAAGATTTGATCTGCGCCTTTTGACTCCCTGCCCAATGCCACTTCCAACTTCGGCAAAATTCTTGAGGGGGAGACAGGAGTATGTTTGAAGCAGGATTCATTTCTCAAGTGGAAATTTGTCTCCTAAAGACTGTGAGACTATAGGAGATATAAATCTGCCTTACAGATCCTGAAAACATTCCAAATAGACTCAAAACTTAGTTAACATATTCTGGATAAACAAGTTGGGTACTTACAGTTCCTGAAGCTTCCAAATCCAAGACTACTAAAAGAGTTTACTGATTTATTTTCCTTCTAGTAGATTCCCTCTTCATGGACTAAAACTGATTCTCAGCTCATACCCAGAATCAGTAAATCTAGTAATGGAAAGTAGTGACTGATGAAGGACTGTTCACATTAGAAGAACTCTTCTGTCTTAAGAATTTCAGTTTATTGAATATTCTTTGCTGCTATTGCTCTTGAATGTCTTTAAAAATACTTTTTTTTTCAAATAGTCTGAATTGTCTTTTATTTCTTGCATAGAAATGGTAACATGCCATAATCTACATTTTATTCACATGTGAAAATCCTATATATTTCTTTTTAAAACTTTTTTTTTCAACTAATACTGAACATGCTATTCAACATCGGGTACTTTAAAGAATATAGTATAATATTCCTATCATATTTGCAAGATTTATCTTATCAATATTTTCCTGACATTTATGTTGTTTAATTTTTTTACTACTAAAAATAATGCTTCAATATATATGCTAACATGTAAATTTGTACCCATTTTTGATTAATTCCTAGTTATAAAGCTCCTAGGATATAAATCATAGGTTTCAGGTTGGAAAAAAAATAAAATTTTTGATGTGTATGTGTTAATTCATCAAACATATAATAAGTGCCTACTCTGTGCCAGATATTCTTCTGGACAGTTGATGTACATGTGATCGAAACAGAAAATAATTCCTTCCTTGACGGGGTTTATGTTCTGGTGATGGAGAAAGTAAATACATAAACATAACACACAATAAATCCAACAGTATATTAGAAGGTGTTAAATGCTATGAGAAAAGAACTAGAACATGGTAAGTGTAAATAGAAGTACTTGTGGGAGGGAGGAAAGTTTCAGTTTCAATGGATAAGAAATCTGCTGTCATCCTTCTCTTTGTTCCTCTTTATATAACATATCTTTTTTTTGGGGGGGTGGCCTTTTTTTTGTTCACTTGCTTCATGCGAGAGTTTCTCTTTAATCACTGGTTGTCAGTAATTGTATGATGATGTATCTTAATAAAGTTTCCTTCATATTTCTTGTGCTTGGGTTTTGTTCAGATTTTTAATCTAGGTATTTATGATTTTTATCAGAGTACTTTTTTTTAGCCATTACTTCCTCAAATATTTATTTCCTCCCTCTCCTTTCTCTCCTTCAGAGATTCCAGTTGCACTTCATCAGGCCACTTGAAATTGTCTCACAGCTCATTGAGTGTTTGCTACTTTTTTTTTTTTTTCTGATGCCTTTCCTGCCTGTGTTTCAGTTTGCATAGTTTATATTGCTGTTTTTAAGTTTTCCAGTCTTTTGCTCTGTGGGGCAAAATCTAGTATTAATCTATCTTAGTGTATTTTTCAGTCCAGGCATTATATTTTTGAATTCCAGAGGTTCAATTTTGGTATTTTTTATGTCTTCTATATCTCAAATTAACATACATAATCTTTCTTCCAGCTTATTGAACATATGAAGCGCAGTTCTAATAAGTGTTTTAATGTCTTTGCATACTAATTATGTCATCTTTGTCATTTCTGGTAGGTGTCAATTTACTGATCTTCTCATTTTGAGTTATATTTTTCTGCTTCTTTTCATGGCTAGGTAATTTTTTATTTGATACTAAACATTATGAATTTTAGATATTGTATACTCTTTGTTCCCACAAATATTCTTGTTGTAGTTCCATGATGCAGTTAATTTTCTTTGAAACAGTTTAATCCTTTCTGGTAATGATTTTAAACTTTGTTAGGTGGACCAGAGCTCATTTAAGCTAGGGTTAATTTTCCTCTCCTACTGATGCAAAATATTTTTTTCTTACTCTATATGTGATGGTTAATTATACGTGTCAGTTTGATTTGGGATATCCAGAAAGTTGGTAAAACATTATTTCTGGGTGTGTCTGTGAGGATGTTTCTGAAAGAGATTAGCATTTGAATTGGTAGACTGAATAAAGAAGGTCACTCTCACCTATGTGGGTGGGTACCATCTACTCTATTGAGGGCATGAATAAAACAAAAAGGTAGAAGAAGGGCAAATTTTCTCTTTTTGCTTGAGCTGGGACCATCATCTTCTCCCTTGCTGGGACATCAGTGCTCCTGG
The DNA here is from genome assembly GCF_030028045.1 of Hippopotamus amphibius kiboko. Lineage (NCBI taxonomy): Eukaryota > Metazoa > Chordata > Mammalia > Artiodactyla > Hippopotamidae > Hippopotamus > Hippopotamus amphibius. The sequence goes on from NC_080194.1 coordinate 99,915,306, forward strand.
TCCTTGGGCCTACAGACTTCGACCTTGACTTACACTGTTGACCCTCTAATTCTCCAGTCTTTGGACTCAGACTGATTTACACCACTGGCTTTCTTGATTCCTCAGTTTGTAAATTGCAGATCTGGGGACTTCTCAGACTCCATAATTGTGTAAGCTAATTCTTATAATAAATCATTTTAGGTGTTTTATTCTCAAGCCTTAGGTAGTCTCTTTCCACACATGTGCTGATAAGTACTCAGCTGAAGATTCAAAGAAGATTCTCTATAGATCTCTGGAGTTCTCTCTCTGTGCAGTTATCTTCTCTTCAATAGTATGTTTTGTGAAGTCTAGCCTCCTTTGTTTCCCCACTGTCCCAGATCTGTCTTTTCAACTCAGAGAACTTGCTGTAATCTTCTTAGTTTTCCCCTCCCTGGGCTACTGTATGTGAATTCTTTCCAGGCAGTAAGTTAGTGTAATCACAGGGCTCACTTATTTGATTTCCTAACTCTCAGAGATCACTATCCTTTGTTTCTTTATATCCAATATCTTGAAATCTGTCTTTTCATATTTTTTTCCAGTTTTAAAATTATTTTCTTTTTGGTAGGATAAACCTAGTCCCTGTTTCTCTATCTTGGTTGATGGTGGGAGTCTTGTCAAACAATTTTATTTTAGAAAGTATTTACAAACATTGTCTTTTTAAATTCATTTACACTATAGACAAGTGATTCTTCCTTTCTACATTCTAATGATTATGATCAGCATAAAAATGTACTTAGCAATTAATGTTACATAGGGCTCCTCCCAAGTCATCTAAAATCTAATTTTACTTAGTCTAATTGGGTCCCAACAAAGAGTAAATATTCTTCAGTGAATAGGTCTCTCCAGGAAATCTGCTTCTAAGGGATTCATAGGATCATAGCATTTTATTACTAGAAGGTTCATTTGAATTTGCTTTTGGCCACTCTTATTTTATGATGAGGATACTGAGGCCTATACTGCAGAGATGCTTTGACAAAAATCATCAGTGGCAGACATTTGGCCAAAGTAGATGATAGATATATTGTACCAGCAATACCAGTTTAAGATTGGGTTATATTAATTTTAATTTAGGAGGTTATTTTAATTTTAATTTAGGATATATTTTCCATAGAAACAATGCAGTGAATTTGAGTCCATATTGTTAACATTGTATTATGAACACAGACAGTTACACTTTAGGTTAAATAGGTTTTTGTAAACTGATATTTGAACCAGTCACTGATGCTACTAGAGAAAAATGTATTTGGGTTCTATATCAGCATACAAAGCAATCATCTTCTCTTCCTGGTTTCCGTAGTTTCTGTCAGTGGTTTTAGTTGATAGAAGTGCCATTCAAGCATTTTTGTTTTTAACAGCAAGTTGTTAACTGACTCTGTTTCTTAATCAACATTAAAAAACTCTCTCTTGAGTGAAAAAATGGACATTTTCCTGGGAAGCCACAGGGTGTTTTGTTCTATACTCAGTAGGTTTTTTTTCAGAGAAATTTATCTACATTTCTATTTGGTATTCAATGTTTATATGTTGGAGACATCCTTTATCTGTCAGGCTGAATTTACCCCTAGGCTCTCTGGCTTGTATTTTTCTTTGTGCTTAGTTCTATATCAAGTGTTATAGGGAATGAAGTGGAAAAAACAAAATAATCTCATCAAACAGTTATAATTCTAGGAATTTATTCTAATGAGAGTTTTAGAAAAATATGAACAGGCATTTGTATAAAGTTGTTTATCTCAGCATTGTTTCTAATAATGAAAGTTAGAAGCAATTAAATGCCCATCAATGGGAGACTGGCTAAATAAGTCATTGCCTATTTGTACAATTGTAAACTTCAAAGTCATTATAAATGATGATCTAATGCTATAATTAACAATATGAACATATGTCCATAAATAATTAAGAAATGGAAAGAGGATTCAAACAAAATTAAAAGAAGGTTAAAAACAGCTTTTTATTATGTGAACCAATTTATTTAAAATTTTATGTAGGCATGCATATGTGTGCATGTGTGTAAAGGGTGAGTTATTATAAACGTATTAATCAAAATGTTAGTATGGTTATTTCTCTGGTTGATAGGACTTTGAATTTAATTCATTCTTCATATTTTATTTTATTTATAAGTTTTACTACAAATTGTACAAGACTTTTCATTTTGAAAAAATTTAAGAGAATCCATGCCCTGTGAGAATTCAATGTAGAGGGTCAAAAACAATTATCAAACAATATGACAATATACAAATAAATATATCTTATCAGACATAGGATGGTAGGAGTTGAGAAAAAAGGAAATATATGTAAGTTTTACAGAGGAGCTAGGACTGGACCTGGACTTTGGGAGAAAACACAGAGATTGGGTAGGGAGAAAGAAAAAGCATTTCAGGCAGAGTGCAATATGAGTAAGAAAGGAAGGTCTGATTTTGTGGGTTGGCAGTGGTTAGTGGTAGAAACAAAATTGTATGAGAAATTCAGATCCAAAATACTTTCTAAACTCTACAAAAACCACAGCAAGTGCATTTGATCATCTCCCCTATTTTTGGTTATTTTTTAAAATTGAACTATAGTTGATTTACAATATTATATTATTTCAGGTGTACAACATAGTGATTCAATATTTTTATAGATTATACTCCATTAAAGTTATTACAAATCAATGGCTATATTTCCCTGTGCTATACAATATATCTTTGTTGCTTATCTATTTTATACATAGTAGTTGGTATCTCAATCTATATTCCTATGTCCCCCCCCACTGTTACCCACTCATTTGTTCTCCACATTTGAGTCTGTTTCTGTTTTGTTACATACATTTTGTTGTTTTATTTTTTAGATTCCACATATAAGTCATAACATAGGGTATTTGTTTTCCTCTGTCTTATTTCACTAAGCATAATACACTCTAGGTCCATCCACATTGTTGCAAATGGAATTATTTCATTCTTTTTTATGGTTGAGTACTATTTCATTATGTATATATACACTACATCTTCTTTATCAAGCCATCTGTTGATGGACACTTAGGTTCCTTCCATATCTTAGCTATTGCAGATAACATGGCTCTGAACATGGGGTGCATGTATCTCTTCAAATTAGTGTTTTTATTTTTTTCAAATATATACCCAGGAGTGGAATTTCTGGGTTGTATTGTAATTCTATTTTTAGTTTTTTGAGAAGCTCCATACTGTTTTCCAATTTACACCAATTTACTTTTCCACCAACACCCTCACCAATATTTGTTATGTTCCTTTTTATTATAGCCATTTTGATCTGTGTGAGGTGATACCTCATTATTTTGATTTGCATTTCTCTGTTGATTAGTCATGTTGAGCACTTATTATGTGCCTGTCAGTCATTTGCATGTCTTCTTTGGAAAAATGTCTATTCAGGTCTTATACCCATTTTGATATTGAGTTGTATGAGCTACCTTTTTTCCTCACTGTGTTGAAATTTGTACTGCTGGTACAAACTTAATAGTGGGTAAAAGCATAGGTGGCTCAACATGAATCAAGGCAGTGCACAAAATTTTATAGAGGTTTTTTTTTCACTGCCACACATTCACATTAAAAAATCTGTTTTACTTAAAAATGTTCTCAATGAAGCAGTATAAAGTATTAATTTTATTAAATCTTGAACTTTGAGTATCCATTATTTTTAATATTCTGGGGGATAAAATGGGATGTATACATAAAGCACTCTGCTGTGTATTGAAGTACAATGCTCATTTTGAGAAAATGCACTTGTGCAATTGTTTGAGTTGTGGCCTAACTAGACTTTGTGTGTGTGTGTGTGTGTGTGTGTGTGTTTAACAACATTTTTTTCTTGAAAGTATGATTGCCAGGCAAATTACAGTTATTTGGACTTGGTTATTTGGCAGATATTGTTTTCAAAAATGAACAAAGTAAGTCCTTCTCTTCAAGGAAAATGACTGATAGTTTTGTTTGTTGCCAATGATAAAATTTCAGCTTTTATATGAAAATTAAAATTGTAGAAAAGTTTCATCTGCCTCTGTGAGTTTGGCTGCTTCTTCATACTCAAAGACTTTTCTGAAAGGATGAGGGGAGACATCAAAAAGAAAGAATTCTTTTTATAGAGAATGATAAAATGTAGTCAACATGTGCAAGAGCAGCATAACTCAGTACACCAACATTTTCTGAATGTTACAAAATCATGTGTGGGTGAAAGATCTATTCATGGTGCAGGACAAACCAATAGATTTTAATGGAACAGATTAGGATAAAGTTACTGATATATTTCAGATTCCACACTGCAATTTACCTGTAAGACATCAATATTTGTTGAGTTTTGATATAGTATCAAAGAAGACCTATCCACAGTTTTCTGAAAAGACTGTTAAAATATTACTCCATTTTTCAACTACACATCTGTGTAAGATAGTTTTTAGTATAGGCTACTTAATTCAATTCACAATTTTTCTGTTGGTACCTAAGGAAAACCAAAAATCTAAAAAGGAGAAGAGAGGAAGATATTTGCCTTTTTCTGATACTGTTGGTGCCTCTTTCTGTTTTTTCTTTTTTTTTTCTTTTAATTTTTATTGGACTATAGTTGATTTACAATGTTGTGTTAGTTTCAGGTGTGCAGAAAAGTGAATCAGTTATATATGAACATATATCCACTCTTTTTTAGATTGTTTTCCCATATAGGTCATTACAGAGAATTGAGTAGATTTCCCTGTGCTATACAGTCGGTCCTTATTAGTTATCTATTTTATATTTAGTAGTATGTGTATGTCAATCCCAATCTCCCAATTTATTCCTCCCCCTATTCTCGCTGGTAACCATGTTTGTTTTCTACATCTGTGACTCTTTCGGTTTTAAAAATAAGTTCATTTGTACCAGTTTTTAGATTCCACATATAAGCAATATCATATGTTATTTGTCTTTCTCTGTCTGACTGAGTTCACCCAGTATAACAATCTCTAGGTCCATCCATGTTGTTGCAAACAGCATTATTTCATTCTCTTTAATGGCTAATATTCCATTGTATATATATCTCACATCTTCTTTATCCATTCCTTTGTCGATGGACATTTATGTTGCTTACATATCTTGGCTATTGTGAATAGTGCTGCTATGAACACTGGGGTACATGTTCCTTTTTGAGTTACAGTTTTCTCTGGATACATGCTCAAGAGAGGGATTGCTAGATCATATGGTAACTCTATTTTTAGTTTTTTTTTAAGGAACCTGCCTACTGTTCTCCATAGTGGCTGTACCAATTTACAGTATAGGAGGGTTCCCTTTCCTCTACACCAGAAATGCACGCCAAAACTACCATGAGGTATCATCTCACACTGATCAGAATGGCCATCATCCAAAAATCTATAAACAATAAATGCCAACTTTCTTTCTAACAGGTGGGGAAATACCTCTTCTTCTTGTGTCCTGTGAGGATGGCTTTTGTGTGTGATGCCCTAGTGTGGTTATTTGGTCACCCAAGGACAGGGTTCTTTCAGTTCTCTCCACCTCAGGATGCCTGGATATTCCCTAGAAGGGTGAATCAAAGTAAATTCAAGAACAGCTCACGCTGCTTCTAGAACTTTGCCACCCTTCCTCTCACTGTGTTTGCTGACTAGGCTCCTTCTTCCTGACTCCCTCACAAATGGGGGTTTCCTATTCTGAGGTGCATCATTTTTTCCAGAAAGTTGGATTCTTTTAGATAGTTCCCCAGATCAGTTAAATATATGTGTGTGCCTAAGCCTTTACTAATGACAGGCGTGAGCTGTTTTACCAGTGAGGCTCCTGTTTTCCAGGCGAACTGGATATCAAGGATGCACATAAGTGCATTGTCTCCAGCGGTGCCTGTGGATATAACCAACCTCGGCTGTGACCTACCTGGATACCTGCAGCCTTACTGAGTACTTTCACGTTTAGAGTGCACCTAAACAGAAGTGTTGACTAGGACTTGCTTCAGGTACAATTCTGTGTCTGACATGGGTTCAAAACCTAGTTTTACATTGGGTCTCCACTTATTCCTAGTCCACTGTATGACTGAAATGAGGAATCTCTGATGCTGTGGGCTGTTTTGTCTCTGAACTACCTCGCCCTGCATTATGTTCTGGGATAAGGAATCCTGGAAGAATCATCATAACTTACATCTTTGGAAGATCCTGCTGGTTTATTGCCTTGAATAAGACTGCACTTTCAGAGAGAAGAAAGATGGAGGCAAAGTAGAAGGAAGTGGAATGCATCCCTCTCCACAGATGCATCAGGAATACACCAAAAGACAATATTTCCCACAGAGAACCAGCTGAACACCAGCAAATGACATCGGACACCAGAAAGGACTGCAAAGATCCCAGCATAACTGGGACAAGCAACTTCTAAAGTCTGGACTACTCCATCAGAAGTGAAGTAGGAGGCTCTGGGGAGGGAGCACTGAATCCAGGATGCTAGACTACTAGGGAGTCCTCAGACACAGGGAAGATAAACTGCAGAGAACTCTCATGGAACCCTGTATCAGAGTATAAGACTTGGCTTCGTCCAACTGTCTGCAACTGCCAGTGCTGGACACCTCACACCAAACTACAAACAAGACAGGAACACAAACCCACCCATTAGCACAAAGACTACCTAAAGCTATAATAACCTCACATATACCCTAAAATACACCACCTGACATGGCCCAGCTCATCAGGGAGAAAAGACACAGAGCCACACACTGGAAAGCAGACACCAACCCCCCCCCCCACCAGGAAGCCTACTCAAGGCACTGGACAAACCCCACCACAGGGGGCAGAGGGCAGAAACAAGAGGAATTCCTACTAGGCAGCATAGGGAAAGGAGACAGCAAATCCTATAAATGAGACAAAATGAGAAAACAAAGAAACACCATGCAGGCAAAGGAGGAGGAAAGAAACCCACAAAACCAAATAAATGATGAGGAAATAGGAAAATTGCCTGAAAAAGAATTCATAGTAATGATAGTAAAGATGATCCAAAGTCTCAACAACAAAGTAGAGAAAATGCAAGAAACAGTTCATAAGAACTCAGAAGAACTAAAGAGCAAACAAACAGTAATGGACAACAAAATAACCAAAATTAAAAATGCTCTAGATGGTATAAACAGCAGAATGATGGAGGCAGAAGAATGAATAAGTGAGTTGGAAGATAGAATGGGGGAAATAACTGTTACAGAGAAGGAAAGATAAAAAAGAATAAAAAGAATGGAAGACAGTCTCAGAGACCTTGGTGACAACACTAAGTGCACCAACGTTTGAGTCATAGGCATCCCAGAAGAAGAAAAACAGAAAGGGTCTGAGAAAATATTTAAAGAGGTTACAGTGGAAAACTTCTCCAACAGGGGAAAGGAAATAATTAATCAAGTCCAAGAAGCGCAGAGAGTCCCATACATAATAAACCCAAGGAGAAATACACCAAGGCACATGTTAATCAAACTAATGACAATTAAATACAAAGAAAAAATATTAAAAGCAGCAAGAAAAAAGCAACAAATAACATATAAGTGAAAACCCATAAGGATAACAGCTGATCTTTCTGCAGAAACTCTGCAGGCCAGAAGGGAATGGCAGGATATACTGAAAGTCCTCAAAGAGAGAAACCTACAGCCAAGAATACTCTACCCAGCAAGACTCTCATTCAGATTTGAGGGAGAAATCAAAAGCTTTCCAGACAAGCAAAAGTTAAAGAGAATTCAGCACCACCAAATCAGCCTTACAACAATTGCTTAAGGAACTTTTCTAAGTAGGAAACATATAGAAGGAAAACACCTACAAAAACAAACCCAGAACAATTAAGAAAATGCTAATAGGAATACACATGTCAATAATCACCTTAAATATAAATGGATTAAATGCTCCAACCAAAAGACACAGGCTGGCTGAATGGATGCAAAAACAAGACCCTTCTAAATGCTGCCTACAAGACACCCACTTCAGACCAAGGGATACATATAGACTGAAAGTAAAGGGATGGAAAAAGATATTCCATGCAAATGGAAGTCAAAAGAAAGCTGGAGTAGCAATATTCATATCAGACACATTAGACTTGAAAGTAAAGACTATTACAAGAGATAAGGAAGGACACTACATAATGATCAAGGGATCCATTCAAGAAGAACATATCACCATGGTAAATACCTATGCACCCAACATAGGAGCACCTCAATACATAAGGCAAAAGCAAACAGCCATAAAAGGGGACATCAACAGTAACACAATAATAGTAGGAGACTTGAACACCCCACTTACACCAATGGACAGATCATCCAAACAGAAAATAAATAAAGACACATGAACTTTAAGTGACACATTTGACCATCTCGACTTAATTGATATTTATAGGACATTCCATCCAAAAATGAAAGAATACACTTTCTTCTCAAGTACACATGGAACATTTTCCAGGATAGATCACATCTTGGGTCACAAATCAAACCTTGGTAAATTCAAGAAAATTGAAATCATATGAAGCATTTTCTCTGACCACAACACCATGAGACTAGATATCAATTACAGGAAAAAAACTGCAAAAAATACAAACACATGGAGGCTAAACAATACGCTATTAAACAACCAAGAAATCACCAAAGAAATCAAAGAGGAAATCAAAAAATACCTATAAACATGACAATGAAAACACAACAACCCAAAACCTATGGGATGCAGCAAAAGTAGTTCTAAGAGGGAAGTTTATAGCAATACAGTCCTACCTCAAGAAACAAGAAAAATCTCGAATAAACAACCTAATCTTACACCTAAAACAATGAGAGAAAGAAGAACAAAAAAACCCCAAAGTGAGCAGAAGGAAAGAAATCATAAAAATCAGATTAGAAATAAGTGAGTGAACTTGGTGTACCCCTCAGAAAATAATAAATAAATTAAAAAAAAAGAAATAAGTGAAAAAGAAATGAAGGAAACAATAGCAAAGATCAATGAAACGAGAAGCTGGTTCTTTGAGAAGATAAACAAAATTGATAAACCATTGGCCAGACTCATCAGGAAGAAAAAGGGAGAAGATGCAAATCAACAGAATTAGAAATGAAAAAGGAGAAGTAACAACTGACAATGCAGAAATACAAAAGATCATGAGAGACTACTACAAACAACCATATGCCAATAAATTGGACAACCTGGAAGAAATGGATAAATTCTTAGAAAAGTACAATCTTCCAAAACTGAACCAGGAGGTAATAGACAATATGAACACACCAATCACAAGTATGGAAATTGAGACTGTGACTAAAAATCTCCTGAGAAACAAAAGCCCATGGCCAGATGTTTTCACAAGTGAATTCTATCAAACATTTAGAGAAGAGCTAATACCTATCCTTCTCAAACTCTTCCAAAATATAGCAGAGGGAGGAACACACCCAAACTCCTTCTACAAGGCCACCATCACCCTGATACCAAAACCAGGCAAATATGTCACTAAAAAAGAACATTACAGGCCAATATCACTGATGAATATGGATGCAAAAATCCTCAACAAAATACTAGCTAACAGAATCCAACTGCACATTAAAAAAATCATACATCATAATCAAGTGGGGTTTATCCCTGGATGCAAGGATTCTTCAATATATGCAAGACAATAATCTGATACATCATATCAACAAATTGAAGGATAAAAATCATATGATCATCTCAATAGATACAGAAAAACCTTTTGACCACGTTCGACATCCATTTATGATAAAAACTCTCCAGAAAATGGGCCTAGAAGGAAATTACCTCAACATAATGAAAGCCATAAATGAGAAACCCAAAAGCCAACACCATTCTCAATGGGGAAAAACTGAAAGCATTACCTCCAAGAACAGGAAGTAGACAAGGGTGTCCACTCTCACCATTATTATTGAACATAGTTTTTGAAGTTTTAGCCACCGCAATCAGAGAAGAAAATGAAATACAAGGAATCCAAATTGGAAAAGCAGTAAAATGGTCACTCTTTGCAGATGACATGATATTATACATTGAAAACCCTAAGCATTCTACCAGAAAACTGCTAGCACTAATAGATTAATTTAGTAAAGTAGCAGGATACAAAATTAATGCACAGAAATCTCTAGCATTCCTATACACTAACAATGGAAGAGCAGAAAGAGAAATTAGGGAAACTCTCCCAATTACCATTGCAACAAAAAGAATAAAATACCTAGGAATAAACCTGCTTAAGGAGGCAAAAGACCTGTATGCAGAAAACTATAAGACACTGATGAAAGAAATCAAAGACGATACAAACAGATGGAGACACATACCATGTTCTTGGATTGGAATAATCAACATTGTGAATATGACTGTCGTACCTAAAGCAATTTACAGATTCAATGCAATCCCGATCAAATTACCAATGGCACTTTTCACAGAACTAGAATAAGAATCTTACAATGTGTATGGAAACACAAAAGACCTTGAATAGCAAAAGCAATCTTGAGTAGGAAAGATGGAGTTGATGGAATCAGGCTCCTGACTTCAAACTATACTACAGGGCCACAGTGACCAAGACAGTATGGTACTGGCACAAAAATAGAAAGGAAGATCAATGGAACAGAACAGAGAACTCAGAGGTAAAACCAAACATATATGAACAACTTATCTTTGACAAAGGAGGCAAGAATATACAATGGAAAAAAGACAGCCTCTTCAATAAGTGGTGCTGGGAAAATTGGACAGCTACATGTAAAAGAATGAAATTAGAACAATTCTAACACCATACACAAAAATAAACTCCAAATGGATTAAAGACCTACATGTAAGGCCAGACACTATAAAACTGCTAGAGGAAAACATAGGCAGAACACTATGGCATACATCAAAGCAAGATACTTTTGGACCCACCTCCTAGAATCATGGAAATAAATTCAAGAATAAACAAATGGGACCTCATGAAACTGAAAAGCTTTTGCACAGAGAAAGAAACCATAAACAAGACAAGAAGACAACTCTCAGAATGGGAGAAAATACTTGCCAACGAAGCAACGGACAAAGAATTAACCTCCAAAATATACAAGCAGCTCATGCAGCTTAATACCAAAAAAGCAAATAACCCAATCCACAAATGGGCGAAAGACCTAAAGAGACATTTCTCCAAAGAAGACATACAGATGGCCAACAAACACATGAAAAGATGCTCAACATCACTAATCATTAGAGAAATGTAAGTCAAAGCCACAATGAGGTATCACCTCACACCAGTCAGAATGGCCATCGACAAAACATCTAGAAACAATAAATTTGGAGAGGGTGTGGAGAAAAGGGAACTCTCCTGCACTGTTGGTGGGAATGTAAGTTGGTACAGCCACTATGGAAAACATTGCGGAGTTTCCATAAAAACTTAAAAATAGAACTACCATATGACCCACAAATCCCACTACTGGGCATACACTATGAGAAAACCATAATCCCAAAAGAAACATGTACCATAATGTTCATTGCAGTACTATTTACAAGAGCCAGGACATGGAAGCAACCTAAATTCCCATCAACAGATGAATGGATCAAGAAGATGTGGCATATATATACAATGGAATTTTACTCAGCCCTAAAATGGAATGAAATGGAGCTATATGTAATGAGGTGGATAGACCAAGAGTCTGTCATACAGAGTGAAGTAAGCCAGAAAGAGAAAAACAAATACTGTTTGCTAACTCATTTATATGGAATCTAAAAAAAAACCAAAAAATGGTACTGATGAACCCAGTGACAGGTCAAGAATAAGGATGCAGATGCAGAGAAAGGACTGGACGACACGGGGTTGGGGGTGCAGGGGACGAAGGGAATCCTGGGACGAAGTGAGAGAGTAGCATAGACATATATACACTACCAACTGTAAAATAGATAGATAGTGGGATGTTGCTGTGTAAGTAAGGGAGATCAACTCAATGATGGGTGATGCCTTAGAGGGCTAGGACAGGGAGGGTAGGAGGGAGTCTCTGGAGGGAGGGGATAAGGGGATATATGTATAAATACAGGTGATTCACTTTGGTGTACCTCAAAAGCTGGTACAAGAGTGTAAAGCAATTATATTCCCATAAAGAGCTTTAAAAAAAATCATCTTTCTTTTTCTTTTTTTTTTAACTTTGTTAGCTTTCTCTCCACTGGAGACAGGCACTGGGAAAGACAGCATTGGCTGCCAGTCATGCTTTGTTTTCTACTTTTTAATCCAAGCATTCTTTTCTCTGATTCTGATTTACTTGGATGCTCTATTTTTTATTTTAAGCTACAAATATAAGCTCTTCCAGAATAAAGATACTTACTATATGTGGCCCACGAATAAATGAATAACTCTGACAGCCACTGACAGAATCTTTGGGGTCAATAAACATAGAGGCCTTGCTTCCTAGCTTCAGAGTACTTTATAATATTCTGTGGGAACTGTGGTATGTACTTTCACATCTTATAATCATGTGAAATTCAGTGTTTACCAATTCTTTTGTGTTCCAAAACTCCCTGTGGCCTAACTTGAGGCATTTTATCTGAGTCAGCAGGCATCTTATAAATAAGCTAAAACTCTGTATAACTAAGTGAGAATCACAGTCATAAAAGTATAGTTGGAAACGACCTTCAGGGGCTGTTTTATGGTAGCTTTAATGAACCTGCAATTCATTTTTAGAGACTGACCTCCTTGGTGGGGTCATCATCACCTTCTTTCTTGTAATTCAGAAGCTAATTCTTAGCATTTCCTGAGGTCACAAGTTCTTGACATTAATTTTTAATTTGGTCTCATCATTATTGCAAAAGTCCTCTTATATCACAAATGGATCAGACCACCCCTTGGTGCAAAATCCAACCTCTATGTCCATCCTTATGTCTGTTAATTTCCAGTGATCTCACGCTAATTCTAGTCCTCTTACAGCAGTGTTTCTTGGCCTTGTCTTTATTAGTGGTGCTCAATCTTAGGGTCTACCTTTCATTTTCCTAGGTTAGAAAGGAAAGGAACCAAATTCTTTTTATGTGTTGTTTAGGTAAATGCTAGTCATTGTAACAATAAACTCCAAAATTACAGTAACTTACAATAAAACTGTATTTCTCACTCTCCCAAGTCTTATGCAATTCTCTACCGTATGGTGATTCAAGGATCAGGCTCCCTCCATCTTGCAGCTCTTTCTTCCTTTACGGTCTCAGTGTTTTCTTGCTGTACTTGGCGAATGGTGAAAGAGAGGCTGGAGAAGCCACATTTGCTTCTTAGCTGCCTTGGTGCAAAAGCGGTATATGTTATTCCTACACACATTCCATTGGTGAGAGCTATTCATAAGGCCCATCAGGATGCAAGCGGATCTGGGAATGTCATTACTGGCTGGACACCTATTCCCCAATGATAACTCTACAGTATGGAAGAGGAAACACAATTATTTTATTGTGGTAGAATATACATAACATAAAAGTGATCATTTTTAGCAGTTTTAAGTGTATGGTTCCATGGAATTAAGTCCATCCACATTGTGGTGTAACCATTACCACCACCCATCTTCAGAACTTGTTTCATCTTCCTTGCTCTATACCCATCAAATAATAATTTCCCATTTCCTCCTAACTCCAGACTTTTGAAATCACCATTTTACTTTCTGTCTCTATGAATTTGGCTATTCTAGGTACTGCATACAAGTGGAATCACATGAATATTTGTCCCTTTGTGTCTGGCTTATTTCACTTAGCATAATGTTTTCAAGGTTCATGCATGTGGTAGCACATGTCAGAATTTCATTCCTTTTTAAGGCTGAATAATATTCCATTGTCTACATACACATTTTGTTCATCCATTCACCTGTCAAAGGATGCTTGGGTTGCTTTAACCTTCTGGCTATTGTGATTGATATTATAAACATGGGTAGACAAATATCTCTTGGAGTCCCTGCTTTCAATTTTTTTTAAAGTGTATACCCAGAAGTGGAATTGCTGGATCATATGGTAATTCTATTTTTTACTTTTTGAGGAACTGTCATACTGTTTTCCATAGTGGCTACACTTTTTTACAATGTGGAAGCACACTATTGGTGTGATTAATGTGTAATTTTTTCTTTCTCCAAATCTCCTCACATATCCAGCATCACCATAACTTACCTTTACTCCATTCATTTCCCTCAGGTATTTAATTTGTGAAAGTTAGGTACTCGTGAATTAGTAGATTATCCAGTCTAACCACATCAAATGTGGGACATGTGCTTTTAGGAGGAGGGTCTCAAGTGCTCAGAGGTTAAGAATTTCCTTGGTTGGGAAAAAGATTCTTAACAGAAGAGCCTTCAGCTTTACCCCTGTTGTACTAGGGAATGCTACCCCTACTTAATTAGTGCTGGGTCTCTAGGGAAAAAATAATTATTTGTCAACAACGCAGTGACTAAATCATACTTCTTAAACCTCCCCACTTTAAAGTTTTAATTAATATTGTTTCTCCTGCTTGAACAGTTGTCAAATTCATGTCTCATTTTGTTTCTTATTATTTCAGACCAGCCATGCTAATTTAAACAATTAATGAAGAGTAGCAGTTGACACCTATAAGAAATGTCAACTCACTAGTCCCCAGGAAAGCTGGAGTCAGAAAAATGATGGTGCCCTCAGACACAATCACTCCCAGTCTCTCTTTACCCTGCCCTGTCCCTTAACTTCACACTGGCCTGTGGGGCACTTGAAAGACCTTTTGTCCACAAGGTCAGCAAGAGGCAAGACCACCCTGACCTTCCAGTTATCAGTTGGAGCAGACTTTTGATTCTGGCCCCAGTGCTACCCACCATTACCTAAGGAAGTGATCAGTGATACTCACTTCCCCTCTGGGAATCAGCTCTTTCACTTGCAAATTGAAAGAGGTAAATCATACTGGGAATTGAATTAGATTACCTTGTAGGCTTCTCCAAACTCCAAAAAAGTCTATGAGCCTCTGCTTTCCTTGGCAATTTGAGGTTCTGTGTAATGTCTTCCATACCTTTTATCAAAGCTAAGGAGACATTTACCAGCAGGAGGATATTTTTCCTCACCCACAGATTTATTTGTGATCAAAATGTTTGAGGATTATTGTGTTCTTACATGGCAATACACAATCAAACACCAGATGCTCAGCATTCAAAACAAAAACGGCAGCTGAACAATTTGATCTCTTCCATCTGATAAACTCTCATAACGAAGAGGCTGGCATAGATCCCTCAGTGGTGGCTCAGCCTGGGCTCCCCTCACAAAGGCTGCTTTGGCCCCATGCAGGGAGCCATCTCTGAAGTTGTGCAAGCAGTTGGTGAGCTGCCTGCACACCCTTGCAGCCACATTTGAGATATGGAATTCTCAATAATGGGGACAGGAGTGACAGAAGTTTTGTTTATTTAGCTACAAACTGCAGGCACTGAAGCACTAGCAACCAATGACCAGAGAATAAGAAGAAAGGGAAATGGATGACACCAGAGAAGCCTGTGAGACACTATCAGATGTTTCCTCCAATGCTTTTAAGTGGAATTATACAAATGAGATTGAAACTGTTTTACAGAAGGCCAAAAATGACAATACGTTCACAAAGAAGAGGAATGTCATAAAATCATCTCCATCTATATGGAAAAAAGGTATCTATTTCTTCTGCCACAAAAGTGCAACCATGGGGAGACTTCCCTGGTGGTCCAGTGGTAAGACTCCATACTCCCAATGCAGGGGGCCTGGGTTCAATCCCTGGTCAGGGAAATAGATCCCACATGCATGTTGCAACTAAGAGTCCACATGCTGCAACTAAAGATCCCTGTGCTGCGACTAAGACCTGGAGCAGCCTAAATAAATACATAAATATTAAAAAAAAAAGTGCAACCATGTTTCTTGACATTTTTAGCAAGTGTAATTTGTATATGAGTATACACTATTTATTGCTAACCTCATCTTTAGACTCTTTCCAGGAGTTAGAAAATGGGTGTCCTCTGATGTGATAAACAGCCCATATGAAAAATTGCCCCAGTTTTGTTTCCCTCTCCCTCACTTTTTTCAGGTCCTCTCCTCTCCAGGGTGCTGGGTGCTTCATAGCGGTGCTTAAGGTCCTCTAACAACAAACAAGAATGTTTCCTATAGTGATTCACACTGGTATTTTACTGACTTCCTGCTTTTCACTTGCAGGAGCTCTTGCATTTGAAAAGAGAATGTTGTTTGTAGGAACAATGCCTTAACTATAGAAATAGGTCTCAAATAATAGCATTTCAGCTATAAAGGCACCTGTCTTCTTTATGTTTGAGAGCAGAAGAAGCTGAGAGTCACTTCGCTTAGGTGACTATTCTACTTAAAATTCATGCATCTTATACTGCACACATAGCATTATCTTCTCTGTTAACTTCATTATTCCTATGGTCTGTGTTCAGGGCTAAATTAGGCTGATATCATAAATCTCAGCTGGTGGTTGACTGTCATGCTCATTTTGTGGAGTCACCCCCTAATGAGTGAGATCTGGTGTGATTTGTCTGGAAATATGGCTTTGTGAAACTCCTCCATCAGCCTTCATTTTCCTGCTCATCAGCCTCGGCAGATAATTCCGCAGTCTTTTAATCACTTTAGGGTGAACTCTCGGCACTGAGCAACGCCTTCACACCTTTACAGCTACAGGATTCCATGGCCCACAGAGATACATGTGAGGGAAGTCTGACTCAGTTTGTTTGAAAAATAACTTTTCTGATACACAAAATTGATGTAATTCTACTCACACCAGGAACAAGTGGCAAAATTAATGACAAATTACCTCTCAGCTTTTATTTCTATCTGCCTGTGCCTGAATATTCAGAGTCATTTAACAATTGTTTTGAACTGAACAGATCAGGGGGGACACTGAGGATGCACTGTGCTTTTCAAAGGGATAAGAAAATCTGGTTTGGAAGAGTTTTCATGGGGCCTTCTCCAGATGAATTACCTCTGGGGCTGGTGCTGGGGTATGCAGTATAAGAAGGGGTAAGATGAAGATGGCAGAGTTAGAATTGCCTTGGTGATTAACTTTCCATCTGAGCCGGTCCCCCTAGCCATGTGAATACATCAGATTCCTAGTCACTCTGTGCATCAGTTTTCTTTCTTTCTTTTTTTTCTTTTCTACTACAGTTAATTAGAAGATATTGAATTTAGTTACCTCTGCCATACAGTAGGACCTTGTTGTTTATTTTATATACAGATTTGTCTTTCTTTTTCTCTTTATCTTTCTGTCTGACTTACTTCACTTAGTGTGGTAATCTCTAGGTCTGTCCATGTTGCTGCAAATGGCATTGTTTCATTCTTTTTTTTATGGCTGAATAGTATTCCATTGTATATACATACCACATCTTCTATATCCATCCACTGTGCGTGGACATTTAAGTTGCTTCTATGTCATGGCTATTGTAAATAGTGCTGCTGTGAACATTGGGGTGCATGTGTCTTTTTGAACTAGACTTCTCTCTGGATGTATGCCCAGGGGTGAGATTGCAGGATCATATGGTAACTGTACTTTTAGTTTTTTAAGGAACCTCCATACTGGCTCCAAAAATTTACATTCCCACCAACAGTGCAGGAGGGTTCCCTTTTCTCCACACCCTCTTCAGCATTTATTATTGGTAGAATTTTTGATGATGGCCATTCTGACCAGTGTGAGGTCATACCTCACTGTAGTTTTGATTTGCATTTCTCTAATAATTAGTGATGTTGAGCATCTTTTCATATGCTTATTGTCCATCTATATGTCTTCTTTGGAGAAATGCCTATTTAGGTCTTCTGCCCATTTGTGATTGGGTTGTTACTTTTTTTGTCATTGAGTTGTATGACCTGTTTATATATTTGGGAAATTAAGTTCTTGTTGATTGCATCATTTGCAAATATTTTCTCCCAGCTGATGTCATATTTTTTTTTTGTTTGTTTTTTTGGTTATGGTTTCCTTTGCTGTGCAAAAGCTTGTAAGTTTGATTAGGCCCTATTTTTTTGTTGTTGCTTTTATTTCCTTTGCTTTGGGAGACTGACATAAGGAAATATTGATACACAATTTATGTCAGAGAATGTTCTGCCTATGTTCTCTTCTAGGAGTTTTATGGGGTCATGTCTTATATTTAAATCTTTAAGCCATTTGAGTTTATTTTTGTGTACAGTGTGAGGGAGTGTTCTGACTTCACTGATTTACTTGTGGCTGTCCAGCTTTCCTAACACCACTTGCTGAAGTGACTCTCTTTTCTCCATTGTATATTCTTGCATCTTTTGTCAAAGATTAATTGACAATAGGCGTATGGGGTTATTTCTGGGCTCTCTATTTTGTTTCATTTAAACATGTGTCTTTTTTTGTGCCAATACCATGCTTTTTTTTTTCTTTTGAATCATTTAAAAAATTTATCTATTTGTTTATTTAATTTATTTATTTTTGGCTGTGTCAGGTCTTCATTGCAGCATGCAGGATCTTTTGTTGCAGGCTCTTAGCTGTGGCACATGGGCTTCTCTCTAGTTGTGGTGTACAGGTTTTCTTTTCTCTATTTGTTGGCATGTGGGCCACAGGGCACATGGGTCCTGTAGTTTGGGCATGGGGGCTCTCTATTTGAGGTGCATGGGCTCAGCAGCTGTGGCATGTGGTCTTAGTTTCCTGACCAGAGATCAAACCTACGTCCCCTGCATTGCAGGATGGATTCTTTATCACTGGACCACCAGGGAAGTCCCCACACTCTTTTGATTACTGTAGTTTTGTAGTATTGTCTGAAGTCTGGGAGTGTTATGCCTCCAGCTTTGTTCTTTTTCCTCAGGATTGCTTTGCCAATTCTGGTTGTTTAATGATTCCATATAAATTTTAGGCTTATTTTTTCTAGTTCTGTGATAAATGTCATGAGTAATTTGGTAGGGACCATATTAAATCTCTTGATTGATTTGGGTAGTATGGACATTTTAACAATATTACTTATTCCAGTCTAAGAGCATGGGATATCTTTCCATTTCTTCTTAAATCACCTTCAGTCTTCTTTATCAATGTCTTACAGTTCTCAGCATATAAGACTTTCACCTCTTTGGTCAGGTTTATTCCTAAGTATTTTATTCTTTTTGATGTAATAGTAAATGAGATTGTTTCCTTAATTTCTCTTTCTGATAGTTTGTTGTTAGTGTATAGAAATGCAACAGATTTTTATATATTAATTTTGTATCCTGCAGATTTAGTGAATTCATTGATGAGCTCTAGTAGTTTTCTGGTGGTGTCTTTAGGATTTTCTACATACAGTATCATGTCATTTGCAAACAGTGGAAGTTTTACTTCTTTCTTTCCAATCTGGATTCCTTTTGTTTCCTTTTCTTGTCTGATTGCTGTGACTAGGACTTCCAATACTATATTGAATAAAAGTGGTGAGAGTGGGAATCCTTGTCTTGTTCCTGATCTTAGAGGAAATGCTTTCCATTTTTCATTATTGAGTGTAATGTTAGCTGTGGGTTTGTCATACATGGCCTTTATTATGTTGGTGTAGGTTCCCCCTATGCCCACTTTCTGGAGAATTTTTATCACAAATGGATATTGGATTTTGTCAAAAGCTTTTTCTACATTTATTGAGATGATCCCATGGTTTTTATCTTTCAATTTGTTAATGTGGTGTATCACATTGATTGACTTGTGAATACTGAAAAATCCTTGGATCCCAGGGATAAAACACTCTTGATCATGGTGTATGATCCTTTTTATGCATCATTTGATTCTGTTTGCTAATGTTTTGTTGAGGATTTTTGCATCTATGTTCATCATTGATATTAGCCTGTAATTTTCTTTTTTGTGGTATCACTTCCTGGTTTTGGTATTGGGATGAGGCTGGCCTTTTAGAATGAGTTCAGGAGCATTTTTCCTCTGCAATTTTGTGGAATATTTTGGAAGGATAGGCATTAACTCTTCTATAAATATTTGGTAGGTTTCATCTGTGAAGCCATATGGTATTGGACTTTTGTTTGTTGGGAGTTTTAAAAAAAATATTGATTCAATTTCATTACTAGTAATTGGTCTGTTCATATTTTCTATGTCTTCCTGGTTCAATCTTGGGAGGTTGTACATTTCTAGGAATTTGTCCATTTCTGTTAGGTTGTGCATTTTATTGCATATAGTTGTTTGTAGTAGTCTCTTATGATCCTTTGCATTTCTGTTGTGTCAGTTGTAACTTCTCCTTTTTCATTTCTGATTTTTCATTTCCCTTTTTTATTGATGAGTCTGGCTAAAGGTTTATCAATTTTGTTTATCTTTTCAAAGAACCAGATCTTAGTTTTATTGATTTTTCTCTCTTGTTTTTGTGTCTTTTTTGGTCTCTATTTCATTTATTTCTACTCAGATATTTATGATTTCTTTCCTTCTGCTAACTTTGGATTTTGGTCTTCTTTTTCTAGTTCCTTCAGGTATAAGGTTAGGTTGTTTATTTGAGATTTGTCTCTTTTCCTGAGGTAAGCTTGTAGTGCTATAAACTTCCCTCTTAGAACTGCTTTTGCTGTGTCCCATAGGTTTTGATTCATCATGTTTTCATTTTCACTTGTCTCCAGATTTTTTTAATTTCCTCTTTAATTTCTTCAGTGATTGCTTGGTATTTTAGAAGTGTATTATTTAGCCTCTATGTGTTTGTGATTTTTTGCAGTTTTTTTTCCTTGTAGTTGACTTCTAATCTCATAGCATTGTGGTCAGACAAGATGCTTGATGTGATTTCAATTTTCTTAAATGTATCAAGGCTTGTTTTGTAGCCTACTATGTGATCTATCCTGGAAAACATTCCATGTGCACTTGAAAAGATTGTGTATTTTGCTGCTTTTGGATGGACTGCTCTCTCTATATATATCTATTAAGTCCATATGGTTTAATGTATCATTTAAGGCTAGAGTTTCCTTATTGGTTTTATGTCTGGATAGTATGTCCATGGGTATAAGTGAGGTGATAAAGTCCCTAACTATTATTGTGTCATCGTCAATTTCTCCCTTTGTGTTTGTTAATATTTGCTTTATGTATTTAGGTGCTCCTATGTAGGGTGCATATATATTTACAATTGTTATATCCTCTTCTTGGATTGATCCCTTAATCATTATGTAGTTTCTTTCTTTGTCTCTTGTTACAATCTTTATGTTAAAGTCTATTTTATCTAAGTTTTGTTTTCCTGAGTTTCTTTTGGTTTCCATTTGCAAGGAATACATTTTCTACATTCTTTCACTTTCCATCTGAGTGTGTTTTTAGATCTGAAGTGAGTCTCTTGTATGCAGCATATTTACAGGTCTTGTTTTTGTATCCATTCATGTGCCTCAGTTTTCTTATCCTAAAAGGGGACTTTCTCTTAAAATTAATAAAGTTAAAGAGAAGAATAAGGGTTTAGAACTCCCCAGAATGTATCACTTTTGAATGAGGGTTATTTTGAGCTAAAGGCTATTGAGACCCTGTGAGTTCAAGAGAAACTACTGCCCCTCCCATAGCTACTTAGTAGAATTTAAATTGGGATTGGGGATTTTTCCCTGAACAGACTTATTACTGGAGATAAATTTTATCTAAGTGCCCTCATTTATATGGAAGGGCAGACATCTAAGTACCAACCATCTTCTCTTCTTCCTATCATCCTTATCATTCCTGTCCTTGGAAGCCCTAGGTCCTTATCTCATTCCTTAGCTCAGGATGGCATATATTCCTCATTTTATCTTTCTGTTTCTGAACCTCTCATGTATGTGGTTTGGTACATATGAAATTAAATTTGATTTTATTCTGTTAATATGTCTTATGTTAATTTAATTCTTAGACCAGCCAGAAGAAACTACAAGTGTAGAATAAAGTCTTCCTGACGGAAGCTCTCACTCCATGAGTGTGAAGGGTCAGTACACTGGACACCAGAGCCAAGGAGATGTTGGCATTATTTCTACCTCTGTCTATAAATCCCCTTCATTCTTTTCCAGTTTGTGTTCTTTTCAGTCAAATTTAGATCACGGGTTGTCTTTAAACTGGGATTAGCATAAATCAATATTCTTTGAAATTCTCACTAAATGATAGACACCCTGGAGCATCTCTCAATGTTTAATAGATGTCAAATACTGGTAATATGCTGTTACTAAAAATGTTAGTTTCCTGAAGTGACTCAGAGTTGACTTATTTTTCCTTCTGTACAGAGAAATCTATTTCCCTGTACAATGGCACCCTAGAAAGATGTGGATTGGTGAGTAATTTAATAATTGTACAAAAACATTTTGCTCTTCAACACAGCATACAAAAATGGAATAACATTTTAGTTTAAAATAAAATTTATCATATTAATTTTTCCCATTTATTCTCATGCTTTCAAAGGTCAGAAAGAAAACTGAAATTCTCTTGATCAATGTGTAAAAACCAGAGTTTATTAAAAAGAGTCTCTCTCTATATATATGTATTAAAACAGCCTAAAAATATATATGCATATGTGTATATATATATATATATCTCCAGTTTACTCCATAGAACAAGAGCTGGAGGCTTTACCTAGAGTTGAGCTCTGAATTTTACTCATGGCTATGATAAGGGCACCTGATAATCTGTTCTTATCAGATGTTAACATTGGAGTGACATCTGGTGAAAAATTGCTATAATTGGTAATCTGAACTGTTGAAAAGAAAATCACAGTCCCCAAATGGCATCACTCATGCTTCTAGAAACCCATGATACCAAACCTAGATTTAATACCTGATCTAACTGCAGTTTCAACCTCTCCCAGAAATTTAATCTTAATCAACCAGTCTGAAATTTTCTGGTCAAGCACCAGTAGGGTAGTCTGTCACAGGGGCCTTCTCCATCCCCAGGAAGAAGAAGAGGCATGTGCACAAGAAAACCCTTGGTCTTCCCTCCCCTCCCAAAAGATGTCCTGGTCTAAAAAGAATAAATTTTCTTTTGCTAATAGTTCCCTTGCCCCACCCTTCTTCCTATAAAAGCCTTCCATTTTTTACAACTCTTCTGAGCACTGTTCTAGTTGCTACATAGGATGCTGCACCATTCATGAACAGTTGAATAAAGCTAATTAGATTCTCAAATTTACTTGGCTGAATTTTGTTTTTTGACAGAACCAGTTGAAAATATTTCTACAAGAAGGGGTATTATAGGTTAAACCTGAAGAATACATATGGCTTTATGATTATTTTGGTAGTATGTAATTCTACATTTAGAACATATAATAGCTAATTGAAAGATTTAAGATTTGGTTTTCTCACTCTCTCCAAAAGCAATTTGGATAATTGAGGAAAGCTCAGGATTCATGTCACTGAATCTAGATTTGAGCCTTGGTACTATGATTTACTCATTGTATAAATGAGAACAGAATAGGTTTTATTCCCTGTAACTTGAGATAAAATTAGCTTATTCCATCCTTCTTATCTTTCAGGGCTATTGTGATGTTCAAAAAAGATAACATGATATTCTTTGTAAATTGCAAAGGATTTTGCCAATGATAGATTCTATTCATCAATGACATAAGTGTAAGGAAATAGTAGGCTTATGATGGAAATAAAAAATAAGGAATGAAGGAAAGTGAAATGTATTTTTGCGTGGCCACTGTGTAATGGACATTTTAGAATTTTTTAGCACATTTAATTCTTCCTACACTATGAATGAAATGATAAGCAGTCCCTCAGTTTCCAAATGAGAAAACCAAAGTCAGAGAGTTTAAGATCACACAGCTACGGAGAGAAAAAGATGGCGGCGAAGTAGAGGAATTGGAATGCATTCCTCTCCACAGATGCATTGGGAATGCACCAAAGGATGCAATAATTCCCATAGAGAACCAGCTGAACACCAGCAGACAGCCTCGGACACCAGAAAGGACCTCAAGGATCCCAACATAACCAGTAGGGAGGCATCTATGATGGCTCAAAGAGGGTGAAGCAGCAGATCTGTGGCAGATGGGAGGGAGTGAGAAACATATGGAGGGTCCGCACCACAGCTCAGCGTTCCCAGACCTAGACGTCGATCCACAGCTGAACAGAGGATCTGGGAGCGGGAGTGTAGGAACCGGTGAGCTGGTTCAGTGTGAGAAAAATTGTTGCCAGTAAGGTGATGGACCGAGAGGACAGGAGGGAAGAGGTCCGTGGTGAGGATTGCACGTCCCTGAGAGCTGCCTGGCCATGATGGCAGCTGGATGCTGCAGGCTCACAGGTGGTGGGGTGGAGCTGTGGGGGTAGCCTCTCTCTCTCTTTTGGCACCTTAGCAACAGGCAGTGGAGAGACGCCCTGTGGGCCACCTAAGGTGTTCAGGGATAACAAGTACCCTCAGGCATTTGGGCGGGGCAGGATTAAAACCCCTTGGAACACCCACAGCAGGGATGCTGCCGAGAAAAAAAAAAAAACCAAGAGAAGTCCAACTCTAAGACTTTCTGTTTACACCTGAGCCACCGGCGTCCCTCTGCAACAGGCACCTCCAAGCCCGACTGAAACAACAGTGCACCACTGCTCACTCACTCCCAGAGGAAGGAGCCACTATTGTACCCTATCCCTCCCCACACACCGACGCTTACAGACCAACAATAAAGGAAGCTCTGCTGGTCACAGAATAATGCAAAAAAAACCCAAGGTGAGTAGAAGGACACTTACAGCTGAGACTCTAAGGAAACAGAAATATTAGTATCAATCCTATTGAACTGGTCCATTCTGGGATCAGTTCTGGATTTTTTTTTTCTCTCTCTCTCTCTCCCTTTTTTCCTTTATTAAATATGATCTTAGTCCTAAGGGATCTACAATTTTTATAACATAAATTTTTTAATGATATTTTTTATTCTATTTTTATTTTTTGGCCTTTTTAGATACTTCTATATCTAGCTAAGTTTTTGGTAGTACAGACAATATATCTCTCATACTTTCCTATCATCCCTATCTTTTATACATTTCTATTCCTTTCTTTTTATTTGCATATTTCCAAACACACTATGTTCTTCTGTTCCCCTTTCTTCCAGCCATTTAAAGTTTATTTTATCTTAACATACTTATCAGCAACACTATCGGTCTGCTCAGACTCCTTGCTCTATTCTCCAGATGACGCACCACCTTGGTATTTAATATTAGGTTTTTGTCTTTATCTTAGTTCTTAGTAAAATTGTCTAATTTCATTCTGAAAATCTTCATTCTGTCTGGTGGTACTCTAGCTCTTTTCTGTATTTGATCCTAGCTTACAAAATCTCCCTGGATTAGTGTTTGTATGTGTAAGGTGTTATTTGTTTGTTTGCTTTTGCTTTTGTCTCTGATTTGTTCTGTTTCAGTTGTCAATTTTTGTTGGGTTTCTCTTTGAATATCTGAGAGCACACTGGGGTTCAGTCAGGTCTTTCTAGAGCCTTATGTCCTAATGGATTCAGTAATTGTGTGTCTTATATATGTATGTGTTTCCTAGACTTAGTATTTGTTTAATCCAATACTTGGACATTAGTCTGAGGCTTGGACAGTCTTCTATAAACACCTCTATCACCAGGACAAGCAACCCCAAAAGTTTGGACTACCATGAGGAAACAAAGAAACACCATGCAGGCAAAGGAGCAGGAAAAAAACCCACAAAACCAAATAAATGAGGAGGAAATAGGAAAAATGCCTGAAAAAGAATTCAGAGTAATGATAGTAAAAATGATACAAAATCTTGATAACAAAATAGAGAAAGTACAAGAAACAGTTCATAAGAACTCAGAAAAACAAACAGCAATGGATAACAAAATAACTGAAATTAAAAATACTCTAGATGCTATAACCAGCAGAATGACTGAGGCAGAAGAACGAATAAGTGAGTTGGAAGATAGAATGGGGGAAATAACTGCCACAGAGCAGGAAAAAGAAAAAAGATAAAAAAGAATAGAAGACAGTCTCAGAGACCTCAGTGATAGCATTAAGTGTACCAACATTCGAATTATAGGCATCCCAGAAGAAGAAGAAAACAAGAAAGGGCCTGAGAAAATATTGGAAGAGGTTATAGTGGAAAACTTCCCCACTATGGGAAAGGAAATAATTAATCAAGTCCAAGAAGCGCAAAGAGTCCCATACAGAATAAACCCAAGGAGAAATACACCAAGGCACATACTAATCAAACTAATGACAACTAAACACAAAGAAAAAATATTAAAAGCAGCAAGAGAAAAGCAACAAATAACATATAAGGGAAAACCCATAAGGATAACAACTGACCTTTCTACAGAAACTCTGCAGGCCAGAAGGGAATGGCAGGATATACTGAAAGTCCTGAAAGAGAGAAACCTACAGCCAAGAATACTCTACCCAGCAAGAATCTCATTCAGATTTGAAGGAGAAATCAAAAGCTTTCCAGACAAGCAAAAGTTAAGAGAATTCATCACCACCAAACCAGCCTTACAACAAGTGCTAAAGGAACTTCTCTAAGTAGGAAACACAAGAAAAGGAAAACACCTACAAATACAAACCCAAAACAATTAAGAAATTGGTCATTGGAACACACATGTCAATAATCACCTTAAATGTAAATGGATTAAATGCTCCAACCAAAAGACACAGACTGGCTGAATGGATACAAAAACAAGACCCTTCTAGATGCTGCCTACAAGAAACCCACTTCAGATCAAGGGATACATATAGACTGAAAGTAAAGGGATGGAAAAAGATATTCCATGCAAATGGAAGTCAAAAGAAAGCTGGAGTAGCAATACTCATATCAGACATGTTAGACTTGAAAGTAAAGACTAAAAAGAGACAAGGAAGGACACTACATAATGATCAAGGGATCCATTCAAGAAGAACATATCACAATGGTAAATATCTATGCCCCCAACATAGGATCACCTCAATACATAAGGCAAATGCTAACAGCCATAAAAGGGGACATCGACAGTAACACAATAATAGTAGTAGGCTTAAACGCCCCACTTACATCAATGGACAGATCATCCAAACAGAAAATAAGTAAAGACACATAAGCTTTAAATGACACATTAGACCATCTTGACTTAATTGATATTTATAGGACATTCCCTTCAAAAACGACAGAATACACTTTCTTCTCAAATGCACATGGAACATTTTCCAGGATAGATCACATCTTGGGTCACAAATCAAACCTCGGCAAATTCAAGAAAATTGCAATCATATGAAGCATCTTCTCAGACCACAACACCATGAGACTAGATATCAATTACAGGAAAAAAACTGCAAAAAATACAAACACATGTAGGCTAAACAATTCACTCTTAAACAACCAAGAAATCACTAAAGAAATCAAAGAGGAAATCAAAAAATATCTATAAACATGACAATGAAAACACAACAACCCAAAACCTATGGGATGCAGCAAAAGCAGTTCTAAGAGGGAAGTTTGTAGCAATACAGTCCTACCTTAAGAAACAAGAAAATTATTGAATAAACAACCTAACCTTACACCTAAAACAATTAGAAAAAGAACAAAGAAACCCCAAAGTGAGCAGAAGGAAAGAAATCATAAAGATCAGAGCTGAAATAAATGAAAAAGAAAGAAAGGAAGCCATAGCAAAAATTAATAAAACTAATAGCTGGTTCTTTGAGAAGATTAACAAAATTGATAAACCATTAGCCAGACTCATCAAGAAAAAAAGGGAGAAGATGCAAATCAATAGAATTCAAAATGAAAAAGGTGAGGTAACAAGAGACACCTCAGAAATACAAACGATCATGAGAGACTACTACAAGCAACTATACGCCAATAAATTGGATAACCTGGAAGTAATGGATAATTTCTTAGAAAAATACAATCTTCCAAGACTGAACCAGGAAGAAATAGAAACTATGAACAAACCAATCACAAGTACAGAAATTGAGGCAGTGATTAAAAATCTCCCAACAAAGAAAAGCCCAGGACCAGATGGGTTCACAGGTGAATTCTATCAAACATTTAGAGTAGAGCTAACACCTATCCTTCTCAAACTCTTCCAAAATATCGCAGAAGGTGGAACACTCCCAAACTCATTCTATGAGGCCACCATCACCCTGATACCAAAACCAGGCAAAGATGTCACAAAGAAAGAAAATTACAGAGCAATATCACTGATGAATATAGATGCAAAAATCCTCAACAAGATACTAGCTAACAGACTCCAACAGCACATTAAAAACATCATACACCATGATCCAGTGAGGTTTATCCCTGGGATGCAAGGATTCTTCAATATACGCAAATCAATCAATGTGATATATCATATGAACAAATTGAAGGATAAAAACCATATGTTCATCTCAATAGATGCAGAAAAAGCTTTTGACAAAGTTCAACATCCATTTATGATAAAAACTCTCCAGAAAATGGGCATAGAAGGAAATTACCTCAACATAATAAAAGCCATATATGAGAAACCAAAAGCCATCATCGTTCTCAATGGGGAAAAACTGGAAGAATTCCCTCTAAGAACAGGAACAAGACAAGGGTGTCCATTCTCACCACTATTATTCAACATAGTTTTGGAAGTTTTAGCCACAGCAATCAGAGAAGAAAAAGAAATAAAAGGAATCCAAATTGGAAAAGAAGAAGTAAAATTGTCCCTCTTTGCAGATGACATGATATTATATATAGAAAACTCTAAAGACTCTACCAGAAAACTGCTAGCACTAATTGATGAGTTTAGTAAAGTAGCAGGATACAAAATTAATGCACAGAAATCTCTTGCATTCCTATACACTAACAATGGAAGAGCAGAAAGAGAAATTAAGGAAACTCTCCCATTCACTATTGCAACCAAAAGAATAAAATACCCTGGAATAAACCTGCCTAAGGAGGCAAAAGATCTGTATGCAGAAAACTTTAAGACACTGAAGAAAGAAATCAAAGACGAACCAAACAGATGGAGGCACATACCATGTTCCTGGATTGGAAGAATCAACATCGTGAAAATGACTGTACTACCCAAAGCAATTTACAGATTCAATGCAATCCCCATCAAATTACCAATGGCATTTTTCACAGAACTAGAGCAAGAAATCTTACGATTTGTATGCAAATGCAAAAGACCCCAAATAGCCAAAGCAATCTTGAGAAGGAAAAATGGAGTTGGTGGAATCAGGCTTCCTGACTTCAAAGTATACTACAAGGCCATAGTGATCAAGATAGTATGGTATTGGCACAAAAATAGAAAGGAAGATTAATGGAATAGAATAGAGAATGCAGAAGTAAGCCCAAACACATATGGGCACCTTATCTTTGACAAAGGAGGCACGAGTATACAATGGAAAAAAGACAGCCTCTTCAATAAGTGGTGCTGGGAAAATTGGACAGCAACATGTCAAAGAATGAAATTAGAACGCTTCCTAACACCATACACAAAAATCAACTCCAAATGGATGAAAGACCTACATGTAAGGCCAGACACTCTAAAACTCCTAGAGGAAAACATAGGCAGAACACTCTTTGACATACATCAAAGCAAGATCCTTTTTGACCCACCTCCTAGAATCATGGAAATAAAATCGAGAATCAACAAATGGGACCTCATGAAACTGAAAAGCTTTTGCACAGCAAAAGAAACCATAAACAAGACTAAAAGGCAACCCTCAGAATGGGAAAAAATAGTTGCCTATGAAACAACGGACAAAGGATTTACCTCCAAAATATACAAGCAGCTCATGCAGCTTAATACCAAAAAAGCAAAGAACCCAATCCACAAATGGGCAGAAGACCTAAAGAGACATTTCTCCAAAGAAGACATACAGATGGCCAACAAACACATGAAAAGATGCTCAACATCACTCATCATCAGAGAAATGCAAGTCAAAGCCACAATGAGGTATCACCTCACATCAATCAGAATGGCCATCATCACAAAATATGGAAACAACAAATGCTGGAGAGGGTGTGGAGAAAAGGGAACTCTCCTGCACTGTTGGTGGGAATGTAAGTTGGTACAGCCACTATGGAAAACAGTTTGGAGGTTCCTTAAAAATCTGCAAATAGAACTACCATATCATCCAGTAATCCCTCTTCTGGGCGTATACCCAAAGAAAACCATAATCCCCAAAGAAACATGTACCATAATGTTTATTGCAGCACTATTTACAATAGCCAGGACATGGAAGCAACCTAAATGCCCATCAACAAATGAATGGATACAGAAGATGTGGCATATATACACAATGGAATATTACTCAGCTATAAAAAGGGATGAGATGGAGTTATGTGTAATGAGGTGGATAGACCAAGAGTCTGTCATACAGAGTGAAGTAAGTCAGAAAGAGAAAAACAAATATTGTATGCTAACTCACATATATGGAATCTAAAAATGGTATTGATGAACTCAGTGACAAGAACAAGGACGCAGATGCAGAAAATGGACTGGAGAACTCGAGGTTTGGGGGTCCGGGGTTGTGAAGGGGAAGCTGAGATGAAGAGAGAGAGTAGCATAGACATATATATAGTACCAGCTGTTAAATAGATAGCCAGTGGGAAGTTGTTGTATAAGAAAGGGAGTCCAACTCGAGGATGGAAGATGCCTTAGAGGACTGGAACAGGGAGGGTGGGGGGGACTTGAGAGATGGTGGGGGGGGGAGTTGAGAGAGGGAGGGAATATGGGGTTATGTGTATAAAAACAGATGATTGAACTTGGTGTATCCCCCCAAAAATAATAAATAAATTAAAAAAAGAAAAGAAAAGAAAAAAAAAAAAAAGATCACACAGCTAGTAAGCACTGGAGTTAGTGCTTCTTTCATTATACAATCTGTTTTTCCGGGCAGAACATTTTTCCTCTTTCAAACACAGCTCTGTGATCAACAGGCTGATATGCATATTTGTTTACTCATTTGTTCAATAAATATTTATTCTCCATTGAAACTAATAAATCATTGTTTGGTTCTTTTGAGGAAATAGAAATTAATAAAACACAATCCTTGTGCATATGGAGTTAAAGTCCACTCTCTCCAGTCAATTCTTGGCTTTCCTTGCTAATAGAAGAATGAAGAATAATTAAAAACACTGGGAAATAGATGTTCTGTAAGCTGATTCTCAAAGAAGGATGAAGTTCTTGAATTTGCTTCAGTTTCTAATCAGTTAAGAGCCAAGCAGGGACTTCCCTCGTGGCGCAGTGGTTAAGAATCTGCCTGCCAATGCAGGGGACATTGGTTCAATACCTGGTTTGGGAAGATCCCACATGCTGCAGAGCAACTAAGCCAATGTGCCACAACTATTGAAGCCCACTTACCCTAGAGCCTATGCTCTGCAACAAGAGAAGCCACCACATTGAGAAGCGTGCATGCTGCAATGAGAAGCTTGTGTGCTTCAGTGAAGAGTAGCCCCCACTCGCCACAACTAGAGAAAGCCAGTGTGCAGCAATGAAGACCCAATGAAGACCTGATGCATCCAATATAAACAAACAAATAAATAAATAAAATAAAATCTGATGGTCTTTAAAAAAAGAATTACTTAAAAAATTTTTTAAAGAATTCTTTTTTTTAACATTTTATTTATTTATTTGTTTGTTTATTTTTGGCTGTATTGGCTCTGTGTTGCTGTGCACGGGCTTTCTCTAGTCGTGGCGAGTGGGGGCTACTCTTCCTTGCAGTGCGCAGGCTTCTCGTTGTGGTGGCTTCTCTTTTTGCGGGGCACAGGCTCTATGCACACAGGCTTCAGGAGTTGTGGCACTTGGGCTCAGTAGTTGTGGCTCACAGGCTCTAGAGCTCAGGCTCAGTAGTTGTGGTGTATGGGCTTAGTTGCTTCTCAGCATGTGGGATCTTTCCAGACCAGGGATTGAACCCATGTCCTCTGCATTGTCAGGCAGATTCTTAAGCACTGTGCCACCAGACAAGTCCAAAAGAATTATTTAAAAAAAAGAGCCAAGCAGAAACCTTTGTTGATTTTTGGTTGAAAAAGGAAAATAAATCACCATATTCTCTTTGTTTGGTAACTGGAGTACTAAGACTGTAAACAGAGTTGTCGAGAGTGCTGCCTGTGGATTCAGAAAGCTCTGTGTTCAAATCCAAGCTTCACTTACCAATTGTACACTTGGAAATTCACTTCTCTTCTCCAAGCTTCAACTTCATTAACCCTACAATGTACTTTTAAATGTAAAATGAGAATAAGTCCCCACCCCAAAGTTGTTAAGATGATTAAATGAATGAGTGTGTTGCGTTTGTGTGTGTGCAGGAGTGTGCATGCCTGTGTCTACATGGTGTATAACATATGTTAAGTACTTAGCACAATGCCTGTTGTTGTTTGGCAAGCAGTCCTCAAATGACAGCAATTATTATAATTATTTTGTCTTTGAGGACACTAATTATTATTCTGAATGTGAGTTTTGATTGCAGAGGGCAGCTGATCCAGATAACCTGCTTAGCAGATTGGGCTGAATCTAGGAATATTTTAGGTTTATTTATATTGGATTGTTTGCTTTATTATTTTTAACTAAATTCCTGGTAACAGTTTTCTTTGTGTTATTTTCATAAGAAGGTGTGACAGAAAGGAAATTGAGGCTAATTAAGGATTTGAATTACTTGACTTACAGGAAATTCTGTTCTGTGGCCTTTGCCTTTGAAATACTCCCTTTTCCCTGACAACTTCATTTTAATTATAGATATTATGCTCATGGAATGCTTACAGTGCATCAGACCATATTCTAAGTGATCTTCATGAATTAATTTATTCTTCTCAAACCCAATGTAGTAGGTACTAGTATTGGGTATCTATTTGGTGTGGGCCTGCTGGTACCCAGAGGAACACAAACCACAAGAACCACAAATGCTAAGTGGGGCTGTTGCTTTAGAAGACCTGGAGGAGGATCCGTTTTACAGATGAGGGTGCTGAGGCACAGACATACTAACACCTGTCCAAGCCTGTAAGCGGTAAGGCTAGGAATGAACGTAACCAGCCTGGCTGCCAAGCCTATGTGCCCAACACCTCTGGCACAAGCCTCCCATAAAACCAACTAATTCCACTTGTTTTTTGAAATACTGAAGTCATGACTTGTCCCGGTAAGGAGACACTCAGGCACAGTGATTCGTGAGCCCTACTGGACCTGTGACAAACCAAACCTTCTCCTCAGTGGATTACAATGAAGGAAGAAGATAACTGGACTGGGAATTGGGGTCCATGAACACTGGAGTAGGGCCTAATACCAGTTTGCTGTGTGGCCTAAATAAGTGACTCTCTAATCCTCAGTTTCCTTACCTAGAAAATGAGGTATGGGGAAAGATGATCTCAAAGGACCCTCCCAGCTCTAAAAGTCAGAGCTTTTTAACTCTGTGACGTGTAAAATTAGGCAAAATTCCATGTTAGAAACAGTGTTGATTAAGGTGATTATTATAAATGGCCACTGATAAAATAGCTTATCTAAGTAGGAGAGGGAGCCAGGTGATTGTTTTGTTCTGTTTTGTTTTTCCCTTTCATAGTCGAGCACAGATCAATTCACTGTCAGCTGTTCTCTTAGGAAGAAAAGAGCTGGGTCCTGAAAGATGTGGCATACAGCAGGCAAGTTTGGATGGTGCTGGAATGAAGGTCGGAGGGCACAGATGTCTGGGGGCTTAGAGAACTTCCAGGGGGAGATGGTGAGAGCAGGTGCCCAGGGGTGGATGCTGAGAAAAGTGGTGGTGATGCTCTGCTCTTCACTTCTCAGAAGATCATCACTTTTGTGGAGTTTTCTTTCTCCAATGACTCTCATGTCTGGGCATTGACATGTTGGCCAGTCAGAATATTTCCTTGGGATTTAAAAAAAATAATTAATTAATTAATTGGCTGCATTGGGTCTTTGTTGCTGCACATGGGCTTTCTCAAGTTGTGGTAAGAGGGGGCTACTCTTCACTGTGGTGCATGGGCTTCCCATTGTGGTGGTTTCTCTTGTTGCAGAGCATGGGCTCTAGGCGTGCGGGCTTCAGTAGTTGCAGCACATGGGCTCAATAGTTGTGACTCGTGGGCTTAGCTTCTCCGCAACATGTGGGATCTTCCTGGACCAGGGATCGAACCTGTGTCCCCTGCATTGGCAGGTGGATTCTTAACAACTGCGCCACCTAGGAAGTCCTCCTTGGGATTTTTTTTTTTTTATTATTATTTTACTAAAAGGGAGAAGGGGTAACTCCTCTCTGGTGTGGTGTGAGGCACAAGACCTGTCAGCAAGCTTATTCTCCAATCTGTGGAGGAATTGAGTTTGAGAGATTAGTACTGATCTGCAGATAGAAGCATATCCTGATAATGTTAGACTCTCTGCTTCCATTTGTTCCAGAAGCCAAGCTCACACATTGACTTTTTAAAAATGTAACCATTGTTTGGACTGTCTAGGCTAAAAAAAAAAAAAAAAACCTCTCTCTGTCTAAGCTGGCTTAAGTTGGATTTCTATAACTTGAAAAAAGGAAATAATAAGAACAATTCAATTCACTGATAATTGAATTTAAATCAGTTAGACTCTGAACCCTGAATCCATAAGCCAACAGGAAGGATGTAAAATTTTATTGGTTGTTGCATTTTTCTGTTGTAAAGATGCATGGCTTTCATCAGCTTCTCCAAAGGGGGTGTGAATCAAAAAAGGATAAGAACAATTGCACCAGGGAGTTTGCAGGCAGGGGTGAGATCACTTCTGCAGGAGTTCAATAAACAGTCATTGAATGAATTCAGTACACATCAAGTAAGTGCCTGCTGAGCCTCAGATGTGGCACTAGGTTCATGAAGGACATAAGATGAATGGCATGGCCTCAAACTGAGCACATCTTGTGGGCGAGACACACGGCTAAAGTGAGACACACTGGAGTAATTTTTGTACCTGAGGCACACAGTGTGGGCCCCTGTGGGAAGCAGGAGCTGGTGGCTGAGTCTCACTAGGAGATCAGCAAGGTTGAACAAAGTGCTTTGCACACACGTACATCTCCAAAGGCTTGGCACAACATTGTTCACTTGTATAGCGTAGTGGCTGGGAACTCAGACCTTGGCATCAGCCAACTGGGTTCAAATCCTCCCCAATCTACTTACTAGGTGTGGGGCCTTGAACCTGGCATTGCTGAGCTTGAATGATAATAGTAGCTACCCCACAGGGTAGTTGTGACAGTAAGTACAGAGTGAGGTGGATATTGCGGTGGCAGTGGTGGTGGTTTAATTGGGGGAGATGATGGAGCAGAGTCCAGGCTGAGAGAGCAGTGGGGACAAGGGCAGAGAGGCAGGGGTCTATGTGTTATGACTGGGAGCAGCAGTGTGGTTTGCTTAGAACCCAGGGTCCATCAGATGCCTTGGAGGCCAGGCTCAGGAGCTTGAGAGGCAGTTGGGGGCCATCAGAATGTCCTATGCAGAGGAATAACATGATTGGAGCTGGGAATTAGGATAAAAACTGACTTCAGTTTTAGAGAAAGAACAGCCCAGGAGAGATATGATGGGTGACATAAGGGTGTAAGGGCAGGGTTGCCTAGTTGTTAAGAGCTTAGGCTTTGGAATTAGACAAGGTTTCAATTCTTGCCTCTGTCCCTGACTATTTATTTTACTTTGGAAAACTTTCTCCCATTTTCTGAGAGTTATTCTTTAAAATGATGATGATGATGGAAACAGTACTTCACGGGATTATTGTGAGGCATAAATGAGATAATGCATGTTACAGAGTTAAAATTTTAACTGGCACAAGAAACACTTCATTTTTACTATTTTTAAAAAATTAAATATTAATTAATTTTATTGTCTGTGTTGGGTCTTTTTTTTTTTTTGCTGTGCACGGGCTTTCTTCAGTTGCGGTGAGTGGGGGCTACTCTTTGTTGTGGTGCATGGGCTCCTCATTGCCGTGGCTTCTCTTGTTGCAGAGCACAGGCTCTAGGTGTGTGGGCTTCAGTAGTTGCAGCACATGGGCTCAATAGTTGTAGCTCATGGGCTCTAAAGCACAGGCTCAGTAGTTGTGGTGCACGGGCTTAGTTGCTCCTCGGCATGTGGGATCTTCCTGGAGCAGGGATCGAACCCATGTTCCCTGCACTGGCAGGCAGATTCTTAACCACTGCACCACCTAGGAAGCCCCCATTTTTATTTATTATTATCATAATAATATTGGATAACAACGAAGAGGTATTTCTTCCAAGCCTGGATCTTTCTTGGTCCCCAGCCCACTTTCATCTCAGATCCAACAGATAGGGCTTGTCCAGTAAGGATTTCCCAGACAAAGGTGTCCAGCACTTGTAGGGTCTAGAATTAGGCCCTGGCAGCTCTGAGACAGGCTGAGACCTGGGACCTGGGACCCTTTGTTGTACTGCTTGAACCTGGACAAACATCACCTGAGCACCGGAATACAAAGAAACTACATGGGACTAAAAATAATTGCGTGCATGTGCAGTTGGGGCAAATTAATGACAAGATACAAAAGATCAAAACCCAGCTGCGGCTTCTGAGGTGCAGGGAGCGCGAGCAGAGCACTGCACATTCTCCCTGCACACAGCACCCCCACGGCGGTAGGCACACCCCGTGAGCCACCCCTCTGCTGGACCATGGGTCTGCTCCCACCCTCACCCCATTTGAGGTACCTGCTCACCCCGCCCAGGAAGCGAGCAGGGTTTCACTCTGCGCAGCACGAGGGCCAGTAAAGCCTCGCCTGGATTCCTCGTCTGGCCTCTTACCAATTTCCATTGATTGAAGAGTCTGAGAAGAACCCAGCTCAGCAACAGCTCTACCTGCCTTTCTGCCAGCATCTTTCCCCACTTGGCATTTATGTTCTTTGTGGTTATGTTACTCTGGGTGTCGGCAGTCCCACAGCAAGTGGATGCCTGAACTTGGCTGTGAACTTGGCTCAGGAGTGGCCATGATTACCTCAATGCTTGTTTCCTGTTGAGCACATGATCTGAGCAGCAATCAGTTCTCTCTATGAACAAAGGCTAAATACTTGGGCTTGTTACTTCTGTGATATTTGTAATGTAATTCCAAGATAGAGAAAAAAAAGCATTTCAGATGGAAAGTGAATTGTAAGCTAAAAAATGCAAACTCATTTCTTTCTTTTTGAAATCCAGGTTCATAATGGTTGATTTTCATTTGAAAATACTGAAGAAACAGCAAGAAAAAAAAATTTTTAACGAGGTATTTCAGAGCATGGAGCAGATATATACGGCCAGACCATTCATTCTACTGTTTGTTCACTTTAGTCTATTGATCTGAGGAAAGCTTTTCTTCAGTTACATTGTTCTTTCAATTTAATCTTTGAAATTAATAAAAAGCACCTGCTCTCCCTGAAATCTGATCCCCTCAAACCCTTTGGACATTAACAAGACACAGGGTAATGTCCCCTCCCTCCCCAAAATTGACACACATGGCAGTTGTCTAATGGTTACTAATTTCTCTGTAGTTCATATTGGTGATGATTATAATAAACATTTATACAGTACTCACTGTATTCCAGGCAATGTGCTCAGGACTTTACCTTTTGCTATTTCATTCGCTCTTAACCCTATAACAAGGTAATATTATTACTTTATTTTGCAGATGAGGAAACTGAGCCATAGAGAGGGAGGTAAAACAATGTGCTCAAGGTCACAGAGTTAGGAAGCTATGAAGTTAGGATTGAAACCCAGGCCCTCTGTCAACTGTGTATCTTTAACCACAATTCTTTGATAACCAACTTTGTGTTCTTATGATTTTATGTTGCTAGCATGTAAACTCGTCACCTAAATTAACAATCACCTCCATAATGTTTTTAATTGAAATTCCACAAGATAGGAAGACAAACTGACATGTGAGAATAATTCCAGTCTGTAAGATGATTTCAGTTCATGTCATGGAGAGGCTAAGACCCTTTATTGGAATGATGGACTCCATCTTGTGTTCCTGGC
Organism: Hippopotamus amphibius kiboko; assembly: GCF_030028045.1. Lineage (NCBI taxonomy): Eukaryota > Metazoa > Chordata > Mammalia > Artiodactyla > Hippopotamidae > Hippopotamus > Hippopotamus amphibius. Next base: position 99,952,903 of record NC_080194.1, read on the forward strand.
CTTTTAAGTTCCTTTACCTTTTAGGTAATTTCTTCCTTTCCTCATGGCTCTTCAAATTTCCTTTTATCTTCTTCTCCTTCTTCTTTTTTTTTTTTTTTTGTATTTTCTCACCTAATTCTTCTTTTGTTCTCCCTGCCAACTTGTTAGCCTATTGCTATTGTGCTAGCACAAATTAACCTTCTTCTTAGAAATAAGCAAAAAATTAACTCTTTAGGACCCATTCTTCTATACTTGGGGTGTGTGTCAAATATATCAAAACATTTAAACTGATCTGACACCAGCTTCTACCGGTGGGTTCTTTCTCCATACCAAATAATTCCTCAATACCAGCTGGGTGTCCTACAATTCAACTCAGTTCTGAAGCTGAGAGTTCAAATCTACCTGGAGTTCACATTAGATACTGCAGATTAAGGGCTCAGTCCCATAGGATTGCTACCTCCTACCCCCTACCTCAGATGCCAATTGAAAGCCCAGGTTGACTGACTGGCTATAAATCAGAAATTCCCAAGACCCCTTTTGGGTTTGATTAATTTTCTAGAGTGGCTCACTAAACTCAGGAAACCAATTTACTTGCTGCATTACCAGTTTATCACAAAGGATATTAAAGAATATGACCCAGATGAAGAGATACATAGGGTGAGGTCCTGAATACAGGGGTTTCTGACACTGTGGCATGGAGTTGAGTTTGGGGCCCAGCATGGCAGCATGCTGATACACTGTGATACACTGGAAGGTCTCGTAGCCCAGCCTTTCTGGGTTTTTATGAGGCTGCATTACATAGGCATGGTTGATTAAATCACTGGCCATTGGTGATTGAACTGAATCTCCAGCCCTTCTCTCCTCCCCTGGGAGTGGGGTTGAAAGTGCCAACCCTCTAGTCAGAGGGTTGGTTCCCCTGACAACCAGCCCTCATCCTTAGGTGATTTATGGTTTTTCCAAAAGTCACTTCATTAACATAACAAAAGACACAGTTGGGCTCTCATCACTTAGGAAATTCCAAGGGTTCCAGGAACTGGAAGAAGAAAAAAATATACATTTATTATAAAGCACAATATGACATGTATAATTTTTTGGCTATAGTATAGATATACAAACTAGTGAACTTATTAGTGGACATTTTCTTAAAGTGAAAATAGAAGAAGAGGGTTGCATTGCCTTTAAATACTGATCTCTTACAATTTTTTCTTATTAAAAGGAATTAACCACGTGAATTTGCTTGTTAAGGCTGCTATAACATAGTACGATAGACTGGTTGGCTTAAACAAATTTATTTCCTTACAATTCTGGAGGCTGGAAGTCTGACGTCAAGGTGTCACCAGGGTTGGTTTCTTCTGAGGGCCATGAGGGAAGGATCTGTCCCAGTGCTCTCTCCTTGGCTTGTGGGTGGCTGTCTTCTCTCTATATCTTCATATCACCTTCTGTGTGTGTGTGCCTATGTCCAAATTTCCTCCTTTTCTAAGGATACCAGTCATACCACACGAATAACCTAATTTTAACTTAATTACCTCTGTAAAGATCCTGCCTCCAAATACAGTCACATTCTGAGATACTGGAGGCTAGGACATTGTCATATGAGTTTGGGAGCAGGGGCATAGGTCAGTTCATAACACCATACAAAGTAAAGACTGTGCTGTAGATTCACTTCTATCTTAAAAAATAAGAGTTTTTGTGAGGAGGTTTTTCTTTCAGTGGCATTAGCAGAGTATGCAGAAAAATGACTGCAAGTACAGACCATGCTGTTTCTGGAAATTATCACAATATCACCAGTGTCTGAAGGTGGATTGTTTTTTTCAATAAAGACAGTGCTGTCACTGGGGATTGCATCTCTGACAATATTTTTGGTAGTAAGTTTTTTTCCTCCATTTTCCCCATCTGGTGTAAGGTCCAGCTTTCCAACCCTTTCTTTTGTGCCTTCTGATTCTTTGGATCATAATGACATCTGAGCACTTTTTACTGGGACCTTTCTTCCCTCATTTTAAAATAGTGAAAATAGGGACTTCCCTGGTTGCCCAATGGGTAAGGCTCCACACTCCCAATGCAGGGGGCTCAGGTTCGATCCCTGGTCAAGGAACTAGATCCCGCATTGCCACAACTAAGAGCCAGCATGCCGCAACTAAAGATCCTGCATGCTGCAACAAAGATCCCGCCCATGGCAATGAAGATCCTAGGTGCCACAACTAAGGCCTGGCACAGCCAAATAAGTAAATAAAATAAATATTGAAAAGTAAATAAAATAAAATAGTGAAAATAACGAACTTCTCCAGGGGGTGTTGAGGGTTACATAGTATTACCTGTGGAAAGAGTCTTTCTCTTAATTGTATATAAATGGATTTGCTCTCTATTTAGATTGTGAACTCCTAGAGAACAGGGACTGCATTCAATTCCCAACAGATAAAAGTAGGCACTGAAATAATCCAATTTGTTGAGTAAACCAATCAATTCTCTGATAAAGGGCATTATATTTTGTTTTAAATTATAAATTAATATAGTTTCAACAGATGTACATAGTTGTAATATAGTTTCAATAATGTAAGCTCCAAGGAGGAATATAAATCTGGGAGCAGGCTAAAGGTATGACTTTGAAAGTGGGGGGTTGGAATGACAGGATTATCAGACACAGAGCTGGGTCTTTCAGGAAAATGTGTTCCCAGTGGATCTAGGAAAGAATCAGTAGTATGGGTTGAATAGTATCCCCCAAAGCCTTACCTCCATTACCTCAGAATATGATTATTTGAAAATAAGGTCACTGAATATATGGAATCAGTGAGGATGAGGTCATACTGGAATAGAGTATCCAATATGACTGGTGTCCTTATAAAAGGAGGAGATTTGGACCCAAAGGCAAGCATACTGTCAGAATGCAATGTGAACATGAAGGCAGAGATGAAGTGATACTTCTACAAGCCAAGGAGAATTACCAGCAACTCACCAGAAGCTAGGAGAGCAGATTCTCCCTCACAGTCTTCAGAAGGAATCAATCTTACCAACACCTTGATCTTGGACTTCTGACTTCCAGAACTGAGGCAATACATGTCTGTCATTTAAGCTGCCTGGTCTATGGTGCTTTTTTGTGGCAACCTAGGAAACTCAAACAATAGGACTGCCAGCAATGAGGGCCCAACTGGATAGGGTACAAGTCAAGGCTTTTCCATCCTAAGATTCAGTATTTTGGGGTAAGAAATGGGACACCAAGATATCCAAAAAGAATGTGAGAATGGGAGTTTTGTAGATTGATACATGAGGCATGTTTTGAGGACCTTAACCCTTCAGTATGGAGGACTCAAGACTACTTAATGAGGATAAAAGCCAACTATAAGCTTTTAAAATTTTTGGAAGGGTCCTATTGGGTTTCAGAAGATTGGGGTGAGAAAGGATAGCAAGGTTGAATTAAGATGGTTGTTTGACCGTTACGGATGATGGAGTTTGGGATGGACACTGAAGAGATATATCAATGAGGATAGGTTAAGTTTTATGTTATGTTGTGGCAACAAACAGCCCCAAATCTTCATCATCTATAACAACAAAGGTTTATTTCGTGTTTGGGCCATATGTCCAACGTGGCTTGGGAGGAAACTCTGCTCATTAGGGTAATGGGATGATGTGTTCTACATTTTAAACGATGCGCCTATGGCCTCCATAGCAGAGGGTATGATACACAGCAAATAACATACTAGCTCTTAAGACATCTACCTGGGGTGGCACATGTCACTTCCCCTCACATTGCATTGATCAAAGAAAATCTTCAAAGGGGCGCAATCATTGAATTTGAGGGTGGGCTTAGGGACCCCTAACAAAGCTTCCATGTGGTAAGAAGAGGCATTAGAAATAATTCCACAGATGAATATTTTGAAACCAACCAAGTGAAACAGAGAGGTTCCTAAGAGATGCTGGGAGTGGAGGCAACAAGTTGAATGCCAACATGACTCAACTTATAAGAGGCCAAGCCAGGATGGTCTGGGATTTAACAGAGGACATTTGGATGTACATTAATGTTGACACAGATAAACAATCAGAATAAATAGTTTACCAATGATGTAGCTGAAGGTTATTTGGAGATTAATGTCCACTATGGGAAAGAATAACAGCACATCTCCAAATTGGGCCTAAAAGAGTACTTTTAACCAAAGGTAATTATTCATGTTAAACCACTGTCTTTTCTAATTATTCTGTTAAGAAAAAGTTATTGGATAGTTGCTCCAGGTTATAAAACAGAAGACTTGTGAGATGTAAACATGCATGTTTGTGAAAGTGTAAATATATTTGCAGTTAACATTTGGCAGTAATTAAGGTTGCTATTTTCTCAAAATTGGTTACTTTTGGGAAACAGCAGTAGAAACATCATCAGGTTTAATGCATTTGCCAATTGTTTTTACCGCAAATTTGAATTTGTATGTCTCTATGTAATCAATCAATGAATAAAAATAAACTTTGAATTAAAAAAGAAAAAGTCTACTAATTACTTTTAAATATATTTTAATGTACTTTATTTTTGGTGTAAATATTTACCTCCTTGATTGGAGAATGTCTTAAGTACCAGTTTGTAAATAGACTATTCTCTTGCAGAGAATAATTTTGCTGTTTGAACCTTGAACTATTCATTCAAATTAAATGAGGTATTATGCTAAATTGCTTTGCCACTCTAAAGTGCTACACAAAAGTAAACATTACCAGTCATTCTAATGGGCAGTGGCCTACAGTATTCTGTGTGTAGCTTCTTACACACCATACTTTTTTTAATCTCAAGCATAACTTTTTGATAAATGGAGGTGTCAAAACTTGGGGTTTGACTAGACATGGTCTTGTTGACAAGAGCAGTTTGGGGCAGACAGGAAGGGCTGAGGCCTGGAAAAAGATCTGTCCCTGAGGGTGGGGAAGCCACAGAAGTGAGGGAAATAACAAGTCAGGAAAATATTTTGGCATGTGGAGCACATAATCTATGGGTATAGAAACTGAGCAATGGGATATCTGGAAATACATAGACTATGGGGACAGGCAGTATAGGATCAGGCAGCATAGAGGTTATGAACATGGTCTGTGGGATCACAGACACATAGACTTGAGTTTCAGCTTTACCAATCAAAAGCTGTATGGTTTGGGATACATGAAAGTCTCTTTCTAAGCCTCAAGTTTCTCAAATATGAAATGAGACAATAGAAATCTTCTAAAAGCATCATTGTTAAGATGATCTTAGACAATGTATATAAGGCATTAGCATAATTCCTGACAAATAGGGACTGCTCATTAACACTTAGCTCATACAAGAGGGTGAGTCAAAAGTTATCCACACTCCGGTTGTATTAAAACTTCTGTTGGCTGCACTGTCTTATCAGCACTTTCCCTTCAAGGCTACCATTTCCCCAGTCACTGCTGTGCAGGTGTGAACGTGTTATATCAGTTCATTTGTAACTGTGGTGTGAGCAAAAACAGATGCTTCCACTTGTGATTCACATGAGACAAGAGCAGCGTGCAGTGATTCATTTTTTGTGGTCTGAGGGTGTATCTGGTCCCATTATTTACTGAAGACTTTGTGAGCCCTATGGAGAAAGTGTTTTGTCATGAGGAAGGTCATCTATAGTCCTGATCTTGCTCCATCGGACTTTCACCTCTTTGGTCCCCTGAAAGCAGCCCTACGAGGATGAAGATTCACTTATAATGAAGTAAAGACAGTGGAGCATTCGTGACTCACAGCTCAGCCTAAAACATTTTTTAATGAGGGAATACAAAAGCTTGTTGACAGATGGACAAAGTGTATTGAAAAGCAAGGAGACTATGTCAAAAAATGATGTATTTGTCTTTTCTAAAAATTAATTAAAATAAATTCTACAGCCATAGTGGGGATAGTTTTTGACAACTATTTTCAAATCAGAATCATTTGTTTTCAACTGTGTGGAAAGGGTCATTTTGCTGTTTAGGATCCCCAAATCCTCTTAGAGAGGAGGAAGAGGAAGGCAACTCAGCCAGATCCAAAGGCCACCTGTCACCATGTGAAGGAAGACGCACACGACCTGGGCAGGGGAGACACATTTGCTATTTTTCTTGCTGTTGTGGAGGTGAGTCTTCTCTCAACAGCTGCTGCACCTCACCTTCGCCCAAGCATGCGTCAGCAGAAGGTGCTTCATGGCTTTGCTGAGCACCATCCAAGCATCAGTCTCTTTCTCATCAGCCTGATATATTTTTATGACACCTGGATCACAGATGTGTATATGTGCTGAGGGGAGTTCCTGACACACAGGGAGGTAGAGGTGGTGTGGAAGGAAAAGGATGTTTCAGTGGAAGTGAACAGAGCAGCTACACACCCCATTACAAAGTGTCAGAGGTAACGAGACATTTACAGTGCTGAGGTCCTCTAACAATGTGTTTCAACACTTCATTTGACTTAGAATGATCTTAATTATTCTTCGCACTTGGGCAAAACAAATCCAGCCATTTGTAAGTGCACATGGACCATAAAATGCATTAAATGAGCCCAAGGAAAGTGCCTCTAGACTTTAGAAAGTGTTTGCATTAGGTCTTACTCCCAAATCTGAGTAGGAACAGCCCCTCTAACTAATGAAGAAGTTGCAGCTGAGTCAGAGTGTCACTCAGGCAGCTAAGTGGGCAGCTCTGAGGCCACACAGTTCATCGTTACCATGGGTGCACCTTACCATAGTAACAATGAACAGCAGAGATGGTGCCTCATGCTGAGGAAGAACTTGGAGAGGTGGAACAGATGGCCTGTTGTCTGTTTCTACTTTGGGCATGACGGATGAGCAATGGATCCAATTATATCACTGGAGGGGGAGAACCATCTAAGACATTTGTGGTCTATGGGGCTGGCTGTGGAGCCCTGGATCAGCACCAGGTGCATTGCCAGGTCTGGCAGTCTTATAGGACCTGCTCAGGAGTAGCCATGGTAACCATAGCCAACTCCAAGAGTCATACCCTGGACCACAAGTCACTTGGGAAAGGAAGTGTGAGGCTAGAAGTGGCTACCACCATGCCCAGCAGATGGTTTCTGTAGTCTGTGCGGACAATATGGATATGAACACTTTACCTTCATCACAAAAGACTGAATAATAAAAAAGACCTTCATTTTTTAATCCCTTTGTCAAAGAAAGATTAAGTACTCACTTGTTGATCTTACTTAGTTTAGTGATTCTTCAAGTGTTTCCCAGGAATGCTGAGAAGAGAGAGAACTGTTTCACATTTAAGTAAATGACAAGTGTATGTCCTAAAGTGCTTTCTCTAAAGTTGGTTTTGTAGTGCATTATAAGTAGAACTCAATAAAAGCTTCCTTGTCAAATAAATTTGGGTTATCCAAAGTTAAACACGTCTCTTCATTAAATTACAGTCTTTAATCTATGATGTGAATTATGGATGTGTAAGTACAGCATATAAAATACAGTATTCCCAAAGCTTATTTGACTAAGGATTGCTTTTTGTCTGAAGTATTTAGGGGAAGAGGGAGCAAGGGTGTATTTTGGACTAGAGTTTTGCAGATACCCCTTTTGGAAAAGGCCACTGTGGACTACTTTAGGAATAATAAGGACAAAGTCACAAAATTTAGCACTGTACAAATGGTTGAGATTAGTTAAATCTCTATGCTCTATTTAAGGCCATGAAGAGTTCTTTACTTGCACTTGCTGCATGTATACAATGAGAATAGTACCTCAGTTTTGAATGTTTTTATCAAAACCTCCATATATGTGGCTGGTATTGTTCTGGCTTCCTTCATATTTCTATTTAGTCCTTCAAGTCATGTGAAGGAAAAAGAAGCTGATTCATGGAAGAGTTTCCCAAGTAGAAGGTACTGAATGAAAAGAAAAGTTATCTAGTGATTGACATATCATATACTACTGTGTATTTCAGAAGACTTAAATTCCAAGAGCCTTAATATTTTCAAAAACTTTGTTGAAAAACAACATAACCTAAGAAATAGGGTCTATGATCTGTTAAATTACATAGTTAATATATACCCTGTAACCTTTTGCAGCTACAGTACAGCACATTCCCAATCAGAGACATAATAAAGAACAAGTTCTGCCTCAGAAAGGGTATTCTGAATAATGTAGAATTAATGGCTATATAATTTGCCCCGTATATGCTAGGTAACTATACTCAATTTCCGTATGTTTTCAGACCACTAATAACCAAATCAGCCTAGACATTTTTCTGCTTTGTTTGTATTCTTGTGACACTAAAGTGATAGCAGATCTGTAGCTCAATATTTATTAAATCTTCTCAGGAAATCTTCACCGATAATGACAAGGACAATGGAGCCTGCAGTGTAGCAAGCTCACGACAAAAAATGCTGCAGTTGGGCTCCGTGAGCAGGATGGAAAGAGGAACGTGCTCACTCTGAGGCTGCTGGCATTAATGTGTTCATAGGTTAGCAGGCAGCTTCTGAATCTGCCAATCCCTTGACACAGTCGCCTCTTAGCTCTGGGCAGAGCTGTGGAGGCTGGTTGGGAGACGAAAGAGGAGCACAGTCCGGAGGAGGGGGAGACACTGCCCAGAGGCATGATCTGGGCTGAGGGGTTAGGATCAGAGACCCACACTCTGCTCCAAGCTTTGCTGCCATTTACCATTCCCTTGGGAGAGTGTCTGGGCTCGGAGCCACAGTCCCTGCCTTCCGCACTGCACCTTGTAAATCACAGCCAGGGTGGCTTCGGGGCCACTGGGTCCACTAATGTGTCCTCATATATTGCACTGAGAGCTGTGCACTCAGATGACCTCCACAAATCTTGTTACTCGGAGCTGAGTGTGTTGGAGAAATAATTGCTGTATTTGGAAGGAAAAATTAATCTTCCAAATTAAGTGGGGAAGATTCTGGTGTGATGTAGTAAAAGCATTATTGAAGGGGAAGGAAGAGGTGATGGATTGGTGTGGAGAAGAATTCTCATATACGTGTGACTATGGTTATAAATAGGAGCTCTTTGTTCAGTACTAAGAATAATAGAACCTTGATGCAGTTATAATTAAAATAATGATAACCATTTATTGAGTGTTTATGATATACCAGGCACTGTGCTAAGGGCCTCAAGGGCTTCATTTCATTTAATTTTCACTACAAATAGGCACTATTATAATTCACATTTTACTTATTGGGAAGCAGGCTCAGAGAGGTTGAATAACTCACTCAAGATGGCACAGCTAGTTGACAGTACAGCTTGGTCTTCAGACTTGATTGATGGGAGGTCTTAATTAAAATCTGTGCTTGTAATGAATCATACTCTTTGGGGTGTGGCGGTAAAACAGATTTTAAAAAACAGAAGACATATGTCTTGCTATCATGGAGTTTATGTTCAAGAAGGGAAGATAGACGAAGTATTTCAAATAGTTAATTAGATGTTTATAGGGGTATATGGGGCTGGGAAAGAGAAGTGCAGTATGCTGTCAGGGCATTTCACAGGGGCCTGTGACCAAACCCATGCTCTACCTCCTACATCATTCTGCCTCTGTCCACAGCTTTAGGAACCAGCCTCTGTACACCTGCACAAATAGAATGAGTTAGGAAATTCAGGTTCATTCCTCCCATCCCAAGTCACATTTTAGAACTGATACTCAGTTTGAGAAGAAGAAAATACATTATCAATGTGCGTATTATTGTCTTCTGTGCCTTAAAAGTCTACTGGATAGAAAGTATATCCTTTTAGCTGGTTTATCTATTTGATCTTTAGGCCATTTTGAGCTTCTTAGATGTGGCAAGAGAACAGAGGCACACCTAGAATTCTGATTCCCAGTCACTTATACCTGCCTGACTGTGCTGTTCCTTTGGGAAGAGGCAAAGGCAGAGTCTGGGAGTGCAGGTCTGGGTGCTCCTGCTTATGTGGGTTCTAGTGGGATTGAGTCTCAGTGACCAGGTGTGACTCTGGAAAATGCACAGTCCCTTGTTGAGTTCCTTCTCTCCTGAGGTATTTTAGGGATTCCTCCAAAGGGCACATTCCTCTCTGCTGAACCCTGCCATCTGCTCTTGTCTGCCCTGGCCACTGGGAGATGAGCTTTTCTAGAAACAGGCCCTGGGACAAAGTGCTTTTCGAGAAACACCTAAGGGAGGGAGGTGAACAGGGTCTGGAAGGCGGAGCCAAGCAAGGGTGTGGTCTCAAGCCTGATCCCTGAGGGTTCTGAGTCTAAATCACATGCAGAGGTGTCCCACCTGGAGGCCAGCAAGCTAGGCTCTTATATCCCATATCAGTCCCCTCACCCTGGGGAGAGCTAACCTCCTGTGGGTGTCAGGAAGCCAAAGAGCTAAGAGTGGGTAGAACAGCAGCAAGACCTGAGGAGGCCTCTGTTCCAGACTCACAGCAGGGAGCACTCTATCCACTCCTGAGTCCCAGTCCTTCAGTGGAGTTTTGGAGGTTTACAGCACAAACACAACATAACATATTTTTACCTTTCTGATAATAGCCCAGCAGGTGGAGAATGGGGAGCTCAGGTGTTGACATCAGAAGGCTCTCTAGATCTTGTGTTTCCTGCTTCTAAATGGGGAGAAGGTAGTCCTGCCAGTGGGAGCACCTCCAGATGATGACCACACCGGGAACCCAAAGCTGTTTTCTTTTTTTCCTTCAGATCTTTATTGGAGTATAATTGCTTTACACTGCTGTGCCAGTTTCTGCTGTACAACAAAACGAATCAGCTATATTTATACATATATCCAAATATCCCCTCCCTATTGAGCCTCCCTCCCACCCTCCCTACCCACCCCTCTACATCATCACCAAACATTGAGTTGATCTCCCTGTGCCATGCAGCAGCTGCCCACTAGCTATCTATTTTACATTTGGTAGTGTGTATACGTCTGTGCTACTCTCACTTTGTCCCAGCCTCTACTTCCCACCCTGTGTCCTCAAGTCCATTCTCTACATCTGCATCTTTATTCTTGCCCTGCCACTAGGTTCATCAGTACCGTTTTTTCTTTTTTTTCCTTTTTTTTTTTTTTTTAGATTCCATATATATGAGTTAGCATACAGTATTTGTTTTTCTCTTTCTGACTTACTTCACTCTATATGACAGACTCTAGGCCCATCCACCTCACTACAAATAACTCAATTTCATTCCTTTTTATGGCTGAGTAATAGTCCATTGTATATATGTGCCACATCTTCTTTATCCATTCATCTGTTGATGGGTATTTAGGTTGCTTCCATGTCCTGGCTATTGTAAGTAGTGCTGCAATGAACATTGTGGTACATGTATCTTTTTGCGTTATGGGTATATGTCCAGTAGTGGGATTGCCAGGTCATATGATAGTTCTATTTTTAATTTTTTTAAGGAATCTCCATACTGTTCTCCATAGTGGTTGTATCAATTTACATTCCCACCAACAGGCAGGAGGGTTTCCTTTTCTCCACACCCTCTCCAGCATTTATTGTTTCTAGATTTTTTGATGATGGCCATTCTGACCGGTGTGAGGTGATACCTCATTGTGGCTTTTTTTAAAAAAAATTAATTTAATTTTTATTTTATTTACTTTACTTTTTAAGCTCTTTATTGGAGTATAATTGCTTTATACTACTGTGCCAGTTTTTGCTGTGCAACAAAGTGAATCATTGTGGCTTTGATTTGCATTTCTCTAATGATTAGTGATGGCGAGCATCTTTTCATGTGTTTGTTGGCCATCTGTATGTCTTCTTTGGGGAAATGTCTGTCTAGGTCTTCTGCCCATTTTTGGATCAGGTTGTTTGTTTTTTTGATATTGAGCTGCATGTGCTGCATGTATATTTTGGAGATTAATCCTTTTTCAGTTGCTTCATTGGCAAATATTTTCTCTCATTCTGAGGGCTGTCTTTTTGTCTTGTTTATGGTTTCCTTTGCTGTGCAAAAGGCAAAGCTGTTTTACAGCATCTGCCCTTCAGGACAGAGATCCTCTGGTATCGAGTCAATAAGTGACATTCTAACGCTTAGGGACAGTCTCCACATGGGCCACAGAAAGAGGAACCAGTTTAACACATTTTAAACTCACTCTCAAAAGTAATAGAATTAAGATTCTTCCTGCCTCTGTACATTTCAAACTGCAAATGTTACAATACAGGAAACTCTTATAATTCATTAACTTTTCTATACTCAGATACTTAATTCCAGTCGACATACAGTTTAAATAATTGCTTCAGTAATTTGTTTATGAGTATCACTCCTCCCAGAATGACTTCCTTAAACCAATCACCTAGTCAAATCTTGTAAAGTGTCTTCCCAAGAATAAATGATCCCCTTAAAGGAGATTTCTTTCCCAAGTCTTGAGAGGTGTGGACAAAAAAAAAAAAAAAAAAAAAAAAAAAAAGGAAAAGAAAGTAAGATATCTGCTTTCTAAGTCCTTGAAGCCTATTTTGTGTCTTTGCCAGAAAAAGAATGCTAAATGCTGGATTCCATTCTAAAGGGTTGCTGTGATCTTTTTTTCTTTGCTGTATGTATCTTCCAGAATCCTAGATGCTGCAGTTAATTTGTGGAATAGCTGTTTAGAATGCCAAGCTTCACTGAATAACCTCCTCTCCTCCCATTTTTCATGGAATGATGTCCAATTAATTTCACATTGTATTTTTGATGGCTGCAACCAATTGGTTGTTTCAAGTCAGAAGTTTTTACCCAGATAGAAATAATTATGGGGAGTAAATGAGACTATATAATCAAAACGGAGAATCGATTTGGCCTTTGTTTGCATGCTGACACTTCTAATTTTTACAAACCTGATTTAAATCCATCACAGATTCTTTTCACAAAAGATGTGCACCCAGAGCCCCAATTTATAGATTCACTGGTGGTTTATATGTTGGAAAACTTACCTGATGTTGTGTCTTAAATTTATAATTTATACCGTATGTGTCATTTGCTGCTGTTCTCTAGTTGCAATGATTAACTGAATTACATGTTTTTTGAGCAGATGAAGACAATTTATGTAAGGAAGCAAAGGCCTCCAAAGAAGAAGGACTTATGTATCGGTGTAAGGGTGTCTGTGAGCCTTCCCATGTGCCCATGCCAGGCCAGTGCTTTCCTTCAGGGTAGGAGCCTCCACTCTAATGGGTTGTATCTCCTTATAATGTCCAGGAGCTGCGGGAAGACAGAAGCATAGTTCTTAGTGGAAGCAGGGGTCGGTGACTGGTAAGACAACTCTCAAAGCACACTGAACAAAGAAAAGAAATTAGATTCAAGGGAAGTAGAAATCAATATTGGCTCAAAGTAACTATAAATCTTGGTATTCCATACAACAAGTATATATGTTTATCATTACTCATTCCAACACAAGAGCCAGAATCACATCTAATGCCTCATGGAAAGTAGCCAGATTTCTACTTGCCTGTAGCAAATGATGATTTATGCCAGGTAGGTAGTAAAAAAGAACAGATTTAATTAATTTTGTCACCAGGGTTTCTCGACTGAGGAAGGGTAAATTGGGGAAAAGACTAGCCGTATATTTTCTAATATTTACTTATAAGAATAATTAAAAATAGCCTACTGTATGTTATGTATGCTTGAGGTTAACTGTCTGTCTTCAAGTTGTATAACCACCTTGTCTACTCTGACCATCACCAAATCAGGTCAGGGAACCCACTGATTTTCTTCTCCAATTGAATAGTCATGGATCACTTCTTTATGGGCTTTAGGGTTGTTCATTAGTTATTATTATTATTAGTTATTTGCTGTTCATATGTGACAGGCTGTTTTAGTTGCCGGAAAAATGATGATGAGGGAAGTGGACACAGATGCTGCTCTCATAGAACTTAGTCTCTATTCCTTACAGTAAACATATACATGTCCCATATTTCCAGGTCAGGATGAGTGCCGTGAAGAAAATGAAGCAGAGTAAGGAGCAGAGTGTGAGGGAAGGGGGTGCTGTTTATAAAAGACTGCAAAGGAAGGGCTCTCTGAGGAGGTACCCTTTCCTTTGAGTAGAAACTTTAAATGACATAATCTATATGATTACATTAAGCATGTAAATCTAGATGAATTTGAAAAGCTGTAATCTACGTGAATATTTGGGGGCACAGAGAATACAAGTGCAGAGCCCTGAAGTGGACATGGGCTTGTCTTGGGGTGCTGTGTCACTGGCATGAGCTCAGAGGAGCTGGCTAAATTGTTATCCAGGTTGGGATAAGGGAATAGGAGTGGGAAGAAAGGCAAGATTTTAGTGCTGAAACCAGCAAGAGATTCCAGAAGCAGGGTCCTGATGGGGCCAAAGCCTGAGCTGTTTGGGTTGTCCTAAAGCTGGCTATGAGATTTAACAGATGCAATTGCAAGAGGGGCAAACATGAGGAGCCAGCATGAGGGGGAAGCCCATGAGAGGAGTGTTGATATAGACTCAAAGGGTGTGGAGTAAGCAGGTGGTGAACATAGGATGGTTCCTGAGCCAAAGGCTGATATCTGTGATTACTTAAGGCTTGTGTGTCTGTCTCACAGTTGTTCCAGGTACCCTGGAAACATTGAATGGGTGGTCACTGGAGTAAGGCAGGATGAGATAAAAGAACCAGCTGAATCCCAGAAGGATCAGCTCTAGTTTGGAGCATTCTATAAAAAGCTGAGATGTGGGAATAATGGGGGGTATCAGAGAGGAAGTACAGTTGCTAGGCTTATCAAGGGCTGTGGGTGAAGTTGGCTGCTCAGAGTGGAAATGGCCATTTTGTTACCTGGAGCCTAGCACATACATAGGTTAACTGTCAGACCAATTTTACTGCAGGATGCACATGTTTCTTAGCAAATGTATTATTTGCTTAGTTTGGCCCAGAGCGTAAGGATTTTTCTAAACAACACCCATTTCTTCTCACCACACACACACACACACACACACACACACACACACACACACACAGAGTCCATAGGCCCTGGACCTCAGAGCTGTTTTTTTTCATTCATTCATTAATTAATTCATTACTTCATTCATCCATTTAACAAACAATTATTGAATAGCTATTTTGTGGCAGGTCTGAAGATACAAAAATAAATAGCAACTGGTCCCTGACTTTAAGAAATATCTGCCTTCTAATTCCAGGCTGAGCTACTTCCTTCAAAACCCTTTTAATCATTCAAGGAACAAGTTTTTTCCTGCTGGACTTCTTGCTACCCCTTAGGACTTTGACAGCACACTGCTGTTCTTGTAGGTCGTTTGCTGGCTCTTTGGGCTCTGTCCCAAGAATGCATCATTTTCTCTCTCTTGTCTCAGAGCCAAGATCCTAGACCTTATATAAAGTCTATAATTCCAAGATTTGCTACTCTCTAGTCCTGCTTTTTCCTATCAAAGTTGACAATATCAAGCTTGCTGTATCCATCCCCACCCAGCAACATATAGCCACCTGGGGTTTAAAGCATCCCACTCAGAGATTACCCCAAACTCTTGGAACTTCTGGCCCACAACTCTGCTACCTCCTTAATTCTCAGTCTCATTTTATCTCAGGGGCATTAGGAGGGACTAGGAGAAGAAAGAGATATCTATTCACTCTGTCCTTCAGGAAGTAACACCACGGTCCTCTTCCATTAGGTTTAAAATTTAATAGAACAGTTCCTAAGAAAATAATTGTTTGGGCTATAATTAATTAATCTCATTTAGCTTTTCTTATTACTATCCTTATTCTTGATTCAGCTTCTTTACACAACAACATGAAATAGGATAGAGATAGAAAATTGAAACAGAAATATAAAATTTTGAGCTCAAAGAAAATAATGATATTCTTTTATATCTTTCCTGTGGCACTGAGGAGAGAGAGAAAAATGAAGAGAAATATCAGAGTAAGCCCCAACTGTGGGCCAGATGTTTTACATAAGCTCCTCATAATAATTATTTTTTGCAGTTTTTTTCCTGTAATTGATATCTAGTCTCATGGTGTTGTGGTCGGAGAAAATGCTTCATATGATTTCAATTTTCTTGAATTTGCTGAGGTTTGATTTGTGACCCAAGATGTGATCTATCCTGGAAAATGTTCCATGTGCACTTGAGAAGAAAGGGTATTCTGTCATTTTTGGATGGAAAATCCTATAAATATCAATTAAGTCGAGATGGTCTAATGTGTCATTTAAAGCTTGTGTGTCTTTATTTATTTTCTGTTTGGATGATCTGTCCATTGATGTAAGTGGGGCGTTTAAGTCTCCCACTATTATTGTGTTACTGTTGATTTCCCCTTTATGGCTGTTAGCTTTTGCCTTATGTATTGAGGTGCTCCTATGTTGGGTGCATAGGTATTTACCACTGTGATATGTTCTTCTTGAATGGATCCCTTGATCATTATGTAGTGTCCTTCCTTGTCTCTTTTAATAGTCTTTACTTTCAAGTCTAATGTGTCTGATATGAGTATTGCTACTCCAGCTTTCTTTTGACTTCCATTTGCATGGAATATCTTTTTCCATCCCTTTACTTTCAGTCTATATGTATCCCTTGGTCTGAAGTGGGTTTCTTGGAGGCAGCATCTAGAAGGGTCTTGTTTTTGTATCCATTCAGCCAGTCTGTGTCTTTTGGTTGGAGCATTTAATCCATTGACATTTAAAGTGATTATTGACATGTGTGTTCCAATGACCATTTTCTTAATTGTTTTGGGTTTGTATTTGTAGGTGTTTTCCTTTTCTTGTGTTTCCTACTTAGAGAAGTTCCTTTAGCACTTGTTGTAAGGCTGGTTTGATGGTGCTGAATTCTCTTAACTTTTGCTTGTCTGGAAAGCTTTTGATTTCTCCCTCAAATCTGAATGAGATTCTTGCTGGGTAGAGTATTCTTGGCTGTAGGTTTCTCTCTTTCAGGACTTTCATTATATCCTGCCATTCCCTTCTGGCCTGCAGAGTTTCTGTAGAGAGGTCAGCTGTTATCCTTATGGGTTTTCCCTTATATGTTATTTTTTTGCTCTTCTCTTGCTGCTTTTAATATTTTTTCTTTGTGTTTAATTGTCATTAGTTTGATTAATATATGCCTTGGTGTATTTCTCCTTGGGTTTATTCTGTATGGGACTCTCTGTGCTTCTTGGACTTGCTTAATTATTTCCTTTCCCATGGTGGGGAAGTTTTCCACTATAACCTCTTCCAATATTTTCTCAGACCCTTTCTTTTTTTCTTCTTCTTCTGGGATGCCTATAATTCAAATGTTGGTATGCTTAATGTTATCACTAAGGTCTCTGAGACTGTCTTCTCTTCTTTTTTATCTTTTTTCTTTTTCCTGCTCTGTGGCAGTTATTTCCCCCATTCTATCTTCCAACTCACTTATTCGTTCTTCTGCCTCAGTCATTCTGCTGGTTATAGCATCTAGAGTGTTTTTAATTTCAGTTATTTTGTTATCCATTGCTGTTTGTTTTCTGAGTTCTTATGAACTGTTTCTTGTACTTTCTCTATTTTGTTATCAAGATTTTGTATCATTTTTACTATCATTACTCTGAATTCTTTTTCAGGCATTTTTCCTATTTCCTCTTCATTTATTTGGTTTTGTGGGTTTTTTTCCTGCTCCTTTGCCTGCATGGTGTTTCTTTGTTTCCTCATGCTAGTTCAAACTTTTGGGGTTGCTTGTCCTGGTGATAGAGAGGTTTATAGAAAACTGTCCAAGCCCCAGACTAATGTCCTAGTGTTGGGTTAAACAAATACTAAGTCTAGGAAACACACACATGTATAAGACACACAATTACTGAATTCATTAGGACATAAGTCTCTGGAAAGACCTGACCGAAGAACAACAGTATGCTATTAGATATTCAAAGAGAAACCCAGTAGAAATTCAAAACCAAAACAGAACAAAACAGAAACAAAAGCAAAAGCAAACAAACAATTAACACCTTACACATACAAACACAAATCCAAGGAGATATTGAAAGCTAGGATCAAATATAAAAAAGAGCTAGAGTACCACCAGACAGAATGGAGATTCTCAGGATGAAAGTAGTCTATTGTACTAAGAACTTAGATAAAGACAAAAACCTAATATTAAATACTAAGGTGGTGTGTCATCTGGAGAATAGAGCAAGGAGTCTGAGCAGATCAATAGTGTTGCTGATAAGTATTTTAAGATAAAATAAACTAAAAATGGATGGAAGACAGAGGAACAGAAGAGCGTAGTGTGACTGGAAATATGCAAATAAAAAGAAAGGAATAGAAATGTATAAAAGATAGACATGAAAGGAAGGTATGAGAGATATATTGTCCATACTACCAAAAACTTAGCTAGAAATATAAGTATATAAAAAGGCAAAAAAAAATAATAAAAATGGAATAAAATACAGAATTAACAAAAATATGTTATAAAACTTGTAGATCCCTTAGGGCTAAGATAGTAATTAATAAAGGAAAGAAAAAAAAAAGAGAGAAAAAAAAATCCAGAGCTGATCCCAGAATGGACCAGTTCAATAGAATTGATAATAATATTTCTGTTTCCTTAGAGTCTCAGCTGTAAGTGTCCTTCTACTCGCCTTGGGTTTTTTGTATTATTCTGTGACCAGCAGAGCTTCCTTTATTGTTGGTCTGTAAGCGCTGGTGTGTGGGGAGGGAGAGGGTACAATAGTGGCTGCTTCCCCTGTGAGTGAGTGAGCAGTGGTGCACTGTTGTTTCAGTTGGGCTTGGAGGTGTCTGCTGCAGAGGGACGCTGGTGGCTCAGGTATAAACAGAAAGTCTCAGAGTTGGGCCTTTCTTGGGTTTTTTTTTTTTTTTCTCAGCAACCTCCCTGCTGCTGGTGTTCCAAGGGGTTTTAATCTAGCCCCACCTGAGGGCCTGAGGGTACTTGTTATCCCTGAGTACCTTAGGTGGCCCACAGGGTGTCTCTCCACTGCCCGTTGCAGGCACTGAAAGAGAGAGGCTATGCCCATGGCTCCTCCCCCTGCCCGTGAGCCTGCAGCATCCAGTTGCCATCATGGCCGGGCAGCTCTCAGGGGCAGGAATTCCTTGCTGCGGACCTCTTCCCTCCTGTCCCCTCAGTCCATCACCTTATGGCAACAATTTTTCTCACCCTGAACCAGCTCTCTGGTTCCCACGCTCCCACTCCTGGGCCCGCTGTTCAGCTGTGAATCGACATCTCAGTCTGGGAACACTGAGCTGTGGTGCGAACCCTCCGTGTGTTTCTCACTCCCTCCCGTCTGCCACAGCTCAACCGCTTCACCCTCTTTGAGCCATCATAGATGCCTCCTTACTGGTTATGTTGGGATCCTTGCTGTCCTTTCTGGTGTCCGAGGTTGTCTGCTGGTGTTCAGTTGGTTCTCTGTGGGAATTATTGCATCTTTTGGTGCATTCCCAATGCATCTGTGGAGAGGGATACATTCCACATTCCTCTATTTCACCGCCATCTTTTCTCCTCCTCATAATAATTAAAAACTAGATAGCATGTTCAAGGTAGTAAATTAATTTATCAAATGCTATAGAACTAACACATGGAAAGTTAGGGTCTGAATTAAGCTCTTTGTGATGTTGGAACTGGACGTTTATTCTTCACCACGTTTTGACCAGGATCTGGAATTAGCTAGCTGCATGACTGTGACCCTGGCCTTACTAGCCTCAGCTTTGACTCTGGGGAAATGACAAGATTAGACTCAGGCTCTTGAGAACACTTCCAGTGAAAACTCAGTGACTTGGCTATTGTCACCTTCATATCCATGGTTAGATTTTGAATCCAGGTACATTTAAATAAGAGATAGTGATCTACAGTTTAACAAGATTCCTGCTGTTTTGTTCTTAATTTTTTGACACTGTAAAGCTTGGTAGTCTGATTGTTTTGGGCAAATTTCTTTCTGAATGCCACTTGAACACTTTTGAAGGTGCCTCTCTCATCATTTCACCCCTATTCTGGGGGGCTTTATGAACACCTCTCAAAATATACCTGCATCCTCTCAGATTTAGAAGGAGAAACAGATTTGACAATTTGAATAGCAAGATGAAGTAAAATTGACAGAGAAATAATTGTGAAATGCCTCTGCTCTAAATAGTGATTTTCTAAAATGAACCAACAGCTCAGCTGATCAGTGGATTAAAGAATCAATGGGAAGGGAAGAATCAAGATGGTGAAGTAGGAAGATGTGTGCTCACTACCTCTTGCAAGAGCACCAGAATTACAACTAACTGCTGAACAATCATCAACAGAAAGACACTGGAACTCACCAAAAATACACCCCACATCCAGAGACAAGGGAGAAGCTGCAATGAGATGGTAGGAGGGGCGCAATCGCTTTAAAATTAAATCCTATAAATGCTGCGTGGGTGACTCACAAACTGGAGAACAGTTATACTGCAGAAGTCCACCCACTAAAGTGAGGGTTCTGAGCCCCATGTCAGGCTTACCAAGCTGGGGGTCCAGCAATGGGAGGAGGAATCCCCAGAGAATCAGACTTTGAAAGACAGCGGGATTTGATTGCAAGACCTCCACAGGACTGGGGGAAACAGAGACTCCACTCTGGGAGGGCACACAAAAAATAATGTGCTCACTAGGACCCAGGAGTGAGGAGCAGTGACCACATAGGAGACTGAACCAGACCTACCTGCTGGTGTTGGAGGGTTGTCTGCAGAGGTGGGGGGAAGCTGTGGCTCACCGAGGAGACAGGGGCACAGGCAGCAGGGGTCCTGGGAAGTGCTCATTGGCATAAGCCCCCTCACAGTCCACCATTAGCCCCACCAAAGAACCTGTGGGCTCCAGTGCTGGGTAGCCTCAGGCCAAACAAGCAACAAGGTGGGAACACAGCCCCACCCATTGGCAGGACAAGCAGATTAAAGTGTTACTGAGCTCCACCCACCCAGCCCTACCCACCATCAGTCCCTCCCATCAGGAAGCACCCAAGAGCCTCCTAGACATCGTCCTCCACAAGAGGGCAGACAGCAGTATCAAGCAGTAACATCAGTATTTCATCTTGTGGAACTGAAAACCACAGCCACAGAAAAATAGAGAAAATGAAATGGCAGAAGACTTTGTACCAGATGAAGGGACAAGATAAAACCCCAGAAAAACAACTAAATGAAGAGGAAATAGGATTCAGAATAATGATGGTGAAGATGATCCAGGACTTTTAAAAAAGACTAGACGCAAAAATCAAAAAGTTGCAAGAAAAGTTTACCAAAGACCTAGAAGAATTAAAGAACAAACAAACAGAGATATGCAACACAATAACTGAAATGAAAAATACACTAGAAGGAACCAATAGCTGATTAACTGAGGCAGAAGGATGAATAAGTGACCTGGAAGACAGAATGGTGATAATCACTGATGTGGAAGAGAATAAAGAAAAAAGAATGAAAAGAATGGAAGACAGCCTAAGAGATCTCTGGGACATTAAATGCAACAATATTTGCATTCTAAGGGTCCCAGAAGGAGAAGAGAGCAAGAAAGGACCTCAGAATATATTGGAAGAGATTATAGTTGAAGAATTCCCTAACATGGGAAAGGAAATTCCTACCCAAGTCCAGGAAGCACAGAAAGTCCCAGGCAGGATAAACCCAAGGAGAAACACACCAAGACATATAATAGTGAAACTGACAAAAATTAAAGACAGAGAAAAGCTATTAAAAGCAACAAGGGAAAAATGACAAATAACATACAAGGGGAATCCCATCAGGTTAACAGCTGATTTCTCAGCAAAAACTCTGCAAGCCAGAGGGAGTGGCATGATATATTTCAAGTGATGAAAGGGAAGAACCTACCACCAAGAATACTCTACCCAGTAAGGATCTCATTCAGATTCACAGGAGAAATCAAAAGCTTTCCAGACAAGCAACAGCTAAGAGAATTCATCACCACCAAACCCGCCCTACATCAAATGCTAAAGGAACGTCTCTAAGCGGGAAACATAAGAGAACAAAAGGACCTTCAAAAACAAACACAAAACAATTAAGAAAATGGTAATAGGAACATACATATTGATAATTACCTTGAATGTTAATGGACTAAATGCAACAACCAAAAAACACAGACTGGCTGAATGCATACAGAAAAAGACCCATACATATGCTGTCTACAAGAGATCCACTTCAGACCTAGGGACACATACAGACTGAAAGTGAGGGGATGGAAAAGATATTCCATGCAAATGGAAATCAAAAGAAAGCTGGAGTAGGGATACTCATCTCAGATAAAATAGACTTTAAAATAAAAAATATTACAAGAGACAAGAAAGGACACTACATAAAGATCGAGGGATCAATCCAGGAAGAAGAGATAACAAGTATAAATATATATGCACCCAATATAGGAACACCTTAATACATAAGGCAAATACTAAGAACTATGAAAGAGGAAATCAGCAAGAACACAATAAAAATGGGGGACTTTAACACCTCACTTACACCAATGGACAGATCATCCAGACAGAAAATTAATAAGGATACACAAGCTTTAAGTGACACAGTAAATCAGCTTGATTTAATAGATATCTACAGGATATTACATCCAAAAAATCAGATTACATATTCTTCTCAAGTGCACATGGAACATTCTCCAGGATAGATCATATTTTGGGTCATAAATCAAGTGTTGGTAAATTCAAGAAAATTGAAACTGTATCAAGCATCTTTTCCAACCACAACACTATGAGATTAGAAATCAATTACAGGAAAAAAACTGTAGAAAACACAAACACACAGAGGCTAAACAATACATTACTAAATAACCAAGAGATCACTGAAGAAATCAAAGAGGAAATCAAAAAATATCTAGAAACAAACGACAATGAAAACACAACAACCCAAAACCAATGGGATGCAGCAAAGGCAGTTCTAATACAGAAAATTATAGCAATACAATCCTACCTCAAAAAACAAGAAAAATCCCAAATAAACAATCTAACCTTACACCTAAGGAAACTAGAGAAAGAAGAGTAACAAAACCCAAAGTTAGTAGATGGAGAGAAATCATAAAGATCAGAGAACGAAATGAAATAAAAACACAGAAAACAATAGCAAAAATCAATAAAACTAAAAGCTGATTCTTTGAGAAGATAAACAAAATTGACAAACCTCTAGCAAGACTCATCAAGAAAAAGAGGGAGAGGACTCAAATCAATAAAATTAGAAATGAAAAAGGAGAAGTTAAAATGGACACCACAGAAATAAAAAACACCATAGGAGACTACTACAAGCAACTATATGCCAATAAAATGGACAATGTGGATGAAATGGACTGATTCTTAGAAAAGTATAACCTTCCAAGACTGAATCAGGAAGACATAGAAAATATGAACAGACCAAACACAAGTAATGAGATTGAAACTGTGATTAAAAACCTCCCAAAAAACAAAAGTCCAGGACCAGATGGATTCACAGGTGAATTTTATCAAACATTTAGAGAAGAGCTAACACCCGTCCTTCTCAAGCTCTTCCAACACATTGGAGAGGAAGGAACACTGCCAAACTTATTTTATGAGGCCACCATCACCCTGATACCAAAAGCGGGCAAAGATACTGCAAAAAAAGAAAATTACAGACCAATATCACTGATGAATTTAGATGCAGAAATCCTCAACAAAATACTAGCCAAGAGAATCCAACAACACATTAAAAGGATCATACACCATGATCAAGTGGGGTTTATCCCTGGAATGCAAGGATTCTTCAATATATGCAAATCAATCAATGTGATACACCATATTAACAAACTGAAGGATAAAAACCACAGGATCATCTCAATAGATGCAGAAAAAGCTTTTGACAAAATTCAACACCCATTTATGATAAAAACTCTCTAGCAACAGTTGATTGAACCTGGTGTACCCCCAAAAAAATAAAAAAAAAAAAACTCTCTAGCAGGTGGGCATAGAGGGAACCTACCTCAACATAATAAAGCCCATATACAACTAACCAACAGCAAACATCATTCTCAATGGTGAAAAACTGGAAGCATTCCCTCTAAGATCAGGAACAAGACAAGGATGTCCACTCTCACCACTACTATTCAGCAAAGTTTTGGAAGTTCTTGCCACAGCAATCAGAGAAGAAAAAGAAATAAAAGGAATGCAATTTGGAAAAGAAGAAGTAAAACTGTCACTGGTTGCAAATGACATGATACTATACATAGAAAATCCTAAAGATGCCACCAGAAAACTACTTGAGCTAATCAATGAATTTGGTAAAGTTGCAGGATACAAAATTAACACCCAGAAATCTCTTGCATTCCTATACACTAACAATGAAGGTCAGAAAGAGAAATTAAGGAAACAATCCCATTCACCATTGCAAAAAAACGAATAAAATACCTAGAAATAAACCTAACCAAGGAGGTAAAAGATGTGTACTCAGAAAACTATAAGACACAGATGAAAGAAATCAAAGACAACAAAAACAGATGGAGAAATATAACATGTTCTTGGGTTGGAAGAATCAACATTGTGAAAATGGCTATACTACCCAAAGCAATTTACAGATTCAATGCAATCCCTATCAAATTACCAATGGCATTTTTCACAGAACTAGAACAAGAAATTTTATGATTTGTATGGAAATGGAAAAGACTGCGAATAGCCAAAGCAATCTTGAGAAGGAAAGACGGAGTTGGTGGAATCAGGCTTCCTGACTTCAGGCTATACTGCAAGCCTACAGTGATCAGGAGAGTGTGGTAGTGGCACAAAAACAGAAATATAGATCAATGAAACAGAATAGGGAGCCCAGAGATAAACCCATGTACATATGGTTACCTTACCTTTGACAAAGTAGGCAAGGATATACAATGGAGAAAAGGCAGCCTCTTCAATAAGTGGTGCTGGGAAAATTGGACAGCTATATGTAAAAGAATGAAATTAGAACATTTCCTAACACCATACACAAAAATAAACTCAAAATGGATTAAAGACCTAAGAACACTCTTCAACGTAAATAACAGCAAGATCTTTTTTATCCACCCCCTAGAATAATGGAAATAAAAACAAAAATAAATAAGTGGGACCTAATGAAGCTTCAAAGCTTCTGCACAGCAAAGGAAACTATAAGCAAGACAAAAAGACAACCCTCTGAATGCGAGAAAATATTTGCAAATGAATCAACAGACAAAGGATTAATCTCCAAAATATATAAACAGTTCATCCAGTTCAATATCAAAAAAACAAACAACCCAATCAAAAAATGGGCAGAAGACCTAAATAGACATTTCCCCAAAGAAGACATACAGATGGACAAGAGGCACATGAAAAGCTGCTCAACGTCACTAACTATTAGAGAAATGCAAATCAAAACGACAATGAGGTATCACCTCACACCGGTTAGAATGGGCATCATCAGAAAATCTGCAAACAGTAAATGTTGGAGAGGGTGTGGAGAAAAGAGAACGGTCTTGCCCTATTGGAGGGAATGTAAATTGTTACAGTCACTATGGAGAACAGTGTGGAGGTTCCTTGCAAAACTAAAAATAGAGTTACCATATGACCCAGCAATCCCATTACTGGGCACATACCCAGAGAACACCATCATTCAAAAAGATACATGCGCTCCAATGTTCATTGCAGCACTATTTGCAAAAGTCAGCATATGGAAGCAACCTAAATGCCCATCAACAGATGAATGGATAAGAAAGATATGGTACACATATACAATGGAATATTACTCAGCTCTAAAAACAATGAAACTGGGACATTTGTAGAGATATGGATGGACCTAGAGACTGTCATACAGAGTGAAGTGAGTCAGAAAGAGAAAAACATATATTGTATATTAACACATACTGGCGGAATTTAGAAAAATGGTACAAATCAACCAGTTTGCAAGGCAGAAATAGAGATACAGGTGTAGAGAGCAAACATATGGACACCAAGTGGGGAAAGCAGGGAGGGTTGGGGGGGAATGAACTGGGAGATTGGGATACCACATTGTACACTCTAAATATATGCAGTTTGTTGTATGTTAAAAAAAAAGAATCAATGGGAGATTAGAAGGATAATGTCTATCTCAAAAAAGATGACTTGACACAAGTTCTTATAAGTTAGAGCTAGCAAAGCACTTTAAAAATTAATGTGAAATTCACCATAGATCATTTTAGACTTTTATGGCCAAGGCACTACATTTGTATAACTTGATCGCTCAATGGCAGAGCAACATTAAGTTTCAGACCAGAAAAGGGGATTAGTTGAAATGAGCACTGACCTTTGTGACTGATGAAAATCAGAATCAGAATCTCTGGACACTTCTTGTTTCACATTGTTCTTAATTAGACAATATTACAGAAATGACAAGGCATGGAACTTGATATTGATGGAAATTGCTTTAACACATGGGAGTATTTTGACACAGTAATTCCAAGTTTTCCTATTTTGAAAGTGGCTGAATTGTATTTTTTAAAACTATATAGTATTTTTATCAACTAATCTCTAGAGGAGGCATATGCAACAAATGTCTAAAATTGATATATAAAATTTCACTCTTCCAGGGATCCCATTACATGAAAATCCAGGTCATCTAATTATGTGCATGAAAGAGACAATTGGTCGGATGTCTAACAGCTTCAGACAGAAATATCAGACAAATCTGTGACTTGTCAGCATCATACAGAATCCACAAATTGGGCTGTCAAAAGCCAGTCCCCTTTGATAATTGCCCTGTATACACCAAACACACTGAGATCTACAGGGAGCAGAGAGCCCTGGAATAACTCCTAACAGGGTCAGGCAGGAACTCTAAGCAAGCTGAACTGGCATGAACAGAAATTGCTGAGAAATTTTAGAATTAAGTCAGTCAAAACTGGACTGGACAACCTCCCAAGAAATTGCCCACGTAACAGAATATCTGAGGCTCTGTGACCTTCAAGGTCCAGCTAATCCCCCTCTGTGAGGCTTAACACTCTTGCTTTGCACCCTAATCTGTTACATGCTCCACTGCCCCCCACATTCTCATAGCACACCTCCCTCCCCTACACACACACACACACACACACACACACACACACACACACACACACACACAGAAGATAATCAGCCTCTGCCAGGAAAATGGTCATATCAGTAAGATAATTGTTTGCTTGGCCTCCCTTTCTGACTCTTTTTATCTTTATGAGTGTTCTTGTCCTCTCTTGGGTACCAACACCTCACTGCTTTATGAACCTTCTTCCAAGAATAGGACGCATTGATCTATATCAGTGTTACCCTCTGACATAAATTCATTCATTGGTCTGAGAAGAGATGTGAACCATGCCCTTCCCCATACTTAGCACAACTTTCTTTGTGAAAGGTGCTTTATCCCATGGGATGGTTATCTATAGGCATACAGAACAAGTTATGAGGGCCAGGACCTAGAGAAATGGGTCTTCCTTTTGGAAAAGGCAGGCATGGGGAAAAGGAGTGCAGTGCAAATAAAACAGTCTGCCAGGTGGGGCATGGAATCCAACAGGCATAGCAAGGACTGAGGGGGTTAAGTACGTAGGTAAGGGATAGCAAACCCAAGTTAGGGAATATAGACTAATGTGGATTTGAATATCAGCCCCAATACCTGTTAAAAATAGGTGAAATATCGTGCTTGTCCCTAAATTCATCCTACACCTAGGAAAGCTCTAAAAATATAGATTATAGTTATTTTAGGCTAGCCAAAGGGATAATCTACCTATTTTCAATTAGCTCTAACTCCAAATTTTAACCATGACCTCTCTCTCTCCATGTACTCCCTCCCCTTATCTTTACTGCACTATATTCTTCCCTCTGAGTCACCACTGTCATCACTGCCACCACCACTGCCTCCAGCTCCACATCACGGTGATTGCTAGAAAGACAACTCAGAGCCTCATGGCCTAGAATCTCTGCTGTCACAAACCACATTGTGGCCAGGACAGCCAGCAGAGTTAGAGAGCATCTGGTATTAGGACTGATGAGATGACAGTAAAAGAAAGAGCAAAATACGCACAGAGTGAGGGCACAAAGGATTAGTTATGGAAGAGGGGGTGATGATAGACTGTACTATTCTTCAAAACATTTGCTGCTTTTCCTGGGAAGGCATTACCTTCCTTGACCTGCTGCTACTCATGCAACTTGCATTGGTAAATGAAATGAGTGGAAGTGGTGGGTGTCATTTCTGAAAATAATCTTGAGGGGCTAGCATATGGTAATCCATGTTCTTTCTCTGTTCCTTCGGCCACAAAGACCAGTACTGATCCTGAACAGAGACTTCTTCATCAGCCTGGGTCCCTATCTATCTATTTACTGATGAATAAACTTATGTTGTAAACCACTATGATTTGGGTTGTTTGTTATCTTACTTCAACCTAGCCCAACCTATTATACTGTTACAAGAGAGTGCCAGAAACAAGGTAATTCAGTCATGATGAATAATATTTAGTGTGTGTGCGTGTGCGTGTGCACCTGTGTGAGGTAGAAAAATATACATGAAAAAAGGTCAACAGTAAGAAAGATGACAAATATTGAGAACTAATGAAGTAAAAAGAGAAAAACTAAAAATATGATTTGCTTTGGCTGTAATAGTAATGCTGATTGTAGTCATTTTTGGGAACTGCCTGCCATTTAAGACTAATTTGTATGCAGCATAATAAAAATTATGCATAGCATTAAAATACACAACTGATTAACTCTGTTGCAAGCTTTGTTTGATTATGACAATAACCTCTATATGTTTGTATATTCAATCTTTGTAATTTGTTGTTCACGTAGCAATTTAAAATAATCTGTGAAAACTTTCCCATTAAGAGGGTCAAATTAGGATGCATGCTGTAGGTGAGTGTATAAAACAGAAAGATGTACAACTAAGAAGAGAAAAATGGGAATCTGAGTAAATGAATAGGACCAATCTGAGCCTGGCCCAGACTGTGCAAACATTTACTTATTGCATTGCATTTCTTCTAGGCTCAGTTATAGGCCTTGTATCACTCTAGTCAATCTCATCTATAAGTATGGCTTTAACTACCAGCAGTTGATAAATATCTTCCAAAATTACATCTCCAGCCTGTATTGCTTCTGTGAACTCTCTCTATATATCAAACTTCCTATTCATCATCTACACTTTGATGTTTCCAAGGTACCCCAACTTCAACATGTTCAAGATCGCATTCATGGTCTTCCTCGTAAGCTGGTTCTCTTTTTTCCCCTCTTTCACTTTCCTACTCCCAATTCATCTTCAACTGCTTGTTGATTTCATCCCTAAATATTTTTATTCTATTTCCTTATTTATAGCTATGTTTTCACCACTCTCCAGTCTGAAAGAGCTTAACTAGTCTCTCCACATCTACTATGTCCCCTCCAATTTATCATCTGCATTGCAACTAGAGTGCTTTCTATCAAAGCACAAATATGATTATTTGACTTCACTGTTTAAAATCCTTACGTTGTTTCCCATTGCTCTCACAGTAAAGACCAAAATGTTCAACAGGCCGTTAAGCCACCTGCAGTGGATAATTAATAGGTTGCCCCCTCCTTCCCTCCACCTGCTCTTTGCTTTCAGAAGTGCCTCTCCCTGATCTGGTGGGTTATCTATCACTTAGTTCCATCCTTTCTATACAGGAGGAGCAACTGACCCAACTTGGCACATCAGAGTACTCCAGCGATTGGCTCAGAGTTGGGCGTTATATCCAAAATGTGAGTCAGCGAGAGCCCTGTTCAGAAATTTACTGTGAGGCCCAGGAGAAGAAAACCACCTGTTTTCTGAGATAAGAGCTCTTAAGTCTGCCTCTAGGGCAAGTCCATGCAGAGAAAGCTGACCTGAGATGGAGCTATCGCGGAGGCAAAGTCAAGAGATGAAGGACAGAAACAGATGATGAAACATTTACTCAGGCCAGTGCTGAAAGCCAGTGCCAGCACTTGGACTTCTCACTTACATGAGTCAGTGCACTCTTTTTAAAAAAAAAAATAATTAACTTTATTTATTTTTGGCTGTGTTGGGTCTCCGTTGCTGTGCACTGGCTTTTCTCTAGTTGTGGCGAGTGAGGGGCTACTCTTTGTTGCAGTGCGAGGGCTTCTCAGTGCAGTGGCTTCTCTTGTGGAGCATGGGCTCTAGGTGCACGGGCTTCAGTAGTTGTGGCACATGGGCTTAGTTGCTCTGTGGCATGTGGGATCTTCCCAGACCAGGGCTCGAACCCATGTACCCTGCATTGGCAGGTGGATTCTTAATCACTGTGCTACCAGGGAAGTCCCTGAACTCTTTTTTGATTTATGCTAATTTAAAATGAGTTAATATCATAACTAAAAGTTTCCTTCATAAGAAGGAATCTTATCTTATTCTTTGTCCTACAGCCATATCTCCTCCTCTCCTCACATCAAGTTAATGTCTTTGGAGCTTAGCTTAAACATTACTTTTTTATGAAAGTGCTTCTTAATTCGCCAGACAAGATAAGGTATCTATGTTACGTTTGCTTATACTACTTGTTTCCATTTGTGATGATATACTTACTTATGCTTTTATGTCTATGATTCTATGATTCTTCTCTGTCTTCTCCAAGTGACTCTAAGCTCCATGAGGGGACATTGTGGTATCTTCCACCACATGCTTAGTCCCCCATCCAGTGCCTGACAATAAATATTTATTGAATGAATGAATGAATGAACAAGCAGGGAATAACTTGGTGTCAGGCACTGTGCTATGTGCTTTTACATATATTATCACATTTAACCTTCGCAGCAGTCTGGTGGCAGATGCTCTGTGATCCATTTACAAGTGTGGAAACCTAAGGAATGGATGTGTAAAGAAACACTGTTGAATGAATACAAAGAGACAGAGAGATCCAGGACACAAAACGAGGTCTTGTTCCAAATGCAGAGTCCCTTTCTCATGCCACCTTCTAAGAGCCTCCTAACTGTCTATTTGCATTTTCTCCTTTCCTTACAACATGCTTATCTTTCTTTTTTTTAAGAGCTAATTCCTTCAGTTTCCACCTCTGTTCTTTTCTTTCTTTCTTTCTTTCTTTCTTTCTTTCTTTCTTTCTTTCTTTCTTTCTTTCTTTCTTTCTTTACTTATTTATTGGCTGTATTGGGTCTTCATTGCTGCACACGGGCCTTCTCTAGTTGCTGCGAGCAGGGGATACTTTTTGTTTTGGGGTGTGGGCTCCTCATTGCCATGGCTTCTCTTGTTGCAGAGCACAGGATCTAGGCGTGTGGGCTTCAGTAGTTGCAGCACATGGGCTCAGTAGTTGTAGCACACGGGCTTAGTTGCTCTGTGGCATGTGAGATCTTCCTGGACCAGGGATCAAACCCATGTCCCCTGCATTGGCAGGCAGATTCTTAACCACTGCGCCACCAGGGAAGTCCCCTAAATGCTTATCTCAACTCCAATTCCTACAGCATTATACACTCTTCTACCTTTTATTTAAATTAGTGGTTCATTACATTTAACATGTTCTCGGAATATTTCATCCTTACCTAGTACACTTGAAACACACACCCCTTTCATTCCAATAAAGCAAGAAAGAACATATTTTAGAGCAATGGCCCTGGTTTGGGGGTGTATGTGAAGGATCTGTCTTGAGATTCTCCATACTTTTCTATATTGGTCAGTGACTCTCATGTCTATTCCTAAAACCATCCATGAGTAAAAGAGAATAGAGGTGAAAGAATAAGAGAGATTGGGAGAGGGGAGGAGAAAGCAGAATCCACCTGTGTTATGGATCTGGAATCCCTGGGGTCCTCAAAGCTTCAAAACCCCTTCCCACTCATGATGCCCCCAGCCACCCAGCATTTTGGTCATCTGCATATTGTAATGGTCTGACAACAATATTCATTAAATGGCAAGAGAATTCACCCTAGTAAAGTGATGCTAGACAGCTCAGTGGACATTGATAATATACTTGCTATGTATTGCTCAGAGCTATAACAATAAATGTTTAGATTAAATGCCCAGGCTCAAAAGAGGCTACAGAAAAGGAAGGATTCCAAAGATTTTTGGATATGCTGTAAAGGCTATGCTACTCAAAGAAACAAACCTCCAAATTCTCTGCCACAGATGGGTGACAAGATGATCTACCAGAGGGTAGATTGATGAACTGTTTCTTTCACTGAGGCAGTCTTGTTATACAAAGAAAATGACAGCTGAACCAAAGTGTGTAATGACATACTTGATGCTGGTATAAACTTCTTATCTTGTCTCAAATGGGTAACAAGTTCACTGACTAGCACTAGTCTCTAATGCCCTTTGAGCAGCCAAGGCCTTGAAAAGTGGTGTGCGAAGCTGGCCATATAGTAGAGGCACCTTGGAGACTTTACAATATGTTTACCAATGCACAAGGAACTTACCCAGTCATTCTGTTTCGGTGAGTTCGGCATGATATCCAGTATGCTTTAGCGTTACCTCAGGTGATTCTAGTGTGCGGTCAAGATCAAGAATTACTGGCCTCAGTTGTAGCAGGACTGGGCTGACCTTTGGTAAATATTGAGAGCAATGTATAACTGACATAAGTGGAGGAGCTTTTCTTTGGAAAAACTTCTTGCTTCTTGGATCTTTATTAGCCATTCAGGGAAAGGAAATAGAACTGAGCAGAATTACTGAGATAGGTGACACGCGTGGGGGGAAGGAACACCTACAGGCTGTTTGGAACCTGAAGATTTAAGAAAACTGAACTTAACAAGAGAATTGGTAGATGGGATGTTACCCCATTGCACTGGCAGAGTGATACAGAGCAGGCAGTTGAAGGCAAAAAAAAAAAAGAAAGTCATAATACCCTCATTATTCCTTTCCTCCTCCACGTTAGTTTTCTGGGGATAATGGAAATATCATTGATATCAGAAGAAGGAAAAGTGAGGATTTAGGAGATGAGAGCTATAAATATGGCAGTATGGAGAAGAAAGGGGATCTGTCATTTTGTTAAAATACCTAAGTTCAGAGCTGAGCCTGGAAAATACGTAGTTCAGAGTTAATGCATGGATTGAGCAGACCTTCAATTGTTCCGGTCATCCATCCCTCTAGCCATACGAGCTTGCAAAGCACCAACCATTATTCAATTCACCCACGAAATGAGGGTGGAATTCAAAGTTAAAGCTTATAAACACTTGCAGTGCAACTGGAGCCTCTGTTTAGCACTAATAACCCCTCGGACCCTACATTCCAAGAAATTTCATTTGGAGGTCCTGTGCTGCCCACAGTCACTGCCAGGCTTCCTTCCCAGCAAACATCCCCAGAGGAGATGTGGTAGCATTCTTGTCCCTTGCATACTCATTGGCTGGCTTATTAAGAGTATTTTTACACATTTGAGTGTATTAATATAGGTAGCACAGCATAACGGGAAAAGTATAAGCTTTAGGCATTGGCCCTTTGACTTGTTAATGAGATCTTGGGTCAATTAATTTACTTCTCTAAACCTTGGTTTCTTGTAAAAAGGTATAATAATCTCTATCTCTTTTGGATTGTTGTCAAGATTAGATGTGAGCTGGTTAGCTGTTGAGCAGCTGCGTTTAGTATGGTGCAAGTAGGAAGCAACTTTGCTTTCTGTCAACATTGCCTTTGCAATGTGGTCTGCTGAGGCTCCCTTTCCCACCTCTCAGCGATGGTTCAGGCAAATTCTATGACTGTTTTTGTCACTTCCTGGCATTAAAAAATCAACTTAAGAAATCCATCCCACTCTTACATGGTTTTCTTTTCTCCTATAAGGTGAAGCATTGCCTTCCCCTGGATCAGGCCTGAACAGTCTTTAGAAACCTGCCTGACTCCTCCCCCAGTGCTCTGGGGCTTCTGAATTCTTCGGGACTCTGATAGGACAAGGAAAAGTCTTACTTATCTAGCTCTGGGTTCTCCCTATGTAACAGACACTCAAGTGCTGGTGTTGTCTTTTGTGGAGAGCTTTTGCTGACTCTCCAGGGGACCAAAGAAAGTACAAGGAAACGGGAAATGATGGCTTATGTAAACGCTAAATGACTGGTGCCTGGATTTAAACAAAGCATGTGATGACAGTTTTGTGCAGACCTAGGCAGAATATTTGCCTGCTCTTTACAGAAAAATTTCTTGTGGAATATTTCAGAGATATGCATGTATACTTGCTTTCTCTTTATTTGACAGCTTCCTTCGCCATAACATACATATTAGTTTCCTTGTCTCTTTCTTTTGTGTTGTGGCAAAATATACACAACATAAAATTTACCATGTTCAGCAGGTTTAGGTGTACAGTTCAGCAGCATGAAGTAATTTCACATTGTTGTGCAACCGTCACCACCACCCATTTCCAGAACTTTTTCATTTTCCCGGACTAAGATTCTGTACCTATTAACCAACAGCTCCTCATTCTTCCGTCTCCTTCAGCCCCTAATCAGCACCATTGTGTTGTCTCTATGAATTTCACTGCTCTAAGTACCTCATATAAGTGGAAACATACAGCATTTGTCCTTTTGTATTTGGCTTAT
The DNA here is from genome assembly GCF_030028045.1 of Hippopotamus amphibius kiboko. Taxonomy (NCBI): domain Eukaryota; kingdom Metazoa; phylum Chordata; class Mammalia; order Artiodactyla; family Hippopotamidae; genus Hippopotamus; species Hippopotamus amphibius. The sequence continues at coordinate 99,987,036 of NC_080194.1, forward strand.
TTTGCAAAGCATAAGGTTTGCAAGGTCCATTATGTTGTAACATGTATCAGAATTTTCTTCCTTTTAAAGACTGAATAGTATTGTACGTACACACATCTTTTGATACATTCAACACTTGGCCTGACTTTGGCTGGTCAACAATGAAATACACAGACACTGGGTGTTGAGAGATGGGTCCTGTCTAGTGAGAAGGTCCACAAACACCCGTTGCAAGGCTTCCTGTCCTGAGGTGTGGTGACCCCCGAGTGGCAGTTTGTGTATCCAGCTCCAGATCATACTTCTCACGCTTTTCTTGGTTTGGGTTAGTTTAGCGCAAAGAGGTTTGTTTTTTTACTTGCAACTAAATCACTTGACTAATGTTGTCTACATTCTCTTTCTCACTGTCCCCTTCTCCTACGCATTTTTCTTCTCAGATGCATCCTCTGCTGGCAAAGGCATCCATCAGTTTTGCTTAGGACTATTTTAGCCAACGTCCCTTAAGGCTAAAGGGATTGTAAACTCGAAGCTAGACATTTTAAATTCAGCCAATTGCTGTTCTCTACCCTGGCTAAGCCCTGGGTAATTTAAGCTGACTCGCTGGCCTCCAAAGGCCGGAGACATAGAACATCCACTCAGGTCTTTATAGTGAGAAATACTCATGGTTCTCGGTGGTATATAAAATCCTGCAGCAAATGTCAATAGATTGGGTACACGATCGGCTTTAAGAAACCATAATTTTCTTTTACTTTTTCAGCAAGTTGTGTCCCTGACTTTCATATTTTACCAAGAGAAGCACAACATGTGCGTCATAACTCATGCTCTAGTGACTAGACATGTTTGACTCTAAACGGTGTCTGAGATTTCATTCTCCTTTCTGTTGGTTGAATTTCATACTTCAGCTGCTTCTTTAATTTCAACTTTCTTCAGTTTGTGTGGGATTCATCTTCCCTCCCTCTTCCCCCCAATGAAATGGCTTTTGTTCTTTCTTTCTTTAAAAAATGTTAAATCCCCTAGGAACATTATATCAAAACAAAGACTCACTTCTCGATTTGACGCTTTGGAAACTGAAAATCTAGTGGGTCCCTGGGCCATCATCCTCCCTCGGAATTTTCTGTAAGTGATGAAGGGTCTCAACAGCCAGACTCTTTCCATTAACTTTACTGCTCCTCTGTAGGAGATGCATCTAGCAGCCGAGTGTTAAATCTCCTTTTCTGCAGTCTGTGCACTCTCCTTTGTTGGAATGTTTGTTTGTTAAGGCTGGAGGGATGAAGAGCTGCTTTTTAAAAATAATGATACTACCTCCATTTCTCAAGCACCTGCTTGTGCAGGGTATTTTACTTGCAAGATCCTGTTTATAGATGAGGCAATAGGCTCACAAACGAGGCTAACAGATTTGCCTAGGATCACATAGCTAGCAAGAAATGGGGCAAAGTTTTAAACTCTAATTTTAAGAAAGTACAGATATGGTATGAGGCATGATTGGCAAGGGCTGAGCCTTTTGAAAGATACCTTAGAACTCCCACACCAGAAGGCCCAAGGAGGGGGTGTTGTTGACTTTCCATCACTTGTGTGTGGCCTTGGACTTGGATGTCCCCCACTATTTACCCAGATAGTCTGCCCTTGAGCTGCATTTATAGGGACTATGAGCTGAGACTAAATAACAGCACAGCTTTGCTGAGCACACACCTCGGTCAGCCCACTGCCCTGTCTCTGATTGCATGCAGGCCCCCAGCTGCGTCTGCTGCTGTTTTGTAAGCCTGATTTCTGTAGTTGATCCAAATGGAAATTTAGACATCTCCCTGTCATATAATAGTTGATCACAGAAAAGAATTAAATTCAGTGGGTGACTTTGAGCTCACATAATAGCAATGTTAGAAAAAAATCCCTATTCCGTTTGGAGACAAACTCCAATTCCTGTTGAAATTAAAAATTGCTTACATCTGTACCATTTGGGGGTCAGCTGCTTCTCAGGAAGAAAACGAGATTCATCTTGCATGAGTGTGGCATTTGCCATGAGATGCCCGTCCTGCAGACCTGCCAGGACATCAGGCAGAGGCGCAGAGAACTGCTGTGGCAGCTGTTTCAGTCAACCCTCACCCCACCTTTCCAGGTCCTAACACCTTCTTAATTGGTTCCCAGTGGCTCATCCTCTGTCTGATCTCCCTGATCTTTGTGGTGACCAACACTTCCTCCCTAAACCTGTCTCCTCCAGTGGGTTTCTGTGACTCTGCACTGCCTTCGTTTCCTCTGCATTACGACTTCTCTGTTCTTACACCTCCGAAATGATAGCATTCTCCAAGGCTCTGTCTCAGGCTTTCTGGGCTTCTCTGGACACATTCCACCCTCATGGACTCCCACAACCTAGAGCATCCCTGCCTATGGTTACTATAGGCCTCTGTCCTGGGGGTCAGATCCCGACTTCCCAGACCCTGCTCCTGACTTTCCCAGTGTCTGACCTTCTCTTGTTCTGGAATTCCTTTGTGCTCCCTTCCCTTGGTCTTGCTGGACACTTGCTATTTTGCTTGCCCTTCCTGATCCTGGGGACGACCTGGCCAGCATCCATTGTCTGGTGCTTTCTTGCTGCACTGGACTTCATTCCAGAGCCCGAGATGTGTCTCTCCCACTGTCTAATTCCAAGTCATGGCTCCTCCTGACCCCCTCCTAGCCATGCCTGGGAGGCGATGTCCTCTATCAGATGCTACGTTCTCGTTCGACATTGCAGTCTTTATAAGCTAGCACACTGTCTTGCATATAGTAGATTTGCCATTAATATTCCAATTTAATTAACAAATACTCAACAAATTGAGCTGAAGCTCTTATTCAATATACCAGGATAACATTAAGTAGTATATACAAAAGATTCTAGAAAGAAAAAGAGTGGGAAACACTAATTTTGATAAGAAAATGTCACTTAAATGCCTCTGGAAGTTGATTTGTTTATACACTGTGGATAAATTTTTGGATCAGTGTTTATCATGTGAGGATGTGAGGAAGAAGAGAGATCGAGTATGTCACAAAAAATTGGTATTTTTCCCTCATTCATAAAATTTGTCTTTAAGTCTAAACTAAGTGTGACTCCAAGATTAAATTATTAACTGTGTAGAAAGCATCCCTTAATAAGTGTTCCCCCCCCTTTTTTTTTTCCTGCAGGAGTTTTCTGGGTAAGTTGACATTTTATACCACACAGTTTAGCAATTGCAATCTAGCTTTTTTTCTTGTGATAGTTTCCCCGGCTTTGTTTGTTTTCTCTTCATTATCTGTGTGATCACTGAGGACTAGACTTTGACTTAGTTTCTGCTCTTGCACAACCCCAGCCACAGATGGACCAATATATGTACCCAGATAGGCTAATTATTTGGCATTCTTTCAAACTGAAATTTTTTAAACATTTAATGGCCCTGAGGATAAACTGATTTTCTATTAACATATATTTTATTCTGAAACAAATTCACTTACTAAATCATTTCCCCTGGCAGAAACAAGGTCAATGTTGTGAAAACAATTCTATAAAAAACACTTCTATAGTTCCATTCTCTTTTCAGCTCTTATTTGTGATTTCCTGAAGCAGATATGCTTTCCTTGGGAGACATATTAAGGATTTGAAATATGTATAAAAAGACACCACCTTTTTTTTAAGAACTTTTATTGAGATACAGTTAACATACAATAAACTGCATATATTTAGAGTGTACAATTTGGTATCCCAATCTCCCAATTCAAAGACACCACTTGTTTTTGATAAATAGTTCCATGTCATGCATGATACAGTTTTCAGATGTTGCTGATTCTGAGAATCGATCCTGGGCAACTGTCAGTCGGCTGGTTTGGGGTCATAACTGCTCTATGCAACTTGCAAAAAGGTGCATCAGAGACACGTACCCCTGGTGAGGAATTTTATTTTTTTAACTTCATTCATAGACACTGCTCCAGTCAGCAGCAGTGGAACCAATTTACATTTCTCCAGTGATGTGGGTTGTCATATGTGGATGTCACGTGTGAATTAACTGGCCCTGTGTTTCTAACCTAGTTCAGTGATGCTTTAGTGTCCATGGTGGACTGGCGCCCTCTGCAGCTAGCTTGCCTCTTGAATCCAGCTCTAACTTCATCCTGGGGCTCATTTCTGTTTTCATTCCTCCTTCTGGCCTGACATTTTTTCTTTCTTCTTATACTTTGTATTTCCCCTCCATAATTCACAGTGCCTCCCTTAACCTCTTGGATATTTTGACAATTCTGTCTTAAGGCCCATAGAAATTCTCTTCTGTGATAAACCAGGGTTAAGGTCTCTGTCCAATGCCTGATTTGAAGTTGCCCCACTTGTAGCCACTTCTGAGGCCACAAGACCCTTGCTTCCGATCAGGATTAATTGAACTGAGTGAAGGTCATTGCCACCTGATTTGGGGGGACCACAGGTAGTTTGGATGAGCCAACGTGATCCTCTCTCACAGGAATTTAGAACTGTGACACAGAAATTGAACCAGTTGGATGATGGCAGACACTCATGCGAGACCAGGTAGAGTTACAACTGGCACCCCAAGTGGGGTCATGCAAAGCAGATGAAGCCAGACTAGGAAAGAAGGAACAGAACTGGAGAGAAGAGAGGGGAGAAACCACATGCTTTCTGAGAACATGGCGACTTCTCCGATTTTTGGAAATCAGTCTGTCCTTGCCTTGCCCAGACATACTTCAATTTGTCTTTTGATGGTCCTGAGAAATATTACCTTTAATTAACTTCCCCTTTCCCTTAAATTACCTTGAGATAATTTCTGTTTCTTTTACCAACATATCCTTTAACCAAGCCCCCTTCTTCTTTCTGCCATTCTGCCTTGCTGCCTGCATGTCTTCTGGGGCTCAGCCTTTCTCTTCATCACCTGTCCCATTTGAGGCAATAGCATTGCCCTAGGGACAGTGTTTGTAACTGAGAGTCACTTGCCCACTTTGTTAATCAAAGTAATTAATGATAACTGACTCAACAGACAATCCTCAAATATACCAAAAGTATATTTCTCATTCACCTAAAATCTGGTGTGGGCTGGGAGGCCCTCCTCCATCCGACAACTACATCATCTGGAATGCGGGGCCACTGTGGTTGCCAGGGTGGGAAAAAGAGAGAGAGGGAGGAGGCAGAATAATTCTTAATTGCCTTGGGTTGGGATTGACTTATGCCACTCGTGCCTCTAATCACAGGCCGTTGTCCAGAACTCACAGGCATGTGGGAAGAATAAGGAGGCACTTAGAACACTGGGTGAGTCCCAGCTGTTTACGCTGTGCTCATGTTTGCCGACTGCATCCAGTGGCTTGGTCGGATGCCCTGGTAACTGGCTGTGGGGAAGCTCGGAGGGTGAGCCCTGTTCTGGGTTACTGCAGTGGACTGCAGACAGGATAGCTGTTCAAGGAGACAGCAGGGGAGGCAGAAAGGTGAGAGCAAGGTAAAAGCATGAACTCTCAAGGAGGCAGGCCACAGACTAGCGTGATCAGACACTTCTTCCCCGGGCCTGGGAAGCTGCACCACCAGACTTCTGATACACTCTCCCAGGTCACCCCTCATGTGCCCATCTTCCAGTCACACTTTCAGCACAAATATTGCATGCAGTAAAGGAATGACTTTTAAAAAGAAGTTTAACAGAATTTATACTTTGAAATGGTTGTGGATCAGAAGGAAATATAGCAAATGATTGAGAACATGGGCTCTTGTATCACAATCCTTGGGATGAAGTCTCAGCTCTGCTATTTGGCAGCTACGTGACCTCAGACAAGTTATTTAACCTCTGTGTGTCTCACTTTCTCATTTTTAAAATGAGAATAACAGTGCTTACCCCTAGATTTGTTGTAAGGATTAAATGGGATAATATATGCACAACGCTTAGAGTAAAGCCTGACACATGGCATGTGTTTCGCATTATTGTTATTATTATTATTTAAAGCAGACATGTTGAAAGGCTGCACAATTTTTCCATTTCTGCTGCTTTGGCATGAAGCACATCGGGAAATTCCTCCAAGTAGTTCTTTCAAATCCAAGTCATAATCACATAAGGTCAGCGTCTCACAACCCCTTTTGAATTGATTAATTGAAGGTGTCACTCATCCACTTGACCACTGTCCTCCTTACATGCTGGGCTCCAGTCTAACTAAACTACTTTCCATTCCTTCAATGCACTGACTTCTGCTCTGTCCACCTCCATGCATCCATGCCTATATATGCTGTCTTTTCTCCAGTTACCATGGAAGAATGAGCCTTGCTCTCATCTAGGGTCAGCCTGTCATCTTGTGCCCCAGACCCCACTCCTTCTCATCTTCTCAAGGGCTTTGTTTCTTCAACCATCAACTTCCCTTGACTACTGATTCTTTTCTATTAGCAATAAAATATTTTGTGATATTTCCTATCTTAAAAAACATCTTTCAAGACCAAACATTCCCCTGTAGCTAATACTTCATTACTCTGCTTTTCTTTGTTGCAAAAATTCTTACCAAATTATCTGTATCTACAGTGTCCACTTTCTTTCCTCCCATTTTTCCAATCTAGTCAAGCTTTTCCCCCCCCCCACCTTACCACAAATGTAAGGCCCACCAAAGATCTCCATGTTGCTAAAACCAATGGTCAATCCTCAATCCCCACCTTAGAGATATATGACACAATTGATAAATTCCCTCCTTTCAGAAACACTTCCTTCAATTGGTTTCTAGGTCATACTTTTTTGGTTTCCACTTATTTTCAAATGCCTCTGTTAAAACTCTCTCTTCTTCCCAATCTCTACTTGTGGCAGGGGTGGGCTAGGGCTCAGTTCTTAGGTCTCTCTTTATCTGCTCTTACCTCCTATGCGATAACAGCCAGACCTAGTTCTCTAAATACCCTCTTACTTTGATGGCTTCCCAATGTGTACTCCTAGCCTTGACTTTTCTCCTGAACCCCAAATTTGTATATCCTAAAAAGTAGCCAAACACTGGATGTTCAATCAGCATCTCCAACTTCACTTACCTAACACTGAACTCATGATTTCCAGTCCTCCTCCCCAGTGCTCCCAATCCTGTTTCTGCTTTCCTGTTTATCTCAGAAATAATATCACTATTCACTCAGTTGATTAGGTTATAAACATTGACATTGTCATCATCATCCTTTCACCTCTCACTTTCAGCTCATCAGCAAATCCAGGCATTTGCACCTCTAAGATATATCCAGAATCTGATCTCTCTGTTACAACCTTAATCTAAGCCACCATCATCTCTGTTTCGTGATGCATTGATCACTTCCAAACTTGCCCTCTCATCTTCTTATATGTCCTGAGCACAACATTCTTTGCTTTACACAGAAACCAAAGCTATCTTTTAAAGTTTTTACCAATGTCCATAAAACCCTATATGATCCAGATCCAGGCTACCTTTCCTGCGTCCATCTCAACCACGTTGGTCTTCATGCTATTCCTCCAACACATCAAGTATGCTACTGCCTCAAAACAGATTTTCTGTTCTCTCAGCCTGGAACACACTCAGATTATTTTATTTTATTTTTATGTTATTGTATTTTTAATAGAAGTACAGTTGATTGACAATATTATTTTAGTTTCAGGTGTACATCATAGTAATTCAATATTTTTATAAATTATATTCCATTAAAAGTTGCTACAAAACAATGGCTATATTTCCCTGTGCTATACAGTACATTCTTGTTGCTTATCTATTTTATACATAATAGTTCATATATCCTAATCCCATATGCCTATCTTACCCCTTTCTCTGTTAATAACCATCAGTTTTTTCTTTATATTTGTGAGTCTGTTTCTGTTTTGTAATATACATTCACTTGTTTTATTTTCAGCTTCCATATGTAAGTGATAACCATTTTTGCATCCCTGGAATAAATTAAACTTGATCATGGTGTATGACAATTTTTATATATTGTTGGTTCTGATTTGCTAATATTTTGTTTAGAATTTTTACATCTATATTCATCAAAGATATTGACTTGTAACTTTTTTTTTGTAATGCTTTTCTTTGCTTTTGGCATCAAGGTAGTGGTGGCCTTGTAGAATGAATTTGGGAGTATTCTGTTCTCTTCAGTTTTTTGGAATAGTTTGAGAAGGATAGGTATTAGCTTTTCTTTATATGTGTGGCAATATTTCCCTGTGAAGTGGTCCAGTCCTGGACCTTTTTTTTCTGCTGGGAGTTTTTATAAATTAAAAATTTAATTTCACTACTAGTGATCAGTTTGTTCAGATTGTCTATTTCTTCCTGAATCAGCCTTGGGAGGTTGAATGTTTTGAGAAATTTGTCCATTTCTTCTAGGTTGTCCAAATTGTTGCCATATAAATGTTCAAAGCATTCTCTTATGACATTTTTTGGATCTCTGTGGCATTAGTTATTTTTCCCCGTTCATTTCTTATTTTATTTTGGTGCTCTTTGTTTTCTTCTTGTTGAGCCTGGCTAGAGGTTTGTCAATTTTGTTTATCTTTTTTAAAAATCCCAGCTCTTGGTTTCTTTGATCCTTTCTATTTTTTTAATCTCTATTTTATTCATTTCCTCTCTGGTCTTTATTACTTCCTTCTTCTGCTGATTGGGCTTTGTTTGCTCTTTTTCTAATTTCTGTAGATGATAGGTTAGGTTGTTTATCTGAGATTTCTTTTTCTTCATGAGGAAGGGCTATATCACTATAAACTTTCCCTTTTTTATACATCTTTATTGGAGCAAAATTGCTTTACAATATTGTGCTAGTTTCTGCTGTACAACAAAGCGAATCAGCTATATATATACAAATATCCTCATATCTCCTCCCTCTTGAGACTCCCTCCCACCCTCCCTATCCCACCCTTCTAGGTCATCACAAAGGACCGAGCTTATCTCCCTTTGTGTGCAGCAGCTTCCCAATAGCTATCTATTTTACATTTGGTAGTGTATATATGTCAATGCTACTCCCTCACTAAGTCCCAACCTACCCATCCCCACCGTGTTCTCTAGTTTATTCTCTACATCTGTGTCTTTATTCCTGCTCTGCCACTATGTTCACCAGTACCATTTTTCTAGATTGCATATATATGCATTAGCATACAGTATTTGTTTTTCTCATTCTGACTTACTTCACTCTGTATGACAGTCTCTAGGTCCATCCACCTCACTACAAATAACTCAATTTCATTCCTTTCTATGGCTGAGTAATATTCTATTGTATATTATGTGCTACACCTTCTTTATTCATTCATGCATCAATGGACATTTAGGTTGCTCCCATGTCCTGGCTATTCCAGTAAATAGTGCTGCAATGAATATTGGGGTGTGTGTATCTTTTTGAATTATGGTTTTCTCAGGGTATATGCCAAGTAGTAGGATTGCTGGGTCACATGGTAGTTCTATTTTTAGTTTTTTTTAAGGAATCCCCATACTGTTCTCCATAGTGACTGTATCAATTTACATTCCCAACAGCAGTGCAGGAGGGTTTCCTTTTCTCCACACCCTCTCCAGAATTTATTATTCCTAGATTTTTTGATGATGGCCATTCTGACTGGTGAGAGGTGATACCTTATTGTGGTTTTGATTTGCATTTCTCTAATAATTAGTGATGTTGAGCATCTTTTCATGTGTTTGTTGGCTATCTATATGTCTTCTCTGGAGAAATGTCTATTTAGGTCTTCTGCCCATTTTTGGATAGGGTTGTTTATTTCTTTGATATTGAGTTGCATGAGCTGTTTGTATATTGTGGAGATTAATCTTTTGTCAGTTGCTTCATTGGCAAATATTTTCTCCCATTCTGAGGATTGTCTTTTTGTCTTGTTTATAGTGTCCTTTGCTGTGCAAAAATTTCATTAGATCCCATTTGTTTATTCTTGTTTTTATTTGCATTACTCGAGCAGGTGGGTCAAAAAGGATCTTGCTTTAACTTACCTAATAGAGTGTTCTGCCTATTTTTCTTTTATGAGTTTTATAGTATCTGGTCTTACATTTAGGTCTATAATCCATTTTGAGTTTATTTTTGTGTATGGTGTTAGGAAATGTTCTAATTTCATTCTTTTACATGTAGCTGTCCAATTTTCCCAGCACCATTTATTAAAGAGGCTGCCTCTTCTCCATTGCCTACTTTGTCAAAGTAAGGTGACCATATGTACATGGGTTTATCTCTGGGCTCCCTATTCTGTTTCATTGATCTATATTTCTGTTTTTGTGCCACTATCATACTCTCCTGATCACTGTAGGCTTGCAGTATAGCCTGAAGTCAGGAAGCCTGATTCCACCAACTCCATCTTTCCTTCTCAAGATTGCTTTGGCTATTCAGGGTCTTCTGCGTTTCCATACAAATCATAAAATTTCTTGTTCTAGTTCTGTGAAAAATGCCATTGGTAATTTGATAGGGATTGCATTGAATCTGTAAATTGCTTTGGGTAGTATAGTCATTTTCACAATGTTGATTCTTCCAATCCAAGAACGTGGTATATTTCTCCATCTGTTTGTATCTTCTTTGTTTTCTTTCATCAGTGTCTTATAGTTTTCTGCATTTAGGTCTTTTACCTCCTTAGGTAGGTTTATTCCTAGATATTTTATTCTTTTTGTTGAGATGGCAAATGGGAGTGTTTCCTTAATTTCTGTTTCTGATTTTTCATTGTTAGTGTATAGAAGTGCAAGAGACTTCTGTGCAATAACTTTGTATCCTGCTACTTTACCAATTTCTTTGATTAGCTCTAGTAGTTTTCCGGTAGCATCTTTAGAATTTTCTATATATAGTATCATGTCATTTGCAAACAGTGACAGTTTTACTTCTTCTTTTTCAATTTGGATTCCTGTTATTTCTTTTTCTTCTCTGACTGCTGTGGCTAAAACACCAAAACTATGTTGAATAATAGTGGTGAGAGTGGGACCCTTGCCTTGTTCTGGATCTTAGAGGAAATGCTTTCAGTTTTTCACCATTTAGAATGAGATTTGCTATGAGTTTCTCATATATGGCCTTTATTATGTTGAGGTAGGTTCCCTTTATGCACATTCTGGAGAGTTTTTATCATAAATGGGTGTTGAATTTTGTCAAAAGCTGTTTCTGCATCTATTGAGATGATCATATGGTTTTTATCCTTTAATTTGTCAATATGATGTATCATATTGATTTGCATATATTGAAGAATCCTTGCATTCCTGGGATAAACCCCACTTGATCATAATGCATGATCCTTTTAATGTGCTGTTGGATTTTGTTTGCTAGTATTTTGTTGAGGATTTTTGCATCTATATTCATCAGTGATATTGGCTTGTAATTTTCTTTTTTGTGACATCTTTGGTTTTGGTATCAGAATGAGTTTGGGAGTATTCCTCCCTCTGCTATGTTTTGGAGGAGTTTGAGGACGGTGGGTGTTAGCTCTCCTCTAAATGATAGAATTCACCTATGAAGCCATCTGGCACTGGGCTTTTGTTTGTTGGAAGGTTTTTAATCACAGTTTCAATTTCAGTGCCTGTGATTGGCCTGTTCATATTTTCTGATTCTTCCTGGTTCATTGTTGGAAGGTTGTACTTTTCTAAGAATTTGTCCATTTCTTCCAGGTTGTCCATTTTATTGGCATATAGTTGCTTGTAGTAGTCTCTCATGATCCTTTGTATGTCTGCAGTGTCAGTTGTTACTTCTCCTTTTACATTTCTAATTCTGATGATTTGAGTCTTCTTTTTTTCCCTGATGAGTCTGGCTAATGGGTTATCGATTTTGTTTATCTTCTCAAAGAACCAGCTTTTAGTTTCATTTATCCTTGCTATTGTTTCCTTCATTTCTTTTTCATTTATTTCTGATCTTATCTTTGATTTCTTTCCTTGTGCTAGCTTTGGGCTCTTTTGGTTTTTTTCTTCTTTCCTTAATTGCTTTAGGTATAAGGTTAGGTTGTTTATTTGAATTTTTTGTTTGTTTGTTTCTTGAGGTAGGGTTGTATTGCTATAAAATTCCCTTTTAGAACTGCTTTTGCTGTATCCCATCGATTTGGAAAGTTGTATTTCCATTTTCATTTGTCTCTAGGTATTTTCTGATTTCCTCTTTGAATTCTTCATTGGCTCATTGGTTGTTTAGTAGCAAGGTATTTAGTCTCCTCATGTTTGTGCTTTTCCCATTTCTCTTTCTGAAACTGATTTCTAGTTTCATACCACTGTGTTTGCAAAAATGCTTGATATAATTTCTATTCTGTTAAATTTGTTGAGGCTTGTTTTGTGACCTCACACATGATCTATCTTGGGAAATATTCCATGCGCACTTTAACAGAATGTGTATTTTTCTGGTTTTTGGATGGAAAGTTCTATAGATATCTATGAAATCCACCTGCTTTATTGTGTCATTTAAGGACACTGTTGCTTTACCAATTTTCTGTCTGGATGATCTATCCATTGATGTAAGTGCAGTGTTGAAGTCTTCTACAGTTATTGTATTATTGTCAATTTCTCTATTTCTGTTAATATTTGCTTTACACGTTTAGGTGCTCCTGTATTGGGTGTATGTATGTTAATATGTATAACATCCTCATCTTGTATTGATCCCTTTATCACTCTATGACACCCTTCTTTGTCTTTTGTTATAGACTTTTAAAGTCTATTTTGTGTGTTATGAGTATTGTTATCCCCACTTTCTTGTCATTTCCATTTGCATGAAGTGTGTTTCTCCATCCCCTCACTTTCAGTTTGTGTGTCTTAGCCCCAAAGTGAGCCTCTTGTAAGCAGCATATTGAAGGGTCTTTTTATTTTATTCAATTGGCCACCTTATGTCTTTATTTTTTAATTAATTAATTAATTTATTTATTTATTTTATTGGCTGTGTTGGGTCTTTTTGCTGTGCATGGGCTTTCTTTTTAGTTGTGGTGAATGGGGGCTATTCTTCGTTGTGGTGCGCGAGCTCCTCATTGCCATGGCTTCTCTTGTTTTGGAGCACAGGCTCTAGGTGCGTGGGCTTCAGTAGTTGCAGCACATGGGCTCAATAGTTGTGGCTCATGGGCTCTAAAGCACAGGCTCAGCAGTTGTGGCGCATGGGCTTAGTTGCTCCACGGCATGTGGGATCTTCCTGGAGCAGGGATCGAAGCCATGTCCCCTGCGTTGGCAGGCGGATTCTCAACCACTGCGCCACCTAGGAAGCCTATGTCTTTTGATTGGAGTCTTTAGTCCATTGACATTTAACATAATTATTGATAAGTATTTACTCATTGCCATTTTATTACTTATTTCCCAATTATTTTTGTTATTCTCCTCTCTTCTTCCATTCTTCTTTTTGTTTCTTTCCTTTTCACATAGAATATTTTAATGTGGTAGTTTCATGCATTTTATTTCATTTCCATTAATTCCCTAGCCAATTCACATCTTATCTCTTCAATTCATTCAAATTTTTTTTTCAAATGTCACCTCCTCAGACCTGTCTTCCATGATTTTGTGTAAAATATCAGTCCTCCATCTTCTCATTCTTCTACTCTGCTTTATTGTTTATTAAGCACTTATTTCTTAAATATACATTCTGTGTGTGTGTGTGTGTGTGTGTGTGTGTGTATGTATATATATATATATATATGAATATATATCTTCTCTCCCCCACATGCTGTTAGCTAGTATCCAAATGGGTAGAGAATTTGTCTGCTTTATCTACCACTATATGAATGGCTTGCACAGAGTTTCATCTCTCCCTAGGTCTTTCCTTTCTCCAACTTTTCTTCTGCCTAACTCCTTCTCATTCTTAAAAAGTCAGTTTATTTTCCACATCTTTTGGGAAATCTTCTCTAGGGCAGGGGCATGTATAATTTCTATTGGTTCATAAAACACCATTTCCAATCCTTATCTTGGTATTCACTACATTGTACAGCAGTTTTCTGTTTCTCCAGCTGAGCAGCACACAGACAGGCTTTCTGGTGCTTGACTATACTTGCCTCTGAACCATCTCCCCAGGAAGAGGCCATATGAAGAGCCCCATATCTCTGCAGATAGAAGAATGTCGTCTTCTTCCCATGGGACAGGAAGAGCTGCCTTCTTCTTCTGTGGCCAAGAAGCACCTTTATAGGGACTCTCTGCCAGGGCTCAGCCTTCCAATCCCAAGAAAAGCTGGCCTTTGTCTACTATCTTGCACTGACTGTCATGTGAAAGCCTGTGAAGTTGCAGGAAGCAATAAATGCCACTGAGCTGTGAAGGGAGGTAAGAGCTGCCTGGATAACAACCCTGTAGCTAACATAATGACTTAGATTAGAGCAGAAGGAAACCCCAGTCGTTTTTTTAGTCTGTCAGTTTTTCTATTATCCTCAGGACTGAGCATGAAACATTCATTATACCACATCCTTATTAATTCAACTGATGCAAATATATTGGTATCAATAATATGAAACTCTAAGGCACTGGGGATAGTAAAACAATTGATTGAAAACATAACGTGTTTCAGAATATTTTTATGTGGTAGTTCCATGCATTTCATTTCCATTCATAACTAAGTCAGCAAGTAGTTGATTTGGGCATCATCTCATCAAGCTATATAACCATCTTTATTTAGTACTTACATGATTATCCGAAAGAAATAGTTTGATTGGTTTTTACCAACAGAGTTTAATCTGAGGCAAAACGAAGGAAATTGTTCGAAATGACTAATTCACTGATTAAAAATATGGAACTGGGCTTTTAAATGGCTTAAACATGGTCATTGAAAGTAATGTTCTTTTGGGGTATTTTTAATATTGTGTCTTCTTAGGAAGTTTCAAAAACAGATCAACCTATTTTTCTTTTTTGGGGGGAGGATGGGCTCTAACTTATGTCCTTATCTTTTTGTATTCAGATTGCTATGATAAGGCATAGGAAAAGAGAAATTTTTATCATGGATTTTACTTTGTGGCTACACTTTTACCTTGAGAGACATTTTTTGATCATTTTCTCGATTCATGTATGATGTATGAATATATCATTTTTTAATGCATTGCACAAAATAATTATAAACATTATGAGAGTTCAAAAAGTATCTAAATCCTACTGACCTTGGGGCTTCCCTGGTGGCTCAGTGGTTAAGAATATGCCTGCCAATGCAGGGGACATGGGTTCGATCCCTGGTACAGGAAGATCCCACATGTTGCAGAGCAACAAAGCCCGTGAGCCACAATTATTGAGCCCACATGCCTAGAGCTCGTGCTCTGCAACAAGAGAAGCTACCACAATGAGGAGCCCGCACACCACAATGAAGAATAGCCTCTGCTCGCCACAACTAGAGAAAGCCCATGTGCAGCAAAGAAGATCCAATGCAGCCAATAAATAAATAAATTTAATAAAAATAAACAAATTCTACTGACCTCCAATCAACTTCTTCGATTTTGCCATATTGTTTTCTGGTTTTTATTTCTATGTTTACATATTCTATGCCTTCATATTTAGAATGTCATATGTGGTTAGAATACGTTTAGGATGACATTCACAAAATTTTTGTTTTATTCTTTTATTATTTTATCACACTTTCTTGTTTTTACATTAATTTTATAATGACAGTATAATATTTCATACAGTTCTATAGTTGTCCCTTCCATTTTCATCTTGTAAATAATATTGCAATGGAAAATTTATGCTTATATGTTTTTCATATAGTTTATTTTTTTATTAAGATATTCCTATGAGTAATTTTACTGGATCAAATTGTATGAATTTTTTTTAATCACATAAAGTACATTTCCAAATTACTTTTCAAGAGGGTTGAACAAATTAAATTGCTCCTGTTGGTGTATATAGTTAAAAATATGTTGATCAGGATTATGGATTTTCACTTAAAAAAATATTTGTTAATGTAGCATGTGAGAAACAATACCCTGTTTCTCTTGGTATTTTTGGTGGTTTCAGCGACTTTTAAGTGTTTGTTTAGTGATTGTGTTTCCTCTTGTGTGAATCGTTTTTTCATATCCTTTGTTTACTCATTGGGGTATAGGTACTTTTTTTGTCAAATTTTATGAGCCTTCATGTTTGCTGCAAATGTTTTCTTAGCCTTTTGTTTTCTTTCCTATTTTAGTTATGTTATTCTTTATTGTACCAGGAATTTAAATATTTATGCAATTGAATCTGTAGATTATTACTTGTTTATAATGGTCATTTCTCTAAAGATGGATATAGTTTTTTTAATCCTATAGTCTGTTAATTTTCTGTGATTAAAATTTTATATTTGCCTTA